>NC_059328.1:154608544-155208544 GCF_018350155.1 Leopardus geoffroyi
AACACTTTGTTCAGCACCCACACTCAATTTCATTCCAGCTGGGACTCTTCTGATTAGCAGTCTGCTCTTTGTGTTCCCAGAGACCAGCTAAAAGGATGGGCCGCAATGACAAAATTAAATAAATATGATATTACATGTGACAGCATCTTACGTCAATACCAGAGAAGAAAAACAAAGAAGCTCAAAGGTTCTTTTTGTTATCCAGCACTGCCTACTTACAATTTCAGAATAATTTTGTAGCAGTTTGTTGTTTCAGAAATAACTTCACAACTTTATTTGATTGATCTTTGTAACAACCTTGTAAATTTGGATGATAGAGGGAGCTATAATACTGTATCCGAGATAAGGGAGGAGTGATGAATCTGCTCTAGATGGTTGTCAGGGTCTGCACAGATCCTGAAATTTATAAGATTAGTAGATTATCAAGCAGATTATGGAAAAGAAAGGAGGTTCACAGTGGAGATAACAATGTGAAGGAGGGAAAAGAGACATGAAAATGTATGCTGTGACTGGGAATATCCAGTAATATGGAAGCTAATGGCACATAGTAGAGGAGTGGAGATAAACCCGAAAAGGTAAAGCAGGCAGAAATCACATCACAAAAGATTTTTCTTGCCAGCCTCAGGGGCTAGGACTTCATCCTTGGACATTAGTGAGCCATTTTCTAACAGGGGATCATAATTGGTTCTGTGCTTAGAACTAACTATTTTAGAAAGCACAATTTCTCATAATTGGAACAAAGATATGCAGTATTTTTCTGCTTCAGAATATATGTTCTTTACACTTGAGATCCAATTTCATGGTTCTACCCAAGGTGAAGTACTATTACCAACCTGCCATCTGTAAATCTAACTTTCTTCACCTCTAAAGAAAGCCTGTGTGAATGACAGTAAGTGCAACTCATGGTATTATAGGGATAATTTCAGATACACTTTAAATTATATTAAAAATTAATAATTTAAAAATGTTACAGCATAGGGAAGATAGTCAATGGTATTGTAATAGCATTGTATAGTGACAGGTAATAGCTACACTTGTGGTGAGCATAGCATAACATGGAGATTTGTGGGATCTCTATGTTGTACACCTGAAACTAATGTAATGTTGTGTATCAACTCTACTCAATTTAAATAAAGTAATTATTTGCATCTATGAGCCTATTATCATTATTAACAAATTAAATGTAATATTCTTTATCATTAAAACACTGCATCTGATCAGATAGAAGTGACAGTAGGAGGAAGGCAAAAGAGCAGTCAGAATGCTAGATAGAGAACCAGGAGAGAGACTTAGAATTATTGGCACATGGAGGAAAACCTGAGTTTTGTTGCTGTAACTACAACTGCTATTAAATTTGTCCCAACAGCAAAACTCCCACTCTTATATTTTAAGCCTTCTGTGCTGGTACTCTGTTCTAAACTTACAAGGCTGTATGACTCCTAACTAACAAGTGTTAAAAATACTGACTGTAGTCTGTGGATAATATTTTAATGTGTGGGTAAAGTGTTTTTCTCCTTCAGAAAGTTCAATTGAAGGAAGCCTTTTATGTTTATTTCCAAGCTCATATACAAATTTGGGAGCAATGAGATAAGTTCTCTACAGTTATTTTTATTTTTGTTGGTTCCCTTTTGGAATCTATGGATAGAAACTGTTATATTAGGTTCTACATCATTAGTGTATTACAGTAGGACTCTAGAAGTGAAGCTGGGGGATTGGAGTAGTGGTATCCTCCAGAGACCATTCTTTTGTGCTTTCCGGGGCAGGTGAGGTAGATGAGTTCCCACTTTGGCACTTATAGGAGCTTGATAAGCCAATGTTTCTCATGGTATGGTCTATAGAACGCTAACCACAGAGATATTCTAAGGGAAAAGGAGCTCTATAATCCAGTATTATGGCAAATTCTTCTAATAAAAATCTCTTTGTTTAAGATTCACAATACACATTAGCGCTTTAAATATCTTGAGGTAATCCTTTAGTAAAAAAGAATTTGTTTCTTAATATTTTAATATTTTTTAATTTTTTTTTCAGTGTTTATTTATTTTTGGGACAGAGAGAGACAGAGCATGAATGGGGGAGGGGCAGAGAGAGAGGGAGACACAGAATCGGAAACAGGCTCCAGGCTCCGAGCCATCAGCCCAGAGCCTGACGCGGGGCTCGAACTCACGGACCGCGAGATCGTGACCTGGCTGAAGTCGGACGCTTAACCGACTGCACCACCCAGGCGCCCCAATATTTTAATATTTATATTTTATATATTTATTTTATATATTTACTTAATTATATTAATTTAATATATTTATATATTTGTGTTTATATTTAATATTTTTATATTTATAAAATATTTTAATATTTTTAATCCAATGTGGTAGACTGCTAGTTTTCCCCCAAAAAATGTATTCTCTCCTTTTCTCATAGTAATTGAGATTAACCTGGGAACATGGCCACCAAACTTCTTCCCTTGCAGTTAGGCATGGCGATGTAATTGAGTTCTCACCAATTGATTGTAACTGAGTAAATGTACAATCTCTGCATTGTTTGCTTAGAAAAAAAATTGCTTGTTCTCCACCTTCTTTCTTCTTCCCATGGGACATAACGTAGACATGAAAGTCAACCAACCTCAACCACAAGGATGAGGGCAATTTCCTAGGAGGGAGAAGAACAGCAGGATGGTTCATGATGTATGAGCCTGCCTCTATACTCTAGAGTCTTATGGGAGAGATAATTTTCTTTCCTGTTTGAGTCAGGATATAACTTCGTTATAATATCTCAGTTTATACCTTATTATACTCAACATTCTTTAACCCATTTTTTACTCTAGAAACTAACTTCCCCCTCAGTGTGGAAAATCTATTAACATCTTGAAAAGCTAAATTTCTTTTTTTTTTTTTCAACGTTTATTTATTTTTGGGACAGAGAGAGACAGAGCGTGAACGGGGGAGGGGTAGAGAGAGAGGGAGACACAGAATCGGAAACAGGCTCCAGGCTCTGAGCCATCAGCCCAGAGCCTGACGCGGGGCTCGAACTCACGACCGCGAGATCGTGACCTGGCTGAAGTCGGACGCTTAACCGACTGCGCCACCCAGGCACCCCGAAAAGCTAAATTTCTAGGGAACACACTTTAGGCAATATTGGACAATGCCAAAGGATTCTTTAATTCTTATTTGTTAGTCAACACCACATGCTTTGAGGCATGACTTATTCCATGATTTTCCTTACCACTCTCTGTCTCCTTGTTGTCACTGCTATTATTGATGACCCAGGACTCAATTCCATATATCTAATAGCTCTTCAGAATCCTTCACTGGACCTAGCAAGGATGTAAGGAATAAGAGAGGTTACCAAGAATCACATGAAAGATTGAAGAGCCACCTGAAAAGGATGCCATAACTCTTACTTGCACTGAATTCACAAAGTCCAATAAACTGCAGAGAACTGAGCATTTGTAACTTAATTTTGTATTAAAGAGGAAAATGTAATGGTTTGGTGAACACTGAGAATTCTCTCTGCCACCCTGGAGTTTGAAAAATGCCAGTCTTACTTAATTCAACTCTTTCTAGTTGTATTCTCTTTTAGAAACATATAAAATGCTCTCACACTGAGCAAGGTGAAGCAATGAAACCACTCTTATTGTAATACCCACAAGAAAGTGCAAATCCTTTCCATGGACTGGACTGTTTGGTTTACTGGAAAGAAAACTGGTTGGAGGATAAGGTGGTAGGGCTTCTAGTTCTCTCTCTTCAAGTGATACCTCTCTTAAGTCATCTACCTTTTCTGAGGTATAAATTCAAGGAGACATGAATCCGTTTCCTGATTTGTAAAACAAGAGAGGTATTTAGATATTTGCCTTAGTCACAGTGTCTTGTTATTTAAGAGGCAAAGTGAATCATAGGAGCCTATTATTCCTACATCAATGAGAAATCCTCAGTACAAAACCCATATAACAACATTTCTGACAGGATTCAAACTCTGGTGGAACTCAAACAAATTCCTTTCTACAGGGTAGCTCTTTCCATTGTCACATAGCTATCATTAAGTTCTTTCTTATATTGAGCAAAAGTGTAATGATAAAAGCAGGTGGAACTTAAAGATTTTAGTACCTTCTTTCTACCTGAGTTACTTGTGAACTGCCCCTTTTTGCACTATTCGCCATTTCAGTGAGTCATGCCACCTATCTTCTTCATAATTGTTCAAATACTATATTTCATCATTTGGTTCTCTCAACTGTAAGAGCTTTTGGTCCACACCTCCAACAACTCTGCCCACCAATCCTGGAGAACATTAAAAGGCACTGCTGAGGGGCACCTGGGTGGCTCAGTCGGTTAAGCGTCCAACTTTGGCTCAGGTCATGATCTCACAGTTTGTGAGTTCGAGCCCCTCGTCAGGCCCTGTGCTGATAGCTCAGAGCCTGAAGCCCACCTCAGATTCTGTGTCTCCCTCTCTCTCTGCCCCTCCTCTGTCATGCTCTGTCTCTCTCTCTCTCAAAAATAAATAAACATTAAAAAACAATTTTGAGGGGCACCTGGGTGGCTCAGTCGGTTGGGCGGCCGACTTCGGCTCAGGTCACGATCTCATGGTCCGTGAGTTCGAGCCCCACGTCGGGCTCTGTGCTGACAGCTCAGAGCCTGGAGCCTGTTTCAGATTCTGTGTCTCCCTCTCTCTGACCCTCCCCCGTTCATGCTCTGTCTCTCTCTGTCTCAAAAATAAATAAACGTTAAAAAAAAAAAAAACAATTTTGAAAAAGGCACTGCTGATTTCTTGATATCCTCTAACAGCTCTATCTTCCTCATGTATGGGTTCATTTTATATCGCAACAACATATCTTTTATTCTTGGCTTACCATCCTCATCTACTCACGTTGTTCACGATGATGTGAATTTTATTTCTGTTATTAACATACTTTATTCTCTGTCAATTTGCCCTTTCTTGTTCCAGAGCCACATATGGAAACTTGTCCTGTTTGCTCAGCCCTTATTCTCCTTTTATCCAAGAAGGAGATAGGTTAAATGTCTCCAGATATGCAGACCTTTCCCCCAGGTCTTCCACAGACCTCAACTGGTGTGAAAATAAAGATCAAAATGGGAATTTCAAGCCATCTCTGGCAGTATGACAGGACCCTCTCGTGTACAAACCACAAAGCATATAGACAAGGCTAGATGAGGCATTCACTCTGGGAGATCCTGGTTTGATCAATGTATTTTGTCATTTCTAGGGTTTTATGGTTACTAATGATGGGTCACTAGTAGTGATCTCAAGAAGGTAAAGACTTTCATATCTACAGTCTTTGTCTAGAACTGAAGACTTACTCACCCAAAGATCCTGTTGACTTCTGCTCTGCAAGCTGGCTTTGAAGTAATAATGACTCCAACATGCCAGGATGATATTACTCCCCAGGAAAACTCTATACCATTTATGTTTTTCTAGGTAACTGATCCTGTCCAAAGAGTAAGATCAACAAACCAATGAAATCCCCTCTGAAGCCTGAGTACTTTCCTTTGAGATTATCTTTTTGAACTCAGCCTGTATCACTAACTGACCATAGCTGGTCACAAGAGCAGTTACACCTACACAGTTCTTGAGGACCTGACTGGTCTGTTCAAGGTCCTCTATACCCCACCCCCTGCCACTGTTCTTTTTTTTTTTTTTTTTTAACTTTTTTTAACGTTTATTTATTTTTGAGGAGAGACAGAGCATGAGGTGGGGAGAAGAGAGAAAGAGGGAGACACAGAATCTGAAACAGGCTCCAGGCTCTAAGCTGTCAGCACAGAGCCCGACGTGGGGCTCGAACTCACGGACCTCAGGATCATGACCTGAGCTGAAGTCGGACGCTTAACAGACTGAGCCACCCAGGTGCCCCACCACTGTCCTTAAATTACTTATTTTGGATAATACTATGCTGGTGGTGGTGTTTCACTCATTCAAAGGAAACATTTAAACTACTACTCTGACTTCAATCTTCCTCTCTACTTTGACATCTCAGTGACTGGCTACATGTCTAAAACAATGTTTGTCCATTCAGAGGACTCTGTTTCCAGTTAATATTTAGATTAAAGAAATGCCTCCTGAAGCCAAATCCATTTGAAAAACAAGTTGGTTCTGTACTGGATTTATTTGCATCATCCAACGTGCTGGAAGAACACTATTTGGTGCCCAGGTAGCAAAGTTATTAATTCTGTGCTATTTCCTTTCTAGGTGTTCCCTCCATTTCTGACATCCCTTATCATCTGAGTCGGTGATTTGCCTGGCTCAAGAAAGCATCTTGCCAGTGAACTGCAATATGATAGAGGTAACTTTAAGTAACTGACAGGTTGATATGAGCATGGGTCAAGGGAAAAGATGTGCAGTGCCCCCTCTTATCTCTAGAAACGTACCAGAGAGTACTTATCCTCACTATATGGTGAACCCTGAGACACTCAGAAATTTCTCTAGACTTCATCTTCCTCTGTCCACTTCATTTACAAAACAACTAGCATCTGTCTGGCCCCATCACTCTAGGGTTTGATTTTGAGTTCACTTTTCTCATTTGTCATGCTAGAATGTTCTCATGTGGCTTAGGTCCCTATAACTTGCTATGGTGTAATAAATCCAATAAGGGCAAAACCTACTTCTAGTGATTACTGTCTTCCCTAGTTCAGCCTTCATATTTCATATAAGTGGGGACAAGGGCTTTCTGCTCCATGCAGCCCCCAGGGCCTAATTATCTCTGACCTCTCCATCTCATCTCATAATCCATCCCAGTGAGATCTTCTTAAAATTCTCTGTTGTCCTGAATTAAGAGTGTAGTTGTAGTTCTCTACCTTCTGTTGTTTACCCCACAGAGGTGAATTTGTCAGAAAATAAAATTAGGAATTTACCCAATGCAGTTTTTAATCTAGAATTTTTATCTGATAATTACCGTTACTACTAATGATGATGATGATGAAGTTGGAAAAATGAAGCACTATGAAATGGCTGCCATAAAAACCATTAAAAAAAAAAAAGGATTTGGAGTTTATGATCAGCGTTCTGCCTATTAGGGAGATTTTTGCAGACACCAAGTGACCATACTTTGTCATAGGGTTCAGAGAGTGTCAGTGTGTCTAAGTGGTTCATCATGTTGGTTGAGTTTTTGCTTCAGGACAAAAGCATGCCTCCTGATTAGTGATGTCAGGATAACCTGATTATACTTTCCATTATCTTCAGCAGGGAGCCACCAGCCGGCATTCATGCATTTCTGGTGTCAGTAAGAGGATCATGTAAGACTTTTAGCATGTCTGAGAACTTCTCATTCAGTGGATCATGGAAAGCTGCACTTTCTTTCAGAGAACTATCTTCTGGGAAGAGAAGACACTCTGGCAGAATTCCAGGAGTCATATGTTTCTCTTCTTCACCACCCTCTTCTCCCACTCATTATTCTCTTGACAATTTATTTTCCTTAATCACTCTGGCTCCTTCTGTCTCTCTTCTTGCATTCTCTTTCTGTTTTCCTGTATTAGTCCTTCCATCAGTTGCAAACCCATCACCTGCACTAAAATGCCACAGTCAAGAGAAGCAAACCTGAAGATCATCCTTCTTTTCCACGTCCACATCCTGCCCTTTTGGCTCACATAATTGGTGAGGACCTGGAGTTGAGAACAAAAAGCATGTAAATTCCAAAGCTTACTGGAATATTTTCTTCAGTGTTTTTATGTCCTGAGTCTGAAGTGAACTCAAATAGAACCTGAACACTGAAAATAGAAGTCTGAGTTGGAGGTCAAGACATAAGGCACAAGACACAGCTAGTAAGCTGAGGGATTTTTAGCTTTATTTTCTTTATCTTTATGAGGAAAGAAAAAAAAAACTTATTTCACAGATCTGTTGTGGGAATTTAATGAGAATATCTATGGAAGGTGCCCAGCACATTGCTTGACACATAAAAAAGTATTCAATAAACATTAGCTATTGTTAAAATTATGTAACACCTCCTCTTTCAAAGGATTATGGCAAATATTCCATCATATTTTGTTTATGGAAGTTATATGCTTCTGACAGCCCAATTTTTACTACCTCTTTATGTCTTTATCCTTCATTTGATAACATACTGGTAAATGTCAATTCATTACTAATTGGAAATAGTGTGATAAGCTACTCTTTTTTTTTCATCGGTATTAGTTTTTTAACATGGTATTAAAAAAAAAAAAAGTCTGCCTAGCTTGGAGGTCTTTGATGCCCTAATGATAACGCTACTAGAAAAACATTAGATATAGAGTACAACTTTATAAAACTGTCTTCAAGTTGGCAACCAATAATTTTAAAAGGGCTGGCATATTTCAAGGTAACTAAAACTGAACAAATTAAGTTGTTCTTTTCAGTGGTTTCCTTGGTTGGATTTCTTCAATGCAGATATTTTATATTGGAAGAATTGATGCAAGAAAAATGTAAACAATATTAGGCACTAACTAGACTGTCTTTCTCTATTTCTTGAATTATACAGATGTTAAAAAAAGTTGAAAAGTGGTTAAAAGTGACAAAATCAAATTTTGATCAAATATATAAACATATTAAATAATATGTTATTATCTAATAATTATTATAATCATTTCATTAAGATATATAATACATAAATATATAATAAATAAGGCAGGTAATTATATACAAGTATTATATATAAAATATATTGCATGTATATAAATCACTTATATGAATATTTTATATACGATATGCATGTTTAAAGATATAAATATAAAAAATATATAATATATATATACACACACAAAGCTGAAGACCTAGGAAAGCCAGTGGGGTAATTCAGTCTGAGTCCAAAGGCCTAAGAACCAATGGAGTCAATAGTGTAAATTCCAGCCTGAGGGCAGGAGAAGATGAGATGTCTCAGCTCAAGCAGGGAGGCAGAAGAAAAAGGAATGAATTCTTTCTTCTTTTACCTTTTGTTCTATTCAGGCACTCAACACATTGCATGACACCCACACACCCACACTGGAGAGGGCAGTATGTTCTGAGTCCACTAAGTTCAAATGCTCATCTCATCCAGAAACACTCTCACAGATACACCTAAAGATAATGTTTGCTCTGGACTCCCTTGGCCAGTTAAGTTGACGAATAAAATTAACCACTGCACTTGCTTTTATCCCTAAAGATTAAAGTAACTGAAAATCAAACTGCCAAAATAAAACTGTAAATTTTATGATTAAAGTAGTGCCAGAGAGATATATCATTAAGAAATTGTGCTTTATTGGTTTACTGTTGCTAGCCAAAAGAATTTCAAGTTGATCTCAGAATACGTGTGTGTGTGTGTGTGTGTGTGTGTGTGTGTGTGTGTGTGTATCACACATATATATATTCTGGATTAGAATATACATTTTTAATAAAAATAAGGTTGCAATAATCTCCTCAAAGTTGTTCAAAGTCTCTTTCAAAGTGACAAAAAAAAAAACACTAACATAAAATAAGAGATGTTCAATGCTATTTTACCACAATTATTTTAGAACTCCATTGAAAACATTTGTAGCGCGTAGTGGTCTACATTTAATTTTTGTATAATTAACCCAGTATATTTACTGAATACCCACCATAAATTCGGCTTTCTGTTCAGATTTTGGATGTTAGTTTAATCAAAGGACATGCTATTTACCACACTGAATTCACATTCTATGACAGACATGTTAATGAAAGCATGGGAATCCATACATAAAAATAAATAACATTTCCATGATATAGTAATAAAAATGATATGCATATTCTATGTCTGAAACATTCATTCTTTATTTGGGTAGCTTTGATGTTCCAGGTGCTGTTTTGTGAACCAGGTTTATAGCAATGAACAACATAGACAAATATTTCTGCCTTCATGGAGCTTACTTTTTTTCTTAGCAGAGATAAATAAAATATATAGTATGCCACTAAGTAATATAAGAAAAAATAAAAACAAAAGAGGTATGGATGTGGTGGTAAGAGTCAGGGCTAGCTTCAGTGAGGAGGTCATTCTGAGCCACAACTGGAATGACAGAGGAAATGAGCCAGGTGGAACCCATAGAAGAGCATTCCAGGCACAGAGATCCCAATATGGAAACTTTCTGAGGAAGTAGCATTGCTGCCATGTTTGAGTAACTAGCAAAGAGACCAGAGTGGTTGGAATAGACTGAGTGAAGTCAAGAGGAACTACAGAATGAATCAGAGAAGTAAAGAGGCCCATATTGCTCAGAACATTGTGAGCACTTGTGCAGACTTTGGTTTTATTCTGAGGGAGATGGATAGCCACTGGATAATTTTGAAAAGAGGAGTACATTATATGATGTACAGTGTAATAGCATGCCTTCAGTTTCTATGTTAACGTAGATGATAGCAAAAGCAAGTGAAAAAGTAGAGGAAAAGTAGTTAAGAAGCAAAAATACAAAATAAGAATGATGGTGGCTTATGCCATGATAAAATAGAGTAAAGTAGTGAGTTTGATTATGTGTATATTTTGAAAGAGGAGCCAGCAGTACTCACAAACTAATTAGATGTGGAGTATAAAAGTAAAAGATGAGTCAATGGTGACATTAACGTTTTGGCTTAATTAACACAATTAAGAGATGGAATTGCTATTACCTAAGATGGTAAATATTACAAGAGATGCAGAAGCTCATTTTAGACATGTTAATAGAGAGTGAATATGTTGAATGGCATTTGATTGTAATTCTGTAGTTCAGGAGAGTGCAGTAGGCTAGAACAATAATTTGGAAGTTGTCAAAGACTGTTTTCTGGGGCACATCAATGTTCAAAGGTAAGAAAATGGAAGGGAAAACCAGCAAAGGGCACTGAGGAAAAGCAACCATGTGTAGAAGAAGTAGACTATAGAATGGTCCCAAGCAAAGGCAAGTGAGGAAAGTATTTCAAGAAAGAGGAAGTAAGCAAACCTTTCAAATGCTTTTAAATATTATGGTTGAAAATGGATCATTGGACTAAACATGAAGAAATTGGGTCTGGCACATTACAAATGAGCATTTAGGTACTTCTTGGTTTTTGGTTCTCCTGATCCTGGTTAGACTTAGCTGATCTTAGCTGGATTTGTTCATGCTCTTGCATCAGCTGCCATGTCAGCTTGGGCTAGCTGTTCTTGGAAGTTCACAGCAAAGAAACCTGTCTTTGCTCCATGTGGTTTCATGTGTTCCATCAGGCAACCCAGACTTGTTCACCTGGTGGTCAGAGAGGGTTCCAAGAAAATAAGTGGAAGCGTGCAAGAAATTTTTAGGTCTAGACTTGAAACTGGAATAGTGTCACTTCCACTACATTCTTTTGCCAAGTCATGAGGTCAGCCCAGATAAAAGATAGAAATATAATCTCCATCTCCTAGTAGTATTCACACTGCAAACAACATGAATTGGGGAGGAGGAAAGGATTGTGAAAATGTTTACAATTTACCAGAGTGACTTTGACAAGAGCATGCTAAAAATGGATGCAAAAAAATATATTTTTAAAGGTATAACCCATTAATATTGAACTCTATGTTTGTGATTTGTCAAAACTAAAGGTATATGTTATAAAGGAATAAATGAAAAATATTTTAGGTAATTACCTATTTGCTGAGATAAATTGATTTTATGGCACATAAGTTCATGGTCCTCAAACTGGAATATTGTATCCCTAGGAGCATGTGGTGGCATGCCTGGAGGTACACAAAATCCCAGGATAAGTTAGACACATCTTCCTAATGAATAAAATTTACCCTCAAAATAATGGGACAAATGATTCATATTTTAAGAAAAAATATTTAAATTCTATATAAATTATTATAAAATTTGTGTGATTTTAAAGATAAAGTGAAGGTTCAATGATATTTCATGTTTGTGGCATCTCAAGCTCTAATCTGATTAGTTCAAGTTTCTTGGCCATTAGGAGTGATTTGCTGGAAAATTTGAAAAAAATTATCATGACTTATGTGCTCTGAGAATTTACAATGGTATCCTATATTTTTGCAGAAAACTTATGAGGTGAAATAGTTGAGTGTACATATTTAAGTAATGTGACCTACTAAGTCACGTTTTTTATTTGTGCAATGTTAGTAATGTACTTTAGAAACAATACAAATGTATCTTAATTATATTGTAGGTATAGTGGTCAGGTAAAATTTAGAGAACTAGATTTGTTCTTTTGATGCGCTTATTAATTAACTCTGGACAAATTATGAAAGAGTGGGCTTGGGTATTCTCATCTATTCAATGGGGCACTAATGGTGGCTCAATCTACATAATATGACCTCAGCAAGGATAAAATGACATATTAAAAAAGGACAAAAATGTGTGGCTGATAATCATATTTTTATTAAATAGATTTATCAGCATGACGGGTTCCAGTCAACATGTATACTACATATTCTGTGGATAAAATATTTCTTAGATATTTGTATCTTGGATACTAGCACTTATTCTGGATAAAATGTCAAATAATTCTATATCAAATATTTTATCAAAATTTTAAAATAAAATAAATAAAATTTATATTTAAAATTTTTTAGATAAAATAGATATCAAATATTACAATGACAACATTTCAGGCCAGTTTAAGATCTAGAATCCTTTAAGCTCTGGTGTTGGTTTCAGCACCACGGATAGCGTTACCACACAGCAACCAATGATCAACGCTCTGGGATATCAAAAGACTAGAGTAGGGGGAATTTTAGTTCATACACCTGTCCCCAAATTTGAATGGTATTGTGAAAAAGTGGAAAGAAAGCTATCCATCTTTTTGTTTAGAAATTTAAGAATGAACCAGATCTTCATAATTGACGATAGAAAAATTAAACAAATATACATTGAACACATAATATGCTCAGTATAATGGACATTATTTCCCAAATTCATTCTCGTAATAATTTAATTTTTCTCCCATCCTGGTACTACATAACTACACACTTACTACAATTATCAAATTCCATATAGCACGTAATTTTATATCTGTATATTTTGAAATATCTTAAAAAGCTTGGGTTGTCTAAAGATTTTCTAGTTTGCCTTTTAGTAATTTCATTACCTGCATTAACTTTAATCCTCCAAAATTGCCCCCAAATAACAAAAGTAACAACATAACAAAGAATTTCTCTAGTAGTAAAAACTTAAACAACTTCTCCACAAAAAAGTACCAGTAAAGATAAAGTTGGCAACTAAAATTATTTTATAGGAGATACATGTTACTTTTTCAGGTTGAGTTGAGTAAGTCTTAAGGTAAACATTAAGTTTGTAATGCTATGAAAAGCTTCCATTTAGTTTAAATATAATGTAAGCAAATTTAACTAAACCCCAAAAGTAGGATTACAAATTTTAAAAATGTATACTCTAATGCTTCCTAAATGTTTAATTTACAATTAATTAAGGTAGTTGATTTGAAATACAGTGGAATTATGTGCTATATGCACCATTTAATCAAGCTTGCTAAATGTAACATTGCCAAAGGATCTTGAATGAAAATGGTTCCAGTTTTGGCCAGAAGATGGAGCTGTCATGTAAGACGCAGGCTTATATTTATTTATTTATTTATTTTTCAATTTAGCATGCTGCTTTCTAACAGACAGTGGGTACCATCGAGTGAGCGTCAGAACAGAAAGCTAAAGCAGAAGCAGAGAGGATGCTGCGGTCGTCCTTTCTCGTTTTTTCTTCTTGAGGATGGAACACATGTGAGATTTTATTTTCTGCTTCAGTCAAAATTCTGAAGAACTGCATTGGAGACTATTATATTCACCACATATATGGATTCTGTGCTATGATTTACAATTCCCTTTATTTCAGGTAAGGCAACATGACTCTATCTTTGATCTATCCATGAATTGTTATCTGTGTTAATAATAAAGTGTGCGCTTTGTAAGCTTGGATTTAGATCTGAAAGATGGAAAAGCTCTAATTCTAGCTGCCCTGGATCTTTAAATCTTCCTGCATTGAAATGAGATTTGACTCTGACATGTTGTATTTTAATATTTCTTTGGTTTTCTGGCCTTTAGTGCCCATCTGTGACTACATTTGTGTACCTTTTGAAGGTAAAGCTTTCAAAGTGAAGGATGGGTCTTCCTCTCACAAGGGAAATACTGCTCCTTAATGCAGTGAACAAATTGTAGAGATGTAATGAAGCAGATTAACATGGCAGTGGCTTTGCCAAAGCCCAGGGCTGAGCCTTGTGATAGACGCCTCAAAGGCACACCAACATTCTGAGCCCAAAGGCCTTCTAAACAATTCCTGCCGGCTATGATGGTATGGATTAGTTATGTGGGTTTTTCTTTTTCCATTTTAGAAAAAATATGTAAGTCATTTCTTCCATGAAATATTTGTATAATGTCTTTAACAGACTTGGAATGACAGTACAGACCCCCTCCCTCTCCTAGTATGGATGTAAGGAGTAAACTGAAAACAAATTAATTGCTGAGAAAATGGATATTGCTTAGATTTTGGTGGATGTGTGATGGTAGGACTGTGCCATTTAAACTAGTTGATATTGTGTAAGGTGCTCACATTTTAAATATTTTTGGTCATGTTGCATTAGCTGTGCTAAAAGATGGAATGACTCAGGAGCTGGAAATTGCATGCAACAGCCTTGCTTTTCTCTGCTGCTTCTCATGACTTCTCCCTAAATCCTCTTTTCATTGTTATCAATTTAATGGGGAGAGAGCAATTTAGAAATCCCACATTTAAAAGTCCTAATTGTCATTATATCAATTTTAAGTGAAAATTTAAAACATTCAAAAATTATTTTTGTGAGATTGTTTTGAAGTGCCTCATTTTCTCCCCTTTGGGAAGAGTAGTGTGTGTGTACATTAGTGTGTGTGTGTGTGTGTGTGTGTGTGTGTGTGTGTGTGTGTGATGGTGGTGGTAGAGGTGGCAGGTAGTAGGGGTGCATTGGTATGTTTCTATCTTACTCATCGTTTTTCTATAAAGAGGTAGTTGTGCTGTGTCAGAGGTTGTGCAAGCTATGGGGAAAGATTTTATAGACTGGTTCGAACCACCAAGGGAAAAAGATCCATTCTTTGGACATGTGAGGCCTATAAGGAGATTTAAGTTCCACATAGTTCTGTACACATGGCAATTTTTAGAACCACAGATTTTTAACATTTATTTATTTCATTGTTTTAAAATAACTGCAGCAGTGAGATTCAGTTTTCCATAGCCACATGCTAAATTAGATTCAGAGACAAGGCTAGAACACAGATTGACAGTTTTCAATGTATTTCATAGCAGTAACACAATTTACCTCTAATGTGGACATATCCAAATGGCATATACCAGGTGTGCTGATATTGACTATATGTGTGTGTGTCTGCTAATTCTATGAAATAGAGCTTCTGTCAAAGTACACATTGTGTTATTTAATGGCATATTATATGCACTACTCAATTGTCTCAGGGCTCTTGACAAAGCACCCAGGAAAATTAGTCTAAGACAACGACTATGGAGACTCTGTTTCTTAGTATTCTCCTTCCCCATTCGATGAGGTACATTATTCTATTCTTTGACCATAAATGATATGGATGGTAACATACTAACTCACATCTCTATTCCTTCTACCTAATAAGTGTGGACAATACATATAGATTAGTCTATTGATGCTCACAAAAACATCATCTCATGCTCTAGCCTTCCCCCACCTTTTTTTTTTTCACTTACTGAAAGCACAGACTGTGCCCTACTTTTGCAATATCTTGAGAAAGGAAAGGGATTAAATAAAATGTGTCACTTCCACAACAATATTTATTGAGTACCATGCATCTACCAAGAACTATCCATGGTAGAGATTGAGACATAAACAAAGGTGTGGAGTGTTCTTCATGGAATTTAGCATGGAAATGTATATGCACAAATAGTACTATCACTCAAAATATTACCAACATCAAAATAAGAGTGACAAAAGGTGAGAAGGTGAAGAGAGCAGGTATATAAGCACCTATCTTGTGCCAGGCACTGTGTTACATCCTGAGATTCAAAATAAGTTAAGAGTCAAGATTTCTGTCCATGGGGAGTTTAGAACCCAGAGAAAACAATTTTAAGAGGATATAATAGTTAAATTAGATCTTTAAGAGTGAGTGGGTTATATGGAGCACCTGAGTGGCTCAGTTGGTTCAGAGCATCTGACTCTTGGTTTCAGCTCAGGTCATGATTTCATGGTTCGTGAGTTAGAACCCCAAGTCGGACTCCGCCCTGAAAGTGCAGAGCCTGGTTGGGAGTCTCCTTCCCTCTCTCTCTGTCTCTACCCTGCTCATATGCATACTCTCTCTCTCTCAAAATAAATAAATAAATAAACTTTAAAAAAAATAATGAGTGGGTTATAAACAAATAAATGTAGAAAGTTGTTCACTCCAGGCACAAAGGAATGAGGCAGGCAAATACAAGGCAATAGAGAACTATAAGACGTTATACAGAGAAATTACAGAGAATGGTAAATAAGCCAATCTGAATGAAGCCTGAGAATGTTGTGCTGTTTTTCTCCTCCCTGCCCCCCCACACCCCCCCCCCACAACAAAAGTAAAGATAATGAATTTGGCTTTTGATGATATGCATTTGGCATAATAACACATACTCTAAGATAAAGATGCTCTGTAAGAGGGTAAAAACAATTGTGTTAACAGTGTGAAAATTTTATGTCCATAGATTAGAAAGAAAGCTGAATATATGAGTATGTATGAAGCTGTGGCAAGAATTAGATCACAGTAAATGAACATCAGTGAGAAATAAAAGTGAAGGAAAGATGACTTTGGTGTAACTTTAAGATTAGGTGGAGTGGGGGCACCTGCACAGCTCAGTCAATTGAGCCTCCGACTCTCTGATTTCAGCTCAGGTCATAACTTCCCAGTTTGTGGGATCGAGCCCTGTGGCAGTCTCTATGCTGATAGCATGGTGCCTGCTTGGGATTCTCTCTCTCCTTCTCTCTCTCTGCCCCTCCCTCCCTCTCAAAATAAATAAACTTAAAAAAAAAAAAAAGATTAAATTGGGACACCTGGGTGGTCAGTCCATTGAGCCTCCGACTTCAGCTCAGGTCATGATTTCATGGTTCCTGAGTTCAAAACCTGCATAGGGCTCACTGCTCTCAGCATGGAACCCACTTGGGATCCTCTGTCCCCCCCTCTCTCTGCCTCCCACCCCTGCTCACACACTCTGTCTCAAAAATAAACATTAAAAGAAAAAAAAAAAAGATTAGGTGGAGTGAAGAGTCCAGAAAGAATATTAATTAATTGTGGGAAAGTAATGGGAGAGATTGGAGGAATAAGAAATTTCCTAGGAAAGAAAACAAGTAAACTGACTACTAAAATAAGAATCAGAAACATTAGCAAACCCATAAAGTGGTTGATTAACAAGAGAATAGGTTTGGAGCTGATGGACTCCATTATTATTATTAGGTCATGGATGGGTTTTAACGAGAAGAGGTTTAGTAGATTTGCAGAGACAGGGGCTTGGACTTAGGACAAAATGGGAAATGAGAAAGCTGAAGAGTGATTTTAAATTTTAAGACATCTACCAGTGAACAGAAAGAGAGATAACATTTTCTATCTTGAGCGGGAAGGTACTGTTGAGTGAAATTTGATTTTAGGCAGGATTAGAAAAACCTCAGCTCCTTCATAAAATAAGGATATGAAATCAGTAGAGAGAAATTGAGGAAAGAAGAAACAAAAAATAAAGTGAAGTCCTACAGGCAACGAAAAAGGGAAGGTTCCAGAATGTTTTTTCTTTGAGATAGGAAGAAGGGATAGAAGGTGATAAAAAGGAAAGCTGATGTAACTCGCTTTAGGTGCCCTGTACTTGGAAATTAAAACCTTGCCTGTAAGATAAATATCTCTTCTGTTTAAATCAGTTGGTTCTTCAAAAAAAGGCTATTTGAGAGGTATGTGGACTTTCTGGAAGAAATAATTAATTCTCAGTAGCAAAACACTTTCCAATAGAGCAGTTTTTAGTTTCATTAATCCTCGAATTGGAAACTAACTCTGTTTCCCATTAGGCTTGTTATACATACTTCAGTTACCTATTTCTCACAGAATGACCTGTTTAAAAACAGGTTCTATTTTAAACTTTCGTGGGATTAGACCAACACATACCTATTATACATATCTAATTGGATTATTTTTATTAGGTATAATTAACATACAGTGTTATATTAGTTTCCGGTGTGCAACATATGGATTTAACAATTCTATACATTACTCAGTGCTCATCACAATAAGTATAGTTACCATCTGTCACCAAACAATGTTATTACAATATTATTGATTCTATTTCCCATGCTATACTCATCCATGCTTTTTCCAGCTTGTAGAAGTAACCCACGTTCCTCAGCTTTTGGCCAAATTGCTCTGGCCTCTGACTCCATCCTCACATCTTTTCTCTAATTTGATGATCATGGATGGGCTAGTTTGCTAGCATCTGAATTAATGATTCAACCTCATGCCTTTGCCTCCCTGTTTCATTTTGTATTTTTACAAGGATATGTATGAAGAGAAAGAAAAGAAAGTAATTACAAAGTTTCTTCCCTTAGGCGAACTAACCTCCTTTATGAATCTTCCTTCCAGAAGTTCTTTTTCCCTTTCTACTGACAGCTGCACCTTCCGTAGATCTCCTCTAGGCATTCCCTTGCACTGACATGCCAGGGGATGGCAATGTGAAGCCTGGAAAAAGGCACAAGTATGATGAAAAATCCCATCCTTCACACAGAAAGAAGCCTTTGAAATAGCTGCTTTCTCAGTCTAGATGAATGCAGAAGTTTAATTTAGAATGGGTGGGACAGAAAGACCACCTTTTTGTTTCTAGACTTGATTTTATCCCACTGTGTGGCAAGCCTGGCAGGTCAGTGAAAAGGGCAGAAGTAGGTGTTTAGGTGGAAATACAGACTTGGAAGACTTCTCTTCCCTCAGGGCTGACCTTGGGCAACACTGTAAAGGCAGACTCGCCCCACCCTCTTCTTCCCAAACTTCTTTTTGTGGAGGTCACTTCTAGACATCCTGATAACTACCTCATTCAGTTTCTAAGCTTAATAAATGATTTCATCTTTATTTAGCTTCAATTCCCAGGCATTAAAATATTACGATAGAATTTAGCTTTTATCTGTGTTCATTTTTATTCTATTGTTATTAAGAAATTAAGGTTATTACTGACAGCTATGGAAGCCTTAGTCTTTGTCCATTTCAGAACATTTGATGCTTATTTTTCTTCATCTTTTCTTCACTAGCAGTGCAGAAACTTTTGGTGGTATGGATGGGATAGCTGATAATTTGAAATAGAAACCTTAACTCAAGTGTAATTCCATTAACAGCTGCTGTGCACCCATAGGAGGGTCATGGGCAATGCTAATCATACAGCAAACCTAAGTTGTCACTTCTCAGCTCAGACTTTCACAGGGATTCAATTCTATATTTGGTTTTGTTGTTAATTTCCTTTGAAAATTGTTTATTTTATAGTATTATAATTTTATAATAGGCCATACAAAATACAAAGCAGGTCTTGGAATAACATTTTTTCAGATTTCTGCTCTAAACAAACATCCTAGAAGGTATACATCAAAGTCTTCTAAAATTTCCATTCAAAAACTTTTCTGACAAAGGCCACAAATGCTTTCAATATCAACTCCAAACCACTTTTGGATCCTGCCATTGGGGAAAAAAAAAAGCCCCCCATTATATTCCCTGACTTTATCACTTTTGGCTTTGTAAATTTTTTTTTCAATATATGAAATTTATTGTCAAATTGGTTTCCACACAACACCCAAGGCTCATCCCAAAAGGTGTCCTCCACAATACCGATCACCCACCCCCCCTCCCTCCCGCCCCACATCAACCCTCACTTTGTTCTCAGTTTTTTTTTCAATATATGAAATTTATTGTCAAATTGGTTTCCATACAACACCCAGTGCTCATCCCAAAATGTGCCCTCCTCAATACCCATTCCCCCACCCTCCCCTCCTTCCCACCCCCCATCAACCCTCAGTTTGTTCTCAGTTTTTAAGAGTCTCTTATGCTTTGGCTGTCTCCCACTCTAACCTCTTTTTTTTTTTTTCCTTCCCCTCCCCCAAGGGTTTCTGTTAAGTTTCTCAAGATCCACATAAGAGTGAAAACATATGGTATCTGTGTTCTCTGTATGGCTTATTTCACTTAGCATAACACTCTCCAGTTCCATCCACGTTGCTACAATTGGCTTTGTAAATTTTTAATGCATCTTATTCAGTGTTCTTTAAACACTGATGATAGTTATAAACAAGTTTATATCAAACGGAAACCAATTTGGGAAAAAATTCAAGAGATTTAACATAGGCTTTACCTTTTAAAATGCTATGGATTTGGATTTTGCAGTTACTTCACAGGTCTCTTACCTGTAGAATACAAGTTTAGTATGATTGTCTATTTTTTTAACTGTAATAAAAGTAAGATTTATGAAAAAAATGGTTTGCTTATGTTGGTGAAAGATCTTTCTAGGACTCAGAAAAGAAGTCATAATGCCAGTGAAGTCAAATAAGATCTTTAATGATCAAAATGTAATTTCATATTACAATGATTTTAAGAAACATTCAAATTTTATATACATTGTGATGATAATGATGAATACCATTAGCAATATAGTAGGGCTTATTGAAATACTATTTCCGTGTAGGAAGAGATAACCAGCATCAAGAACATCATATGAAATCATACTGCATCTCAAATGCTACTCACTTGTGTCCCTATAATATTCATTCTTATTGCATTTGGGTATAGAGAAATTAGAGGTAGAGGGAAGCTGAAGTGGAGGTAGATTTTGCAAATCAAAAGGGTAGATTTTTCCTGGTAATATTCCATTAAACTTTTAAGTCAATACATTTATTTGGAGGAAAATATAACTATACTAATAATAAAAAAAAAAAACTTTTGGGGGCACCTGGGTGGCTCAGTTGGTTGAGTGTCCAAATTTGGCTCAGGTTATGATCTCATGGTTCATGGGTTCGAGCCCTACATCTGGCTCTGTGCCTACAGCTCAGCACAGATTCTCTGTCTCCCTCTCTCTCTGCCCTCCCCTGCTCACACCATGTGTCTCTCTCTTTCAATAATAAATAAACATTAAAAAAATTTTTTTAATAATAACAACACTTTTCTATCATGTAAGGAGCTTTGGTTATTTGTTAAAATTCTGGAGAAATAGTTTAAGAACCCAAGATATTTAAATATATTTCATTTATCAAAATGTGCTAAGAGATTTTTGAGTGTAAGAATATCATAATTTTAGTTAACTTTGTTTCTGCTTGCTAAAATATCATTTTTCACTGGAATAAAATGATCTTAGGAAGCAGTCATCCTCAAGGAGTATTTTGAATTGTTAGAATTATTATTAAAGTTTGGAACGATTAAATTTTGTATTAGTATCTAGGATTGGTTGATATTATAATATGCCTTCCTCATGAACATGTCTTGATGGTATTAGCAAATAAGCATGCAATTATGTGACTGCATAATTGTGCCCTGTTACAGCTTGTGTTGGTTGGTAATGTATGGGACAATGACAATGCAACAAGAAAGTTCCTATTAGGCTTTGTATAAAGAATAGTGGATTGGTTGGAATATCATGAAAAATAAAAGGTTTATGACAAGATTATGGTAAGAGAAGACTGACACTCTCTCCCTTCTCTGAATAACTGATATCAAAAGGTGAAATATGTAAGGCATGAAGTAAGCCAGCCAGAGGCAAACTGGATAGTATCTCTATCAACCCAGAATTAGGAGCTATGATGCTTTCTTCTTTGTGTGTCTCAGCTGGATTGAGCAACAATGGTGGCCCAGAAATTGTCAGGCAACTAGAATAATGCCAGAGAAGTACCCAGACTTACTTTTGCCATTTTCTGCATAAACAGTCCCAGAAGTCTGGAGAGCCTACTTATTTAGACAGAGTGACCATAGCACATCATCTTAACATTAGGATGTAGTCTGTTAGTTTCTCAAGAGCAACGTATTTCAGGACTATCTCAGGAAAAGTGTGGTATATGGTCATCACGTTTCTAACAGTTGGAAAAGAGGAAAGTCACAAAAGGACTATGCCATGTTTTCTATTTGATCACTCTACATAAATTAATGGCCCATGATTTAGGTGCTTAGGTGTCAGAAAGTTAAAATGTAAAATGGCCCATCAATTTAGACAAAGAATATTCAGTGAGCTGCTCAGTTACTGGCCTTGCTAAAATCTACCAACTGAAATCTCTAATGACTCTTATTGAATCCTTAGCTATATCACCAGGAATGACATAATTTTATGAATTTTGAGCCTGACTTTCTAAGGAAGTCAGTTGTTTGCAGAAACAACTGTGTTAGTAAATACATCCTGTTATTACCAACCTAGACTCAGCTGAAAGAAGCGGAGTACAGGAAATTCTTTTGCACTCGATATAGCTTATTCACAGATTTTCAGGAAAAAGATCTGTAGGGGTGGGTTCCAGCATAAATCCTATATCCTCAGAATCGGAACGGTCTATATCCCCAGGAATTTCAAGGTGAAATGAGAGCTACTAAGATAAAAGTAATAATTTGCACAAAACCTATGAGAATGTTCAATTCTGACAACTTGGTGGATTGAACATAGAATTCGTTTGCCAACATCTAGAAACTCTAGATAAAACACAATAAAAATGCTTTAAAATGCATAGTTAAGTTCCAAGTAAATAAAAAGAAGGCTTCAATAATCAAAAATAAAGTGATAACTAAAACCTGAGTAATAAACATGAAAGCTGACCCAGGGATCTGAGGAGTAGAAGGAGGTACATAATATCTAGAAAAAAGTCCAAATTCCCAGAGGGTTTAGTTTCAAAGTCTGTGCAAGTATAAATAAGGCTGAAGTCTTAACTTGTAACATCAGAAGTTGAAATTGAGAACCACTGAATAGAGCATAGAGCCTCAAGAAGTTGTGTTTTTCACTGAAATGAGAATTTAAAAATATAATCAGCAATTCAAAGAAACTTGCCTCTGTCCTGTCTTTCAGGAAAAAAAAAAAAAAAGTCTTTTAGAAAGAATTAAAACTCAGGCACTGCCTCAAATCACTTCTGAATCTGGTCATATGCTATTCTGTGGAAAGGAATTCCTCAGTGTCTAAAGTAACATAAAAATCAGTATCAGGCCAATGATAGTTTGGAATGCTTGGCAGAAGCAGTTGCAAAATTGCTAAGTCAGTGTAAATCTAAATCATTATAAATTATTGTAAAATCATTTTTTCAAATCTTAGGTCTTAAAGGAAGAAAAAAACTTAAGATAAACTCACAATGAAAAATTACATACTATATGAGAAATAAACCTCCATAAGGAACGTTCAGCAGGCATAACCAAAATGATAAATTTCATCTGCGGAATATGGGATAATAAAATAATCTAAAATAAGCAATAAATAAGCATGTTCAAAATGATTAAAATTATTAGGGAATAGAAACAAAACACTATGCAATACGAATAGGCCAATATTGAGAAATAGAAGTCAAATAGAAATTTGTAAATGAAAATGATAAAAACCAGGTGCCCCAAGAATTAGCATTTAAAACTGAAGGAATGAATTTAACAGTATGATACAGCTGAAACAAGAATTAAAGATTTGTAGATGGATGTGAGGATTTACCCAAAGTACATAAATGTCATTTTTGACATTAAAAATATGATAAGTAGGGGCGCCTGGGTGGCTCAGTCAGTTAAGCCTCCGACTTCAGCTCAGGTCATGATCTCACTGTTTGTGGGTTCAAACCCCATATCGGGCTCTGTGCTGACAGCTCAGAGCCTGGAGCCTGCTTCAGATTCTGCGTTTTCCTCTCTTTCTGCCCCTCCCCTGCTCACACTCTGTCTCTCTGTCTCTCTCTCTCTCTCTCTGTCTCTCTCTCTCTCTCAAAATAAATAAACATTAAAAAACATATATGATAAGTAGAATTAAAATGTTCAGCAACCTAACAGATGTTCTAGAGATAACTGAGTTAATGGGGGAGATTTGATATTTGTAAAGATTAAATAGAAAAAATTCCAGTACTGATAAAAGACATGTTTCCTTGGATAGAAGAAACATAAACCATGAGACTTTCTGTCTTCAAACCTAGACATTATTCTTAGTCATTAGATATTTATTAGTATTAAAAAAAAAAGGCATAAAGTAGGAAATGTTACTTGGGATCCAGTAAAGGAAGCCAATAGTATGAGGCAAGGATGTATAAACAGTTAAGCACGCTAGACAAGAAAGAGCAATTTAAGAACAGCAACAGAAGGGCCAGAAATAGAAGGGGCACACCTGAACCAAATCGGATGGTTCTGGAACAAATTACTTAAAACTACTCATCTGGTTTCATGGTTGACCAAAGACTACCTAAAGCAGTCAAGGCAACAAAATGGGACTGGTCATAATTCTGGAGATATATTTCTTATGTGATGTTATGAATTTGTTCCTTTTTAAAATTTCATCTTGACTTCTTTTGTCATATTAGTTCAGATTCTCAGAAGAGATAAGATATGGTACAATGGAAGACTCCTTTATACTCAATATTGATCCCATTCCTATTACTCCCTTCTCAGGTAACAGCTATTTTGAACTTCATGCACGATCTTTATATTTGTATTTTAAAATTATGGCCCACACAACTTGCACGCATATATAATATGAAGCACTGTTTTACATGTTTTAAAATCTTTATATAAGTGGTATTATACTGGAAGTATCTCTTCACATTTTGCTTTTTACCCTCAACATGTTGTTTTTGAGAATTGAGATTATGATATGGGGACGTAAGATTCAGTAACTTCTTTTTAAAAATTTTTTTTACCATTTATTCATTTTTTAAAGACAGAGAGAGACAGAGTATGAGTTGGGAAGGGGCAGAGAGAGAGAAAGACACAGAATCCAAAGCAGGCTCCAGGCTCTGAGCTGTCAGCACAGTGCCCCACATAGGGCTCGAACTCACAGACCGTGAGATCATGACCTGAGCTGAAGTCGGATGCTCAACTGACTGAGTCACCCAGGTGCCCCCAGGTTCAGTAACTTCTACTGATGTATAACTTTCCATTATAGGAACATATCATAAATTATAATTCCATAATGATGGATAGTTTTTTTACTATTAAAACAGTGTTGCCATGAGCCTCTTTATTTATTATTTTTCACCTACATGTGAATTTGTGTAGCAGGTCAAACATCCTGCTTGACAGTTTGACTCTTTTGACTGTAGTCCAAATGATTAGTCAATAGTCCAAATTTCTACCATCAACATTATAATAGTTGTAATCAACTTTCTTTTACAGAAGGTAAACCCATTATGAATTTTGGAGAAAGTAAATGGAAAAATACTTATCAATTTGATAGTATCTATCAGCACTTAAAAGATACTTATCTTTTGATCCAACATTTTCACTTCTAGGAACTGGTTTTATAGGTATACTCACACATGGCATTCATTACAGCATTGTTTGTTAATTGCAAAAACCTAGGAATCACCTACCTATCCATTAATGGGGGGCGGGTTTGATCAATTGTGATACAAATATATAACAAATATTATCTAGATATTAAAAATAATTTTAGGTCTTATATACCGATGTGGAAAATGATCAAAAAATATTGTGAATTGAAAAAAACAGGTTTCATAACGTTGTGTATGGTGTTATCTGTGGGGAAAAAAAGAAAAATAAACCTGTTATAATTACATATATTGATATATATTTACATATGTTTAGAAACATTTTGTATGAATATACAAAGAGTCTTTAACAGTGGTTATTCTGGAGCTCTGGATTTGTATGGGGAGACTGGTATGTAGGATATTTATTTTTATTTTATTTTCCTTTATTAATTTTCCACATTTAATAGCAATCATGCATTTCTTTTGCAGATTAAAAATACAAATAAAATGTTATCCACTATTTGGCACATGATAATATTTTTCCTTTTATGAGTAAATATTATAATTTGTATCACAGTATTTTTTTATTGTCGATCCATGCTGCTTGGATATAGTTTAATAATATTTTATGAGATTATATTACATAATTATATTATATAACTATATTACATTAATTAATCAGATTATATTATAAAAATATTAAATGAGATTTTTCTGCAGGGGTTTTGTTTTGTGTGTACTTTATTCTTTCTTTCTCTTTCTTTTTAGCATCACAAAACTATTCAAACTTAAAACCAAGACAAAATATTGATGCAGAATATTTGTGCATTTGGATATGCATCTTCTTAGGAATTTGCACAAATATGTAATTCTTCAAAACTAGGAATTGGCTTTAAATTCACTGGCACTATCTGCAGCCTGACTCCCCCCTTCCTAAAACCTTGGTAATTCCAGTTTGTGTATAGATGGCCTTTCTATACACAAACCTAAATTACCAACTTAGTTCTCTAGGTTTCTTAAATTCCTTTCCTCCAATGGTTGTATTCTTTACCCTTCCTGAGACACGCACCCCCATGGTTGTACCTTAAACATCTTTTTTTGCCAATAACTGTGACCTGACCGTGATCTCTACTTCCTGCATTCTGCACCACCTATCTTTCCAGTTCATTTCATCTTGAACCCCAATTTAAAGAATCCTTTAACTCAACCAAGACACCAGTGCTTTGATCTTACACTTTCACTGTCCCTCACTTACTTAATGTCGTCTTTACTTTTATTGAATATATTAAATTCCATGGTCATTCATAATAATCACTCCTTACATACACATACACACTTAAACTACCCCCTGCTTTTAAGTTTATTTATTTATTGCACATGTGCACACAAGTGGGAGAGGGGCAGAGAGAAAGGGAGAGAGAAAATCCCAAATGGGCTCTGCACTGTTGGCACGGAGTCCCATGTGGGACTCAAACTCACAAACCTCGAGTGATACCAAGAGTCAAAGGCTCTGAGGCACCTAGGTGGCTCCGTCGGTTAAGCGTCCGACTTGGGCTCAGGTCATGATCTCATGGTTTGTGAGTTTGAGCCCCGAGTCGGGCTCTGTACTGACAGCTCAGGGCCTGGAGCTTGCTTCTGATTCTGTGTCTCCCTCTCTCTGGGCTACTCCCCTACTCACTCAAAATAAATAAAGATTTAAAAAAAAAAAAAAAAGAGTTGGAGGCTCAACTGACTGAGCCACCCAGATACCCTCACCCCTTTTTAATTGTCTGGCAAAAACTCCATCCTAGTTATATCCAGCTCTCCCCACTCCATGCCTGCATCCATGCAGCTGGACAGAAGCACTAACCTCAAATGGTCCCTTGATGCTGCCCAGCGATCATACCACTGTTCCCCAGACCTCCCACTGACCCAGTTTCCTGGACTTGGATTCCACACTTCTCTTTCCTCTTCAGATCACCATTACCTCCTACCTCATCTTCATTCTCAGTTGACAACTTTGTTTCCTACACCTCTAAGAAAATTGACACAATCAGAAGAGACTTTTCCCTTCAGACTTTTATCACTACATGTACCTCTCTACCGAGTTCTACACCCACATAATCTGACTTCCCACCTGTTACCTTAAATCAACTATCCCTGCTTCTACCTAAAATAATCCCTTTGTCTGTGCACCAGACCTTATTTCTCTATTTCTTCTTACCTATATAAGGGCGTCACTTCAACATTTTTTTTCTCTCTCCTACTTCAGTAATTTCAGCTCTTCAATGTATCATGCAAGCATTTTATTATTGCACCCATATTAAAATGATCTTTATTCCTTCATCTACTTCTTGATTTCTTTCCTCCTCTTCGCAAAAATACTTACAAGTGTTCACTGTATTCTCTCTCTCCCTTTTTCTCCCTCATTCCCTTTTGAATCCGCTTTAGTCAGGTTTTCATTTCTACCAGTTTACCAAAACAAAACAATTCTCGATAGGAATCCAGTGACCACCACACTATTAAATTCAGTGGTCGATTCTCTATCTTACTCGATCATCCAGCAGTATCAGACACGGTGCGTTACTGAATTCCCTTGATACACTTATTTCCCTTGGATGCCAGGACAGCCTATGATCTTGTTTCTTCCTGTTTCACTGTTCGTTTCCTCACAGTCATTTTATTCTTTACTCTGCCTTTCCAGTCACTAATTGGGAGTGCCCCTGGTTTAGCCCCTGATTCTCTTTTCTTCTATATCCTCATTATTTTCTTGTGATCGCATTGATTCTCAAGGCTTTAAATCTCATACAGATAATTATGACTTCCAAATATGTTTAGCTCCAGTTTTTTGCTGCACTAAAGATTTATGTGTCCAACTGCGTATTTGGCCTATTGATTTGGATATTTAATAGACACCTCAAATTTAACTGCCCTAAACTAAATTTCTGAACTTTTCTCTCCTTAGTCAACCTGCTCCACCCCCAGCCTTCCTCATCTTACTGTTACAGAGGTAACTCCATTCTTCCTATTCCTCAGGTTAAAAACTCCTATGGTTACTTTTGACTATTCTCTTTCTCTCATATCCCGTATACTGTATAATTTCTATCTCCTGTGTCAGTAATGTAACCTCCAAATGGGCAGAGATGATTATCTCTTTGGTGTACTGATGTCTCACAAGAGCTTAGAATGTCTTCTGACATAGAGGACTAAAATAATATTTGTTTAATAAATGGATGAATTGTAGTAACGTGCTAAGAAGTACATGTTTTCTCTTTTCACTTTTATTGAGCGAATTCACATTTACAAATGCTTAGAACAGTCTGACTGATTTCTCACTCAGTATTTCTGCCAATAACAGTGAAATGTGTATTAATATTATAAAATCTGGCCTTCCAGAAATATACACATATCATTAATACCGGCTACTATTTCTGACATATATTTCTGACTTATATAAAATTTAGTATGTTTCTCATGGGACCTTATTTGCTTATTTGTCATTGTTCTGGAGTGGGAGCTCCTCAAAGTCAGAAACTTAATCTTCCTGTCTGTCCCTCAAGCACCTAACCCAGTGCTGGCACATAAGTTTTTTTAAAAAAAATACTGGTTTACCTGTAGTTCTTTTTTTTAATGGAGTCTTTATCTGGTTTTCAGAGTGATACTGGCCTCATAGAATGAGTTTGGATATTTTCCCTTCTTTTCTATTTTTTGTTTTGTTTTCTTTTTTATTACTGATTCAATTTCTTTGTTTTTGATCTGTTCAAGTTTTCTATTTCTTCCTGTTCCAGGTTTGGTAGTTTATATGTTTTCTAACTTAATCATAGCATGAAAATACACAAAATTTAATATTGATCCAGCATGTGATATGTGTCCTGAGCTTTCTCTATATAGATTCCTTTAATTCTTACATCAATCCTGAGGAGAATATAGGTCTCATTTTTACAAATGTAATAAAGCTGATCTTTCATCTGAGACTCCGTTCTATATCAACCATTGCAATATCCTCGCTATCTACTTTCTAGGGATTATATCATAGATACTAAATCTACTTCCTTATTTAGAGATGACTGGAAAGAATATTTACAATGTCAAATATGGGGGGAATGTTTTGTTTTTATTTACAATTGGAAGCAAATCTTTAGCTTCATAGTAGTATGTAATTATGTGCTGTCTATTTTGCAGTTAAATTGGGAAAATTGACCTTATATTTTGTGCTTTTAAATCCATAGGTGCTATAATATTATTTACCAAATTTATATAAACCACCAGGATTTTTATCCAGCTTTATTGAGATATAACTGACATATAATACTATATAAGTTTAAAATATATGGGATGTTTTTTAAATTATTCCTTTAAATTTTTTTAAGTTTTATTTTTATTTATTTTGAGAGTGGGGGGAGGGCAGAGAGAAAGGGAGAGAGAAGAATCCCAAGCAGGCTCTGTGCTTGTTAGCACAGAGCCCAACATGGGACTCAGACTCCTGAACTGTGAGACCATGACCTGTGCTGAAGTCGGAGTCTTAACCAACTGAACCACCTAGGACCCCTGAGATATATAGTATGTTGATTTGGTATATGTTGCAAAATGATTACTACTGTAGTGTTAGCTAATGCCTCTATCATGTCACATAATTACCATTACTTTTTTTGTGGTAAGAACATTTAAAATCTATTCTCTTAACAACGTCCAACCATATAATACTTTATTGTTAACTAAAATCACAATGTTGTACATAAATCATCCCCAGAACTCATGCATCTTCTAAATGAAAGTTTATACCCTTTGGCCAAAACCTCCCCATTTTCCCACCCCACCACCCTACCACCCCCGGCCCTGGTAACCACCATTCTAGTCTCCATTTCTCAGAGTTTGCTAATTTAGATTCCACATGTAAATTATATCATATACTATTTGTCTTTGTCCAACCTATTTCACTTAGCACAATCCTCTAAGCCATCCATGTTGTTGCAAATGGCAGGGTTTCCTTCTTTCTCTGAATAATTTCAGTGAATAATATTCCAGTGCGTGTGTGTGTGTATAAAATATATATAGCCCATCTTTCTATAATGCTGCAATAAACAAGGAAATGTAAGTACCTTTACAAGATTCTTTTTCCATGTCTTTTGGATAAACACCCAGAGGTAAGTGGAATTGCTGGATTGTATGGTAGTTCTATTTTTAGATACTTGAGGAACCCGATACTGTTTTTCATAGTGGCTATACCAATGTATATTCCCACCAAGAGTACACAAGGATTTCCTTTTTCCACATCCTCACCTGCATTTGTTATGGCTTGTCTTTTTGATGGTAGCCATTTTAACAGGTGTGAGATGACATCTCATTGTTGTCTTGCCTTGTATACCCTTGATAATTAGTGATGTTGAGCACTTTTCATGTACTTGTCCATTTGGATGTGTTCTTTCGAAACGTTGCTATTCATGTTTTGCCCATTTTAAAATCAGATTGCTTGCTGTTTTTGTTGCTGTTGTTGTTGTTGAGTTGTAGAAGTTCTTTCCATACTTTGGGTGTTAACCCCTTATTCAATATATGGTTTAAAAATATTTTCTCCCATTCCGTAGGTTGCCTTTTTATTTTGTTGATTGCTTCTTTTGCTGCACAGAAGCTTTTTAGTTGATGTAGTCCCACTTACTATTTTTTTTTTTTTGCTTTTCTTGTTTATGCTTTTGATGTCGTAGCCAAAAACATGTTGCTGAGACCAATGTTAAGAAGATTCTCCCCTGTTTTCTTCTAGCAATTTACAGTTTGAGATCTTATGTTTAAGTCTTTAATCTATTTCAAGTTAATTTTTGTGTATGGTATAAGAGAGGGGTCTAATTTGATTCTTCTGTGTGTGATTATCCAGTTTTTTCAAGACCACTTATTGAAGAGAATATTTTCCCCCATTCAGTATTCTTGGCCTCCTTGTCAAATATTAATTGACTGTATATATGCAGGTTAATTTCTAGGCTCTCAATTCTGTTCCAGTGGTCTATGTGTCTCATTTTATGCCATTGCCATACTGTTTTGATCTCTATAGCTTTACAGTAGAGTTTGAAATCGGGAGATGTGATTCCTCTAGTTTTGTTCTTCTTTCTCAGGATTGCTTTGGCTATTTGGGGTTTTCTGTGGTTCCATATAAATTTTAGAATTATTTACTCTATTTCTATGAAAAAATGCCATTGGAGTTTTGATAGGGATTTCATTTAATCTGTAGATGGCTTGGGGTGCCTGGGTGGCTCAGTCAGTTAAGCGTCCAACTTCAGCTCAGGTCATTTTCCTGCAGTTTATGAGTTTGAGCCCTGGGTCAGTTTCTGTGCTGGTAGCTTAGAGGCTGGACCTTGCTTCAGACTCTGTGTCTCCCACTCTCTCTGCCCCATCCCCTACTCCCACTCTCTCTCTCTCAAAAATAAATAAACATTAAAAAATTTAATCTATAGATGGCTTTAGGTAATATGGACATTTTAGCTGTATTAATTCACCCAACCCATGAACACGGGATATCTTTCCATTTGTTTATGCCTCCTTCACTTTCTTTCATCAAAGTCTTGTGTTTTTTCTTTAACTATACAGATCTTTTACCTCCTTGGTTAAATCTATCTTTATGTATTTTATTGTTTTCTATGCTATTGTAAATGGATTGCTTTCTTTATTTCTTTTTCATATAGTTTATTGTTTGAGTATAGAATTGCAGCTGATTTGTGTATGTTGATTTCATACTCTATAACTTTTATGAATTTGCAGATTACTTCCAACATTTTTTTTGGTTGTCTTTAGGATTTCCTCTATATAAGATCATATAATTTGCAAACAAAGGCAATTTTACTTTCTCCTTTCTGATTTGGAGGTCTTTTAAATTCTATATATTTCCTGATTGCTCTGGTTAGGATTTCCAGTGCTATATTGAGTAACAATGTGAGAATGGGCATCCTTGACTTGTTCCTGATTAGAGAAAATGTTTTTAATCTATCACCATTGACTATGATGTTAGCTGTAGGTTTGTTGTATATGCCCTTTATTATGTTGATGTATGTTTCTTCTATACCCAATTTGTGGAGAGTTTTAATCATAAAAGGATGCTGTATTTTGCTTAATGATTTTTCTGCATCTATTGAGATGATCATATGATTTTCACCTTTCATTCTATTAGTGTGGTGTATCACATTATTGAATCACATTATTGATTTGCAAATGCCGAACTTGCTTCCCAGGGATAAATCATGCCTGATCATGGCGTATCATCCTTTATTGTGCTAATATATATAGTTTGCTAATATTTTGTTATGAATTTTTGCTTATATATTCTTCAGAGATATCGGTCTATAGTTTTCTTTTCTTGTAGTGTCATTATCTGGCTTTGGTGTCAGGATAATGCTAGCCTTGCCAAATGAGTTTGGGAGTTTTCCCTCCTCTTGAATTTTTTGGAGGAGTTTGAGAAAGATTGGCATTAATTCATCTTTAACCATCTGGTCTTGGGTTTTTCTTTGTTGGGAGATTTTTGATTACTGATTCGATCTCCTTGCTTGTAACTGGCTTGTTCAGATTTTTTATTTCTTCATGATTCAGTCTTGGTAGTTGTATGTTTCCAGAAATTTATCAATTTATTCTAGGTTACCCAATTTTGTTGGCATATTTGTAGTAGTTTCTTATGATTCCATGTATTTCTGTAGTATCAGTTGTGATGTCTCTTCTTTCATTTTTTATTTTATTTATTTGAGTCTTGCCTCTTTTTTTCTTAGTCTAGAAAAAGGCTTACTAAATTTGTTTATCTTTTCCCAAAAGTAGTTCTTAGTTTCATTGGTCTTTTCTATTACCTTTTTGGTTTCTATTTCATTTATATCTGCTCTGATCTTTGTTATTTCCTTCCTTCTGCTAACTTTGGGCTTGTATTTTTGTACAAGTTTGTACTTTTTAAAAATCTAATTCCTTGAGATCTAAAGTTTGTTTTTTTATTTGAAATTTCTTAAAATATAGTTGTTTATCACTATGAACTCCCTTCTTGGGACTACTTTTACTGCATCCCATAGGTTTTGGAGTGCTGTTTTTCCATCTTAATTTGTTTTAAGATTTTTTGACTCATTGATTGTTCAAAAGTCTGTTGTTTAATTTCCACATATTTGAAAAATTTCCATCTTTCATCTTGTTATTGATTTCTAGTGTCATACCATTATGATTGGAAAAGATACTTGGTATGACTTCAGTATTCTTAAATTTGATGAGACTTGTTTTGTGGCCTAACATATAATCTGTCCTAGAGAATGTGTTGTGCACACATAAGAAGAATATGTATTCTGTTGCTGTTTGATAGAATATTCTATATTAGGTCCATTAAATCTAAAGTATGGCTCAATTCCATTGTTTTCTTATTGATTTCTGTCTGGATGATCTGTCATTGAAGTGAAGTATTGAAATTTTCTATTATTGTATTACTTATTTCTCCCTTTTGATCTGTTAGTATTTGCTTAATATAGTCAGGTGCTCTGATTACAATTGTTGTATCTTCTTAATGAATTGACCCCTTTATCATTATATAATAACCATTTTGACTCTTGTTACTGTTTTTGTCTTAAAGTCTATTTTACCTGATATAACTTTAATGCTAACCCTGCTTTTGATTTCTACTTGAATGGATATCTTTTTCCATCGCTTCACTTTGTGCCTATGTGTGTCCTTAAAGCTAATTGAGTCTCCTGTTGGCAGCATATAGTTGGGCCCCATTTTGTTGTTGTTGTTGTTGTTGATTCTGTTTTTGTTTTTATCCAGCCACTCTATGCCTTTTGATCAGGATATTTAATCCATTTACATGTAGAGTAATGCCATCTTCTTAATTGTTTTCTGACTCTTTTGTAGTTCCCTTATGTCTTTATTTATCTCTTGTTGCCTTCCTTTGTAAATTGGTGACTTTTCCATAGTGTTGATATGCTAATATTCCCTTTAATTTTTGTGAATCTACCATAAGTTTCTGCTTTTTGGTTACCATGAGGCTTACCTAAAACATAATCTTTGTAAAAGTCTATTTTAAGCTGGTAACACTTTAACTTCAAATGCATACAAAACTACTTTTATTTCCCCCTTTTATGATTTTAACGTAACAATCTATCTCTTTTTGTAATGTGTATTCATTAGCAAATTATAGTAGCTATAGTTATTTTTAATACCTTGTCCTTGAATTTTTATATCATAGTTAAGTACTTAACATACCACCATATTACAATATTAGAGTATTCCAAATTTGACTATATGTTTACTTTTACCAGTGTTTTGTGTATTTTCATATGTTTTCATGTTACTACTAAACATTCTCTCATTTCAGATTACAAAACCCCTTTCAGTATTTCTTTTTTTTTTTTAATTTTTTTTTTAATGTTTATTTTTGACAGAGCGAGAGACAGAGCATGAGCAGGGGAGGGACAGAGAGACAGGGAGACACAGAATCCAAAGCAAGCTCCAGGCCCTGAGCTGTCTGCACAGAGCCTGACACGGGGCTCAAACTCACAGACCGCAAGATCATGACCCGAGCCGAAGTAGGACGCTCAACTGACTGGGGCCACCCAGGCCCCCCACCTTTCAGTATTTCTTATAAGGCAGGTCTAGTGGATGAATTATCAGCTTTTGTTTGTCTGGGAAAGTCTTTATTTCTCTTTCAATACTGAAGTATAACTTTTCTGAATATTTTTGATTGACATTTTTTTTTTCTTTCAGTGCTTTGAATATATCATCCCACTTTCTTTTGGCCCATAGGTTTTTGCTGAGAAATTTTCTAGTTGACTAATGGGGGGTTCCTTTGTAGGTTACAATTTTTCTTTTCTCTTTATGCTTTTAGGATTTTGTCCTTGTCTGATTTTGACAATTATTATAATGTTTCTTGGAGATCACTTTAGATTGAAATTATGGGGTGAGCTATTACCTTCATGGACTCGTATATCCAAATCACTCCTCAAGTTGGGAAATTCTCAACCATTATTCCTTTAAATAAGCTTTCTGTCGCACACTTTTTTGAATTCCAATAATTTACACCTTGTTTCTTTTTATGGTGTCTCATACATCACATAGGCTTTCTTTATGCTTTCATTCTCTTTTCTTTATTCTCCTTTAACCGGATGATTTCAAGTTTCTTACCTTCTAACTCAGATTCTTTCTTCTGTTTGGCCTGTTTAGCTATTGATGCTCTTTACTACATTTTTCATTTCATTTCATTGACTTCTTCAGCTCCAGAATTTCTGTTTGATTCTTTTTTGTGTACTCCCTAGGCATCTACCAAAGCTCTCTGTTACTGCTGCCTTTGGAAGCTCACACAAGGAGCCAGCCACAGAGTGGGAGTGGTGTGTGGGTGAGACATTCAGGGCAGTCATAGACATCCATGGATGATGCTTTCCCAGCAGTTCATGGATGGACTTCCTAATAGAGTCCACAGTTCAGCCATCAGGGACCATATCCATTTAATGCCCTCTATTTTATCTACCACTCTCCCAATCTCATCCCTCTGCCTAGTCATGGAACTTGCAGTTTAGTAGCCTAGATTCTTCAAGATAGAAAGGAGTCTCTTTGGAAGTGTACCACACAGTTGGGGAAGTCAAGAAAACACTTACCTGTTCTCCCCTTTCACTATGGGAGAAATCATGGCTGATAATGTCTCAGCCATAAGCTGTGCCATCTTTGAGGAAGGGTGGTGCAAGGAAAGTCAAGCGGTTTCTCTTATCCATTCCAATACATTCCAAAAAAATTTTTTTCTCCACTGGAGTGCTGGAAATTCTCTTCTGAAAACCTGGACACATAGGCTTTCTTGTCCATAGGGGACTGCCAAGTCATTGTTCTTTAGGTACTCCTGGGCTGTGACTGACAGGGACTGGAATCAGTTCACAGGTTTCTGCAGGGACTGCAAGTGATACTGAGGTCTCTCTGCTATTACCTGATGCACAGGTTGGTAAATTCCTGAGTCCCTTAACATATGGTCTGGATCCCACAACCCTCATGGAGGCATTATTCAGGGGTAGATGCCTAATTTTTGTTGTGGAAGTTGGGGATGAAATATGAAGGATGTCTTATGATGCTGACATCACTTCACTAAACCATTAGGATATAATTGAAATTCAGTTTATCGCTCCTAAAATTTATTCATGCATGTTTTCTAAGTCTCAACTTAGATATTTGTTTTTGTTAAACACGTAATGTCTTTATTACTTTACTTATAGAAAGTTTCCTCTAACATAAATATGCCAACTAGTTATTAGAAATGTATCACTTTCCAATTGATCATATACTGAAAATAACTTCCACTGAATCTATTTCTGTCTTCAACAGATCTCAAGGCTTCAGTAAAAAATTTTAAAAAAATATATGAACTTTGTCCTAATTAGATCTAACTCAAATGCCACTTCTTTTGTAATGCTCTCTCTGATGTTTTCATATGCAATGTCACATTTTCTTCTGTACTTCCACTGCATCCTGCAGCTCTCACTTGTCCTAATGCGGACTAGTCAGATATATGCACACCTGGGTCATCTCTCGTAAGAAGTTGTGCACTGTAAAAGAGCAGACATTGTGCATTATAGTTCTACTGAGCTACTCAATACCTGCCTTCCAATATGTCTGCTGAGCTCTAGTCATTTAAAACTTCACTTGGGATACTATTTGAAATGTCTTACTTTCACAGCATAACTATATTCTACTTCAAGTGACTTCTTAATATATTTCTCTGCACTTTGCTTTATTATAACTGCTTTAAATAGCTTTTAAACTTACTGGTTTGTTAGACTACATAGTGATTTTTAAAAGGATAGAGATAAAGCATGTATTAAATTTTCATAGAGAACTTAAATGATAAACATAATTGTGGGGAGGTAGCTCTCTCTGTCTGTCTCACACATACGCATGCACCCACACACACACACACAATCTCAATTTCCAAATCTCATTCACAATGAATTCTATTACTCAATGAGTAGTTTTTATAACCAATAACAGACTCAATCAACAATAATCACACATACATGTACACACAAACACAAAAACACCTACGGTCTATTCCTTCCAGCCATCATTATCTCTCTTCAAAAAGGCAACATAGTAAATACAATGACCTAGCCTCTAGAGGAGTTAGTGAAATATAGATTATAATACTCTTCTGACATCATGATAGTAGAGTATGTGCATTTTGTAAGATATTTCAAATCTTTAATTGCAAAATTGTTCAAGATAATCCCTTACTCAGCCAATATATTTAATCTCTAATCCCATGTTGATCATCATTTTCCTAAGCTTCTGGTTTCTCAGGTTTCTGACCATGGCTAACTCTTCAGAAAAAATTCTGCTCATTATTAAAAGGTGGAAAGGGTTATAAATGAAACAAAATATGATTTAATAAGTCAATATAATACATTTTACAATTAAAATTATTCTAAGATGTGAGTTGATTTGGGCTATATTTCAGTATATAATATTTTAATTTTGTGACAATGTTTCTAGCAAAGAACAGAAATGGTATTTCATGAGCAAATGTTCTTTACAGGAAGTAACAGAAACAAACTAAGGAAAATGTTAACCAAAAAAAGTCTGGGTATAGGGTAGTTCATAGACATGGCATCAGAAAAGTCATGGATGAAGATGTTCCAATATAGAGATGGTAAGAACCAGTGGAACATTAGTGGTTCCAAAAGGGGGTATCAAAAAACAAAACACTACAAACTACAATAATAATAATAAAAGAAAAAATCAATGGAGGTGTATTTTTGCATTTGGACTTTTAAAGAAAGCATGACAACACTTTAATCTCAGGAATTTAATGAAAAGTGTTGCATATGTTGATATGTTGGACATCTTCTAGCCCAGTGATTCTGTTACCTTGCATGGCATAAAGTTCTCCATGATAGTTTAGCAAATGAGAATTGGTAGAGAAGCCTTAATTCCTTTGGACTAGCCACTGATAATTCCATCAGATTCAATAGAAAGATTAACTTTTCTACTGCATTTCTTTTGAATTCAAATGTAAATTAATATGTTAGCTTTATACTTAGTGGTTGCTGGGAGTAAAGAGACAAATTAAAAGTTGGGGGAGAAATAGAAAGAGGAGAGAGAGAGAGAAGGAAGGAAGGAGGGAGAGAGGCGGAGGTGGGGGGACTTGAAGATACATTTTTTGTGTGTGTAATTTTCAATTTGTAAACTGAGAACTTTCATAGCCTTTGTAGTAGACTGTTCAATGGCCCCAAAGGTATCCATGCCCTAACAGTCTCTAGACTCTGAATGTTACTGTGTATGGCAAAGGAGACTGCAGATGTGATTAAGTTAAGGATCTTTTTTAAAAAAATTTTTCTAAACGTTTTTATTTATATTTGAGAGAAAGGGAGAGAGTGCAAGTTGGGAAGGGGCAGAGAGAGAGAGAGACACAGAATCTGAAGAAGGCTCCAGGCTCCAAGCTGTCAGCACACAGCCCGACATGGGGCTCGAACCCAAGAGAGGTGAGATCGTGACATGAACCGAAGTTTGATGCTTAACCAACTGAGGCACCCAGACACCCCAAGCTAAGGATCTTGATATGGGGAGATTGTCCTGAATTATCTGGTTGGGCCCTAAATATAATTACAAAACTTAATTATAAGAGGAAGGCAGGGAAGATTTAAGTAGAGAAGAAGTAGGAGACACGATGACTGGATCAAGAGGTTGGAATAATGCAAGGGAGGATTCACAGACCAGGGAGATGTGATGACAGAAGCAAGAGGTTGGAATAATGAAAGGGAGGATTCACGGAGCTAGAAAAAACTGGAAAACATGTTATGCCTCTTAAGGAAGTGTGGCCCTCCCAACACCTTGGTGTCAGCCCAGTAAAACTCATTACTGACTTTTGACCTCCAGAACTATAAAGGAACAAATTTATTCCTTTATAGTTTAAGCCACCAAGTTTGTGTTGATTTGTTATAACAGCCATAGGAAATTAGTGCACATTTTATTAAGCATGAAATAACTAGGGCATTTAGCAAATTAGAATCCTGGATGCCACTAACCTGTATTTTTTCTATGTGAATCAATTTTTGATGATTTAAAGGAAAGGAATACATAATATTAACTACTGAACATCTGTTATTTATTCTTTAAGAGCTAATTTGAAAAAGCATGTTGTCAATTTTATAGTCAAAGGAAGAAGACCAATTTTCATATTTATTGATGGTTACCTGGTGAACTGAAGCACAGGTTTAATTTTTCCAATTAATGTCAAATTTCCTAACACTGTCAATAAATATATTTGGGGCATTCGTAGTTTGGAATAGCAAATAGACATGTTAATGAAAGATTAGAGTCATACTGTTATTTTATTTTATTTATTTATTTTTTTAACGTTTATTTATTTTTGAGACAGAGAGAGACAGAGCACGAACAGGGGAGGAGCAGAGAGAGGGAGACACAGAATCTGAAACAGGCTCCAGGCTCTGAGCTGTCAGCACAGAGCCCGACGCGGGGCTCGAACTCACGGACTGTGAGATCATGACCTGAGCTGAAGTCGGACGCTTAACCGACCAAGCCACCCAGGCGCCCCCTAGAGTCATACTTTTAAACAAAAAGGACGGTTTGAAAAATGATGGTGGACTGGTAGCTGTACTAGATACGTGTAATTTGTTCCTCTATTTTTCTATCCCATACCCGAGACCTGGGATGTTATTTGCTGGCTTTGTATCAAAAGGCACAAATGGGTGGGATGGCCAAAGATAGGCATCAGTAGGAATTGGAGGGTTGGAGGGTTTGATGAGGATGAAGTTAGGGTATTTATTTCTCACATTCTTCCCTTTCAGATTGCCAGGGTAGAATGTGAAGGCCATAGTTCCTGCCAATCAGCTCTTGCTCCCTCCTGATTACAGTAATCATTTCTTCCTCTCGCTTCTTACTGCTACTAGCCCTGGGATACTGTAACCCCACTAGTGCTTTGTTGGTTTCCCTTAACTCTAACATGCATTGTGAACAGTCTTTTTGTGTTTTAATCTCTTCAATTAAATACTTTTGTGTCATCTATTTCTCCACCAAAAATATTTACTATAATGCTGGCACTAATGAAACAATTGACATGAATCTGATTATTTGATTTTTACAGTGACCTTGTGAGTTAGGTACTATTCTAACCAAATTTAAAATATTAGAACATTGGGGTGCCTAGGTGGATTGGTTGGTTAAACATCTGACTCTTGGTTTCAGCTCAGGTCATGGTCTCACAGTTTGTGAGATCAAGCCCCTTGTGGGGCTCTGCGCTGAGTGTGGAGCCTGCTTGGGATTCTCTCTCTGGCCCTCCTGCTCATGCTTGCTCAATAGAGAGATAGATAGATGATAGATAGATAGATAGATAGATAGATAGATAGACTGAAAAACATAAAGTTTAAGTAACTTGATGGTCGCAGAGCTAAGAAATGTCTAAGTCAAAAATGAAGTCCAGTGAGTTTGACTCCAGAACTGATCTTAGATGTGGTAGTAAATTAGCTAATATGCTTTTAAAAATAATCTCATATTTTTAGTGTCTATATAAATCTCATAGACAAGACTTAAGTCCAGAAAAAATAGAATAAATAGGAACATGTTAGGAAAATTTAATTCATAGGTAATAAACTAACACAGAAGACACAGAGATCTGAATTTGTAAATAGTCTATTACATGCAGTCTTCATATCTGAATGCTCAGGATGTTATTTAGTATCATGATTCTTAAGAAAATGGAAATGAGAGGGACAACATTTTCTTCAATACACAAAGAAAGCCTTTTATTAATACAAATATGTCATACAAATTAATTGAAATAATCTACTTGCTATCTGTGATCATTTTTCAGTGACTAGAAGCAGATAAATTAAATTAAAATTTAAAAAAACCCCACATTCCTAAAGATTGCTGTGAAAATGCATTTCACTTATTAATTATATCCCCGAAATCCATATTCATTCTTTTTTTTTAAATCAGCTTTTTTAATTTAAAAAAATCATGCAATTAAAACAAAAAGATGAAAATACTATTTACTGAGAAATTTCTGCTAATCTCACGTAGGAGTATGGCAAAAATGATGTCAGAATTTATTCTTATTCCATCTATAGAAACCGGAAGAGAAGAGGACAACCGATTTTCAAAGCCCTCATCATCTCTTACCTGCAATTCCTAACCTTTATGTTCCAAATAGTCTTCCCACCTACATAACTGGTAGTAAAAAAATCTTTCTTCCATGAGATTTATGAAATTCTTCCTGGCATGTAGGCTTTGACACTGCCATTTTGGTACCTTGCAGATTGATTTGTGATAACATCACTAACAGGCCACTTATAGCCTATATCAAGGCTCAGCAAACTATGGCCTTTTATAGCCTCTTTTGTTTAAGATAGTTGGGAAATACAGAAGACTGTTTTGTGGCACATAACACTTACATGAAATTTGAAATTTAGTGTCCAGCAATAAACTTTTATTGAAGGACCATGCTTATTACTTAATGTATATTTGTCCACAGCTAAAAATGGTAAAAGTAATAGGCCTTATGTATGTGTGTGTGTGTGTGTGTGTGTGTGTGTATGTATGTATATATACACACATATATATAAAATGTAGATATATCTATACATTTTAGTGTTTAAGTTCATTCATCCAGAGGTTTAAATACTGTCGAATACCTATACTTCGTAATTACAGTACAATGTGAGTATATAAGCCAGAGGTCTGCAGCTCAGTTGCTATAAGGGCCATTTAGTAAATGTTTTAGGGTTTGTGGGTCATATGGTCTCTGCTGCAGCTATGCAACTCTGTCCTAGTAGCATGAAAATAGCCGTGGACAAATATACATTAAGTAATAAGCATGGTCCTTCAATATAACTTTATTGCTGGACACTAAATTTCAAATTTCTAGGAAAAGTTGCTATGACTGATGTTAGAGAAATTACTGCCTGTGCTGTCTTCCAGGATTTTTATGGTTCAGGTCTCATACCATTTTGAATTTATCTTTGTGTATTGTGTACAAAAGTGGTCCAGTTTCATTCTTTTGCATATTTCCGTCCAGTTTTCCCAACACCCTTTCTTCAAGAGGGTTGTCTTTTTCCCATTGCATATTCTTTCCTGCTTTGTCAAAGGTTAATTGACCGTATAATTTGGGTTTTATTTCTGACAATTTCCATTGCTCCACTAATGTATGTGTTTATTTTTGTTCCAGTACTATACTGTTTTGATCACTACAGTTTCGTAATATAACTTGAAGCCCAGAATTATGATACCTCCAGCTTTGCTTTTCTTCGTCAAGATTGCTTTGGCTATTCAGAGTCAGAGTCTTTTGTGGTTCTGTACAAATTTTAGGATTGTTTTTTCTAAAAGTTATGTGAAAATGCTATTGGTATTTTGATAGGGATTGAATTAAATGTATAGGTTGCTTTGGGTAGTATAGACATTTTAACAATATTTGTTCTTTCGATCCATGAGCATGGAATGTCTCCATCTCTGTGTTATCTTCCATTTCTTTCACTAGTGTTTTATAATTTTCAGAGTATAGGTATTTCACTGCTTTGGTTAGGTTTATTCCTAGGTATCTTATGATTTTCGGTGCAATTGTAAATGGGATTGATTCCTTAATTTCTCTTTCTGCTACTTCATTATTGGTATGTAGACATACAACAAATCTCTGTACATCGATTTTTATATCCTGCAACTTGGCTGAATTTTTTTTTGTCAGTTCTAGCAGTTGTTTTTGATGGGGTATTTAGAATTTTCTGTATATAGTATCATGTCATCTGCAAATGGTGAAAGTTTTAAAACTTTTTTTTAATGTTTACTTATTTATTTTGAGACAGAGACAGAGAAGGAGAGAGAGACAGTCCCAAGCAGGCTCCACACTGACAGCAGAGCCTATTGCAGGGCTTAGTCCCATGAACCATGAGATCGTGACCTGAGCCAAAATTAAGAGTTGGATACTTAGCCAACTGAGCCACCCAGGTGCACTGAAAGTTTTACTTCTTCCTTACCAATTTGGATGACTTTTATTTCTTTTTGTTGTCTGAATGCTGTGACTGGACTTTCAGTACTATGTTGAATAAAGTAGTGAGAATGGGCATCCTTGTTTTGTTCCTAACCTTAGGGGAAAAGCTCTAAGTTTTTCCCCATTAAGGATGATATTAGCTGTGGATTTTTCATATATAGTCTTTAGTATGCTGAAGTATGTCCCCTTTAAACCTATCTCGTTGAGGGGTTTTTATCGTGAATGGATATTGTACTTTGTCAAATGCTTTTTCTTCATCTATTAAAATGATCATTTGGTTCATATTCTCTTATTGATTTGATGTATCACACTGATTGATTTGTGAATATTGAACCACTCTTGCAAACCCAGGAATAAATCCCACTTGATCGTGGTGAATGACTTTTTTTTAAAGTATTGGTAAATTTGGTTTCCAGTATTTTGTTGAGGATTTTTGTATCTATGTTTATCAGAGATATTGGCTGGTAGTTCTTTTTTTATGTGATGTCTTTATCTGGTTTTGGTATCTGGGTAATGCTGGCCTCATAGAATGAATGTGGAAGTTTTCCTTCCTTTTCTATTTTTTGGAGTAGTTTGAGATGAATAGGTATTAACTCTTCTTTAAATGTTTGGTAGAATTCACCTGTGAAGCCATCCAGTCCTGGACTTTTGTGTATTGATAGTTTTTTTCTTTTTTTTTTTTTTTTTTATTACTAAGTCAGTTTCTTTGCTTGTAATTGATCTGTTCAAATTTCTATTTCTTCCTGTTTCAGTTTTGATAAGATATGTTTATAAGAATTTATTCATTTCTTCTAGGTTGCCCAATTTGTTGATATATAGTTTTTCATCATATTCTCTTATAATTGTTTGTATCTCTGTGGTGTCTCCTCTCTCATTTATGATTTTATTTATTTGAATACTTTCTCTCTTTTTCTTCATAAGTCTGGGTAGAGGTTTATCAATTTTATGATTTTTTTTTCAAAGAACCACCTCCTGGTTTCATTGATCTATTCTATTTTTTATTTTGCTCTATTTATTTATTTATTTTGCTTTATTTTCTATATCACTTATTTCTGCTCTAATTTTTATTATTTCCTTCCTTCTGCTGACTTTAGGCTTCATTTGTTGTTCTTTTTCTGTCTCCTTTAGGTGTAAAATTAGGTTATTTGAGATTTTTCTTGCTTCTTGAGGTAGATCGCTTTTGCTGTGTCCAAAAGGTTTTGAATGGTTGTGTTTTCATTTTCATGTGTTTCCATGTACTTTTTTATTTCTTCTTTTATTACCTCTTTGACCCGTTCATTGTTTTTTGTTTTGTTTTGTTTATTTTTGAGAGACAGGGAGAGAGAGAGACAGAGCACAAGCAGGGGAGGGGCAGAGAGAGAGGGAGACACAGAATCCGAAGCAGGTTCCAGGCTCTGAGCTGTCAGCACAGCGCCCTACATGCGGTTTGAACTCATGAGCGGTGGGATCATAACCTGAGCCAAAGTCAGATGCTTAACTGACTAAGCCACCCAGGCATACCGACCATTCATTGTTTAGTAGCATGTTATTTAAGCTCCATGTATTTGTGGTCTTTCCAGATTTTTACTTGTAGTTGACTTCTAGTTTCATAGCACTGTGATTAGAAAAGATGCATGATATGACTTCGATCATTTTTAATTTGTTGAGTCTTGTTTTGTGGCCTAATATGTGACCTATTCTAAAGAATGTCCCATGTGCACTTGAAAAGAATGTGTATTCCACTGTTTAAAATGGAATGTTCTAAATATATCTGTTAAGTCCATCTGCTTCTGTGTGTCATTCAAAGCCATTGTTTCCTCGTTGATTTTCTGTTTAGATGATCTGTCTATTGATGTAAGTGGGGTGTTAAAGTCCCATATTATTATTGTATTATTATCCATTAGTTCCTTTATGTTCGCTATTAACTGTTTTATATATTTGGATACTTTTGTGTTGGGTACATAAATATTTACAATTGTCACATTTTCTTGTTGGATTGTTCCCTTTATTATTACATAGTGTCCTCCTTTGTCTCATGTTACAGTTTTTGTTTTAAAGTCTATTTTGTCAGGAATAAATATTGCTACTCCAACTTTCTTTTGGCATCCATTTACATGATATATGATTCTCCATCCTCTCACTTTCAATCTGTACGTGTCTTTAGGTTCAAAATGGGTCTCTTATTGGTAGCAGATAGATAGGTGTTGTTTTTTCATCCATTCTGTCACTCTGTGTCTTTTGATTGGAGTGTTTAGTCCATTTACATTCAAAATAACCAATAATATATATGTATTTGTTCCCATTTTATACCTGTTTTGTGTTTTTTTCTGAAGATTTTTTCTTTTTCAACGTTTATTTATTTTTGGGACAGAGAGAGACAGAGCATGAACGGGGGAGGGGCAGAAAGAGAGGGAGACACAGAATCGGAAGCAGGCTCCAGGCTCTGAGCCATCAGCCCAGAGCCTGACGCGGGGCTCGAACTCACGGACCGCGAGATCGTGACCTGGCTGAAGTCGGACGCTTAACCGACTGCGCCACCCAGGCGCCCCTCTGAAGATTTTTTCTGATCCTTTCTTGTCTTTCTTTCATGGTTTGCTGGTTTTCCTCAGTGATATTTTTTTTTCTGTTTAAAATTTGAATATTTATTAGTAGTTTTTGATTTGTGGCTACCATTAGGATTGTATATAACACCTTCTGCATATAGCAATCTACATTAGGTTGATGGTCATTTAAGTTTGAACCCATACTTTACTCCTCTCTTCCCCACATTTTAGATGCGTGTCATACTTTACATCTTCTAATTTTATGAATTCCTTGACTAATATTTTACAGTAATATTCATATTAACTGCTTTTGTGTTTCCTACATTCATACTGTCACTTTTGGTCTTTCCTTTCCACTCAAAGAGTCCCCTTTAATATTCCTTGCAGAGTTGGTTTAGTGGTCATGAACTCCTTTAGTTTTTGTTTGTCTGGGACACTCTTTATCTCTCCTTCTATTCTGAATAATAGCCTTGCTGCATAGAGTATTCTTGTCTGCAGATTTTTCCCATTCAGCATTTGAATATCTCATGCCACTCCCTTATGGCTTAAAAATTTTCTGCTGAAAAATCCCCAGATAGCCTTATGGGGTTTCCCCTTGTATGTTAATGTCTTCTTTAGTCTTGCTGACTTAAAAATTTTTATCACTATATTTTGCCATTTTAATTATAATATGTCTTGATGCGGATCTGCTTTTGTTGATTTTGTTGGGATTCCCATGTGACTCCTGGATCTGGATATCTGTTCCTTCCCCAGATAGAGAAGTTTTTGGCCATTATCTCTTCAGATAAATTTCCTGCCCCCTTCTCTCTCTCTTCTATTCTGGGAAGCCTGTAATATGAATGTTATTACATTTGATGGAGACAGCTCCCTAAGTCCATTCTCGTTTTGCAGAATTCTTTTTTCCCTCCTTTGTCAATCTTGATTATTTTCCATTACTCTGTTTTCTAGGTCATTAATTTGTTCCTCTGCCTCTTCCAGCCTGTCGTTCATTGCATCAAGCATGTTTCTAATCTTGTTTATTGCACCTTACATCTCTTATTGTTTCTTTTTTTATCTTTGTGTTAAGATATCACTGATGTCTTCCACTTCTCTATATCTGTTTCACTTACACCTCTGGCTGTGGCCTTGTCCTGTTCTTTCATTTGGGAGAAATTTATCTGTCTTCTCATTTTGTCCAAATCTCTGTACCTATTTGTGTGTGTTAGGCAAGTCAGCTACATCTCCTGTTCTTAAGGGTAATCGCCTTATAAAGAAGGGGTCCTGTAGTGCCCCGCTGTGTAGTATTCCCCAGGGCCTGGTGCTTCTGGGAATGTCTCCAATGTGTGCTTCATATGCTGTGCTGTTGTGCCCTAGCTGCTTTATCATTCAGGCCAGTCATCAGCAGAGGTTTTATTTGCCTGTTGTGGACAGTGTTTCATCCCTGGCCTAAATGTGGCACATTTTAACTGGTTGTGCTCTGGTCTGCTTGTGAAATGAGACCTGTTACCACTGCCACTGTGACCAAAGCCTCACAAAACTCCCAGGTCAGGAGACATGGTGTTGGCAGGGGTTTGGGCCAGTCTTCTGGGGGAGAGGGCCCACCATACTGGGACTGAGGCAAGGTGAGTGGAAAACGCAGTTCTACCAGAATGTGGTGAGGAAGAAGCTTGGTGTAAGCAAGTTAGGTGGCAAGTGTCAGTGTTGTGCTGGTGCCTGCAGGTGGCCCTGTGCTTATGTTTGGGGGTGGGGAAGGGAAATGACACTGGTCAGTTCCTTTGTTTCTGGAAGGGTCTCTCCATGAACACTCTCTCCCTGGGACATACTCCAAGGTGAACAACTAACCTCCCCAATGTGTGCCCCAGGTGCTTTTTAGATCACGGTTGTATGTCTGCAGGCTGTTTGCCCTTCCTTTTTTCCAAGAGCAATCCCAGTATCTCTCTGAGCTCTCCCAGACCCAAGCACACTCACCTTTAATACTCCAGGCTTTAAGCCCGGCTGGCTTCAAGAACTCACAAAATTCCGGCCCTTTTGCTTTCCAAGCCAATTGCTATGGGGATTCATTTTTCCCATGTGCTCCCCTGTGTTAGTCTGTCTTTCACCCTTCTCTGTGACCGGGTGTCCCTCCCCACTGCAGCAGCCACAATCTGTTTCTCTCCCAAGCTGAGTCTCTGTGCTTCCAACCTTCTTTTCTACCTTTAGTTGTGGAATTTGTTCTGCCAGTCTTCAGATTGATTTCTGGAGCATTAAAGATGATTTGATATTTATCTAGTCATTTTCATGGGACAAGGTGAGCCTAGGATCCTCCCACTCTGCCACCAACTTCCTGTCTCCTATTTTTCAATTCTTCTACTAGTCAGTGTTTCCTCTGTTTATATCTAATCAATGCTTTCTCCAAATGACATTGGCATATTTTCCTGTAAAAATTAATAGTGAAAATGTCTAGTTTTTCCTAACTTTGATATAAATATTTATAATGTGTCATGACTAAAATATATTTACATCAGTACCCATAGTGATATAATTGTATCAAAGTAAATTTTATTTGAGACAGATAGACTTTATCATGTAAAGATATTTCTTTTATTTCTTTTTACAGAGAGCATTTATAATTTGTAAATACATGCAAGACTTATTAAATGCTATTTCACATATTTATTTCACATATTTCACATAAATGCTAGTTCATATTTTTATTAATCCATTGACAAAATCTATTCTATGAACATATTTTCTAATTTTTTAATAACTATTTTGGGTGGTTTTTGGTGCATTATTTGGTTAAGTAGTTGATGAATTTTATTTCAGATTTTTTATGTCTGTATTCATTAATGACATTGGTTGTAGATTTAAGTTTTGGTAAAGTTTTACTATGAAATTTATATTTTTCTGAAAATCTTTTGGGTAATTTTCTATTTTTTCTATGCTTGAGCCAGTTTTTTTGACAGGTTTTTTTATTATTATTTTTGAAATATAGTTTATGCACAATGTTACATTAGTTTCAGGTGCACAACATAGGAATTGTACAAGTCCATGCAATATGCTGAGTCAGTTTTTAAAATGTGCAAGTTAAGTGTTTCTAGATAATGTCAATACTTCTTTTCTAGAAGATATCAATAACTCATCTCTAAAGCACCTTATTGTTATTTTAAGGTAGTTTTACATTTTTTCAATTTATTTTCTTAGAATTTGCCTGGTCAGTTTATTCTTGTGCCATTTTGACAATTTCATTTTCATATGTGTCAACCATTTCATAGAGAATTGCTAAGATTTATTTACTTTTATTATTTTTTTTAAGTAATAGACTTTTTAAAAAATGTTCATTTATTAATTTTGAGAGAGAGAGAGTGAGGCAAGCAGGGGAGGGGCAGAGAAAGAGGGAGAGAGAGAATCCCAAGCAGTGTGGAGCCAGTCGTAGGGCTTGAACTCACAAACCATGAGATCATGACCTGAGCTGAAATCAAGAGTCGGATGCTTAACTGACTAAGCCACCCTGGCACCCCAAGAATTGTGAAGATTTATAAATTTCAAAATAAGTTTTCTATGCTTAATGTATTATGGTCAAAAATATGACTTGGGTCTACAAATTCTACTTTCTAGAATTTACTGAGGTAGGATTTGTTTGTTGTCCTGCAGCTTTCTATACAACTGATTAGTTTTATAAATTACAAAAGAAAATTTTCTCTGTACAGTGCAAAGTTTGGTGTATAGTTACTGAAATAACAGTAATAATTATTTCATTCAAATCTTTAATGTTTTTACTTTGTTTTCATATTTTACCTCTCAAAAACTTAGACAAATGAATTTATATCTTCTACAATTATTGAATTTCTAACAGTTTTGCTTAATAATGTACTATTTTTAATTTTATAAATTTATGACTAGTATATTCTTATTGAAAGATTTACCTTTATAAGTATAAAATTGCCTTGTTTATCCATTTAAGAAATTTTTGCCTTGAAATATATTTTGTCTCTAATAACATTGCAAGCCTTACATTTTTGTTTGTATTTGCCTGATATATTTTTGCCCATTTTTTATTTTTAATTTTGGCAATTTGTTCCATGCTTCTTTTAAATAAACAGCATCTGTTCAACTTTTGCTTTGTGATCTAATTTAGTACTTTTTGTTATTTAACGTGAATAAACCAATTCACAATTTGTTATCATCAATGTTAGGTTTATTTGGGCTTTCTTCTGACAACTTGTTTTGTGGTTTCTACTTTTATTTTTTATTATTTCTCCTGATTTGCTTATGAACTACATCAACTATATTGTTTTCCTTTTTTTTCTCTTTTTTTCCCTAGCTATTTAGAATGCATATATCACCTTGTTTTTCACTGCATTATTTTCAAAGAAATTGTCAGCATAATAAATTAAACTATTATCACATGTAAAATATATATATATATAAATTTTTTCCTTATCCAAGTATTTCCTAGTTTTTAAAAATATTTTGGGTAATGTTAATTTAAAGAAATGCTCTTTATAAGTGTATTGTTTTGTTACCATGCTTACAACTGTTATTTAAATTTAGGCCTATGGTTTAACTCCATGTCCTAAGAGGTCTTTTATATTACAATTCCTCCATTCTTTTCATTATCTTCTGTGGAGCTGAAGTATACCTTAGAATCATCTTTTTATGAAGGATACACTGATGATTTATTTCTTAACCTCTTCCTCTGTGAGAATGTTTCTCAAGTGCCCTCATTTAGGAATGGCAATTTCAGGCAGAAAATAATATACAGCCAGAGTTTTTGTTTGTGGTTTTTTTCCTTCTTTGAAACTAACCATTTCCCCCTACTAGGAACTTGAAGGATTTGAATCTTTATTTATCTTTTAACCTTCTCTGTCTTAGTACGATATGTCTAGATTTGGAGTTATTTTCATTAATTTGTATTTGATGACCCTTTTTTATTTACAGACTCTTGATATAAAGATTCCATTCTTGGGGCGCCTGGGTGGCGCAGTCGGTTAAGCGTCCGACTTCAGCCAGGTCACGATCTCGCGGTCCGTGAGTTCGAGCCCCGCGTCAGGCTCTGGGCTGATGGCTCGGAGCCTGGAGCCTGTTTCCGATTCTGTGTCTCCCTCTCTCTCTGCCCCTCCCCCGTTCATGCTCTGTCTCTCTCTGTCCCAAAAATAAATAAACGTTGAAAAAAAAAATAAAAAAAAAATAAAGATTCCATTCTTTCTTGAGATGTATGTTGGCTTTAGTTTCTCCTTCCGAAATTGTTATCTGTAACTATAGCATCTTCTGGCTTTTGCCTCATATATATAATGGTCATTCTTATTTTTTCCCCTCTCTTTCTTCTGAAATCTGTCTAAATGTCTTGAGTTTGTCTTCGTTTTATCAAGTTTAATTTTCTGCATTTTCAAATATGCTGTTTACTGTTTATATTGTACTATGAATTTACCCATGCAGTCCAATTGGACTCTCTTACTAACTGCTAGCTTTACTTTCACATTTAAAGTATCCTCTTAATCTTAATCAGGGTATATTTAAATATTAAAATGTCCTCTTCTCCTGGGGCACCTGGGTGGCTCAGGCAGTTGAGCGTTCGACTTCGGCTCAGGTCATGATCTCTGGGTCCGTGAGTTTGAGCCCTGTGTTGGGGTCTGTGCTGACAGCTCAGAGCATGGAGCCTGCTTCAGATTCTGTGTCTCCTTTCTCTGCCCCTCTCTCGCACTCTGTCTTTCTCTCAAAGGTAAACATTTTGAAAAAATGTCCTCTTGGGGCGCCTGGGTGGCTCAGTCGGTTAAGCGGCCGACTTCGGCTCAGGTCATGATGTCACGGTCCGTGAGTTCGAGCCCCGCATCGGGCTCTGTGCTGACAGCTCAGAGCCTGGAGCCTGTTTCAGATTCTGTGTCTCCCTCTCTCTGACCCTCCCCCATTCATGCTCTGTCTCTCTCTGTCTCAAAAATAAATAAATGTTAAAAAAAAAGATTTTTTAAAAAAAGAAAAAATGTCCTCTTTGTAGCAATTCTGTTTTATAAGGAGTTATCTGCAACAGTATTAAGATTATGCCCCTTATTTTGAACAATGACCTCTTTTTACATGCCTGGTGATTTTTTTCTCTTTACTCATCCTTACAGATGTTATTCTGTGCTGTATAACATCGGGATTTGAGATGGTCCTATCAGGAAACCATTTGAGATGGTTTCCTATAAATATCTAAAAATCTTCAGGCAAAAGAGAAAGCTTTAAATTTCCAGTTGTTTTAACTTTGCCAGTTCAAAGGTCCAGTGGCCTAAGGAAAACAGGAGAGATCACAGCAGGAACTATGTAGATTTGGCAGCCAGGACTAATCTTATTTCCTGAATTCAGTTGCCTGATGGCAACGGCTCGTGGGGGGCGGTATTCCTATTCTTTATCTGGCATGGCTATTTGCACCTGTTGTAAGCTGGGCATAGACTTTGCCATCTGGCAAACATCTCAGAAATATTGGTGATATTCTCAGTGTCCTACTGCTGCTGCAAAACTTACTCTTGCTCTAACCCTTGCCGTGGGATCCAGTTGTGACCATGGTACTCTCTGGGCACATTTCTCATTTATTTCTGAATTAAACTGATCTTCCTTATGCCCACAATCCTGGATGTATTTGGTTTTCCTGAAGTCAGCTCCTGTGGATTATTCTGGAAAAAAACACTTATGGCATGTGTAAATCTTTCTTCCTAGTTTCCAGAAATGACCCATGTTTTCCTCCCTCAACTCATTTTAGAGTGTGCATTTCACTTGCATTTTCACTTGCATCTGGCAAATGGGAGGGTGGTGAGTTGGAAGGAGAGTGATTAGATGTCTGTATTTGACAGACTTTTACCCAAAAGTAAATGCCTTCAAATCCTAAGATTATTTATGAGTGAAGAGATATAACAGAAATAGTCACTGACTCTAATAAATAGATATTTTTATTTACTTCATGGAAAACAATTCCCATTTTTATAATCTTTCAGTTCAAATTTCTTCTGTTCTCATTCTTTTTAAAAATCTTTAACTTGGGGCGCCTGGGTGGCTCAGTCGGTTAAGCAGCTGACTTGGGCTCAGGTCATGATCTCGCGGTCTGTGAATTCGAGCCCCATGTCGGGCTCTGTGCTGACAACTCAGAGCCTGGAGCCTGTTTCAGATTCTGTGTCTCCCTCTCTCTGACCCTCCCCCATTCATGCTCTGTCTCTCTCTGTCTCAAAGATAAATAAACGTTAAAAAAAAGATTTTTTTTAAATAAATAAAATAAAAATCTTTAACTTTTTCCTTTCTTCAGAGACAACAAATTATTACCAGTGGAAAGAGGACTGGACTAGGAGCCAGAAACACAGAGCTCTGGTCCCAGATCTGATGTTTAATATCTATACTCTGAAATTCTATAACCTTCAATTTTATCACCCTTAAAATGAAAGAAATAGACCACATTCTCTCTAAAGTACCTTCCAGTTCTATACTTCTTCACATCCATATTAGTGGAATTATTGCCAGGCTGAATCCACACTTTCCTTTGAACAAAAATTCCATTCGTATTTTATATTCATTGACAATTTAAAATATCAGGATATTTTTCCTTAATGCTATTTTCATGTTTAGCCAGACTAACAAAATTTAAATAAAGGAAGATGGTTATTATTTTTTTTTTACTATTTCATTATATTTCTTTTTACTGAAGTAATTTTAAAATATTTTATTTTACTTAATAATGAATCTATTTTTCAACGCCCTTTTCTGAAAGATTATTATATTTCTCCTTGTTCTAGAAAAAAGTCTATGATAGTCTAATGAACTGTGGAAATATTTACCTACTCTTAAAAAGCATATATCTGTATATCTTTTGAATTTAAAAGACTATGTTTATTAGCCATTCAAACTTCTCAAATTTTTTTCTGTTATGGAATAATTAGAAGCATTCATTCTTGACCCTCTCACCCCCAACACACCAACTGAATTTCCAGCTGACTTGGCCTTCTTACGCAGAAGATTCCTCACTAACATCCCTGAATTTAGTTTCTCTTCTTGCTTCAATATTTCAGGGCAGAATACGCTTTCTGTAATAAACCTTTCATTCTGTCTTCCTTCATAAATTTGGGTGGCTTCATATGGAATTTGACTTTAAAGAACATGGAGATCAGTGAGGGCTGTGAAAGAGAGAGAAGCTGTCTGCGTCCTGTGCTTCATGCCTCTCGGACAAGAATCTTGGAGTTCTCTTCATCTTATGCAGTTCCTTCTCCACCCACATTCAGTCAAACTTCAGATTTTACTAAAGCAACTTCAGAAATGCTCAAATTATTTCCTCCTCATTCCATTGCTTCTGCCTCATTTTGGCATACATTGTCTCTTGTCTGGACTCTTATGATAGCTTTTTATCTTATCTCCTGTCCTAAAGGCCCTCACATTTCAGACTTCTTCCATAGTATCAGAATAATATCTAGGAAATAAATCCGATTATATTGCTTTACTGAATAGTGTTCCTCAATGTTCCCTGTATCTTTACTGTAAAATCCAGATTGCTTAACTTGCACATGAGGTAACTCCACCCCATGGACTTCATATCCCCATGAGGTTCTACTGGATGTAAAGCCTGGATAGGTGGCAGTAGTCATAATCTGACCTGGTAATAGTACCTAAAATAAAATTTTGAAATCCTAACACTAGCAGGAAGTAGAACCATGACTAACATTTTACAGTCTATATAGGTGATTTTAGTCACCATGCAAACAAGGTGTTTGCACCAAGTTGTTGAGAACTTGGACTGGACATCAGGTTGCCCCAGGCCATATTCTGGCTTCTCTACTTACTAATCTGTCCTTGGGCAAGAAATAAACCTCTTTGGGCCGCCTTGTGTATAATAAGTTTACTAATTGTTCTCATCCCAGAGGTTATCATGAAGATTGAATTAAATAATAAGATTGAGTGATTAGGTGAATTTGATCTTTCTGTTAACTTCAATTTATGAATTTTTTTTTCCATTTACTCTAACTTTTTCCCACACTTAAGTATTTCTTAAGCAAGTTTGTGCACCTATTTCTTTTATTTATTTATAAGCCACTTATTGCTTATCTACTTGCACTAGTGTGCTAGAACTCTAATCTTGATGTGTTATTATTTTCATATTAACATTTTATAATACTTAATATTTTATAATGTACACTTCTCTTCTTGATAGTTCACTTTTCTTATTAAAAAACTTCAGCAAGTTGCCATTGGCCTTTGACGTTCTATTTGACATCTTCTCCACTTTGGCCTCTATCATTTTTCCCTTATTAGATCTGCAACGTCATCTAGGTAAGAACTTCTACTCCAGTCCAAGTGATCCTTTCATGTATATTGTCCTGGTCTGCTTTGCTTTCTCTTGTAGGCCAGAGCCAGGTCCTGCTTAGGATTGGGCCTTTGCTTATGATTTCCTTTCCAATTGGAATGCCTCCATTTTTGGCCCAGCCTTTAAAGCTTAGTCTAGGAGCGCTTGGGTGGCTCAGTCTGTTAAGGATGCGACTTCGGCTCAGGTCATATCTCACGGCTCCTGAGTTCAAGCCCCATGTCAGGCTCTGTGCTAACAGCTCAGAACCTGGAGCCAGCTTTGGATTTTGTGTCTCTGTCTCTCTCTGCCCCTCCCCTACTTCTCTCTCTCTCTCTCTCTCAAAAATAAATAGACATTTAAAAAAAACTTAATAAAAATAAAGCTCAGCCTAAGTTCCACCTCATCAAAGAAGTCTTTGTTTATCACTTCAGCCCTTTAACTTTTCATAAGCAGCAAAAGATATAGAATAAATAAATAAGTCCTTTGGAGTGGGGAGTCAAAATACACATCGTACTCTTGCATCTGTTGTTTATTTGCTATGGCCAGTGACATAGGCTGACTAAAACCTTGGTTTCTTTTAAGATGAAGTTATTTACACCTCTCTGATCTACTTCCTAGTGTTGTTATAAGTGATAAATAAAATAAGTCACAGGAATAAAAAGTATAGCTTAGAGAATATAGTCAATACTATTATAATAATAGTATTATCATCTCACTGTATAGTGACAGATGATAAATACATTTATCCTAGTGAGCATTGCATAACTTATAGAATTATTGTCTCACTATGTTGCAATCCTGAATTGTTGACTCACTATGTTGCAAACCTGAAACTAATATAGTATTTTATATAAACCATACTATATTTACCATATTTATAAATAATTTATAAATTTATAAACCATATTTATATTATATAAACCAAACTTAAGAATAACAAAAATAAAATAATGGATATAAAACATTTATAAAAATTTTTAAAATATCCATTCAAGTTTGTCATTGTTATCGCAAACAAATCGTATACCACCTTGCTACTTGCCTTGTATTGTTTTTGTACATTGCTGTCTTATGACTGTTACTAGGCTTAATACTGGAATTTACATTTCTACATGTTTGACTACCTAATTAGATTTTTAATTCTTTGGGGTCAGGGAATATTGATGGTATTAAGATCAAAGAGCCATACTCCCAAGTATTTAGAACAAATTATCTTAGAGGCATAAATAGGCTTGTACCTCCTATTAAAGTATAATCCCTACCAGAGAGGCTTATATTCTCATCCTAGCCACATGGAGACAGTGAAGTGAAGACAACTGATAGGGACACTCTTCAAAAGAAAGAGGATCAGTAAGGGAGTGAACAAAGCTGGTTGGTTTGTCTCAGCTTACCCATGTCTGGCTTGTTGTAGTCACACAGACTTCATGGGAAATAAGTAGAAGAAAGGCAGTATAGCTTGGACTCATGCCATTTTCTTTTCTGAAGGATAATTTTCATAAAATAAAATGCATATTCAATTGAGTTTTGACAAATGTAGTCTCCCATTGTCACCACTACCCCAATCAAGATGTAAAACATCTCTACCTCCCCAGTGCCCTTTCCCAGTCAATCCATCCTGGCTCCAGAGACAGTCAGTTTTCTGATTTCTAACACCATAGCTTAGTTTTGCTCAAAAACTTCCCCTAAATGAACCCATAAAATATGCACTATTTTTTTTTTTTAGCATCTTTCACTCAGCACTCATTTTGTTGCATGTGTAAGTAGTTCAAAGCATTTGGTTGTTGAGTAATATTCCACTGGTTACATATATCTTAATTTATTTTTCCTTTACCTATTGATGGTCATGTGAGTTGTTTCTGGGCTTTGGCCATTATGAAAAGGTTGCTATGAACATTCTGGCAAAGGTCTTTTGTGTGTGGATATTTTCACTACTCTTGAGATTGTCAGAAGACTGGATAAAAAGCAAGATCCAATGATATGCTGTTTTCAAGAGACATATTTTAAGTATAAAAATACAAACAGGTTAAAAGTAAAAGAAGAGCAAAAGATCTAGTGTAAGCACTAATATATATAATATATGTCATTATATTATATGACATTAATATAATATAAAGTAGACTTCAAGACAGGAATATTAACATAGTTAAAAAATGGTCATGTCATAAGAATAAAAATACTGATTTGTAATAAGACCTAACACTCTTAAATGTGTATAGCAAAATCATAAAATTTCAACATAAAAGAAGAAAAAATGGAGTGGGAAATACAAAAATACACAATTATTGTTAGAGATTTTAACAATCTTCTCCCAGTCGTTGATAGAAAAATAGAAAACAAATTAGTAAGCATATAGAAGACTTGAATAATACCATCAATTATCAAACATGAAGACATAATTGACATTTATAAGATAATACTTCCAATTGCAGAATATACATTTTTTCTTTCTTTTTTTTTTTACACTCTCTTCAATTATACATGAAACATTTATCAAAGACCATATGCTAGGTCATAAAGTAAGCCTTAATTTATTTCAAAGGAGAATTAAATTAGAAACCAATAACAATAAGGTGTGTATAAAAAGGCAATTTTTTTTTAGCAATTAAGCAACACATTCCTAAATATTCAATCCATGGGTCAAAGAAGAAATCATAAAGAAAATGACAAAATATTCTATACTGAATTACAGAATGCAACATGTTAAAAATCTATGTGTCTTGGGGCACCTGGGTGGCTCAGTCGGTTAAGCATCCGACTTCAGCTCAGGTCATGATCTTCCAGTTCGTGGGTTTGAGCCCCACATCGGGCTGTGTGCTGACAGCTCAGAGCCCGGAGCCTGTTATGGAATTCTGTGTCTCCCTCTCTCTCTGCCCCTCCCCTGCTGGCACTCTGCGTCTCTCTCTCTCAAAAATAAACATTAAAAACATTTTTTTAAAAATATGGGTGTCCATTTCTTTTAATTATTCTTTATTCTCAGAAACTGATTAATTAAATTAACAATAATCAAAATAACATGAAAGGGGAGAAGCAGAAAAGCAGACTGAAGGTTGAAAATTATAGGGATCATGCCTACCATCAGCCAGTGTTTTTATTCTACTGCAATTATATGAAGTCACTGGATATTGCTTAAACTAAAAGGAAAATATCCTTTCAGTGTCAATAAACAGAATGCTAAATAAATATTTTGGCAATTTTTCACTGATAAATCCCATATAAGGGTATGTATGATGCTTCCATTTCATCCAATGACACAGTAGCAGAAACAGTCTGGATAGTGTGTTTTTTTTAAATGTTTTTATTTATTTTGGGGGGTGGGAGGGGCAGAGAGAGAGGGAGACACAGAATCCAAAGCAGACTCCAGGCTTCAAGCTGTCAACACAGAGCCCGATGCGGGGCTTGAACCCATGAACCACAAGATCATGACCTGAGCCAAAGTTGGTTACTCAACCGACTGAGACACCTAAGAATCCCTGGATTGTGTTAATATTGACAGAGATTATAACTAAAGAATAAGTTAATCAGTGATTAAAAAGTTGAATAGACAACGAAGAAAAGTTGTGAAATCTTTCTTCTGATATCTGAGACAAAACCATCTGTCTCTGATTTCAGTTCAATCTTTAATGAATATAACCAGTCTGACTAAATAATCTATTGGAAAGCCCTCTTCCAAACACAAAACCTATAATTTTAATTAGTGTTGGTTATGGTGCCAACACAAGGGAAAATGTTTGCTCAGTTCCATAAAGAATAGTAGGGGTTTTATTCTAAATCTAAGTCATATCTTTTAATTTACAAATCTTTTATTTGGAAGACTGTTTTCTTTGTAGAACTCCAAACATTCCTCCTCCCCCAGCTCCTCCTCCTCCTCCTTCTCCTCCTCCTCCTTACCTCTTTGTCTTTCTTACTCTCACTTTTGCTCTTTCTCAATGTGGGTCTTTTATGAGAAACCAAAGAATATTCAGTTTGAAATATGCAAGCATGATTTGAACTTTTCAAAAAATGTGTGAGTCATTTCTTGCCCTTTGATAATTTCCAAGTGACGAGGCTGCTTTTACAGATCAATCCCTTGCTTTAAATGATTTCAGTATATTTTGTTTGGTTGGGAGTGAGAAAAATAAATGGAAAATGTCATTCATGAGTATGAGCCTGCAAATGAATATGTAGAAGGCAAGTGATTACTTTATTGGGGGACACAGTATGTTTTCCTGAGCCTTTTGCCCTTTTCCCTTCCCAAGCCTGCTGTTTTTCCTGTTTCAGTTTACAAATGAACGTGATACAGCAGTGTGGTGGGATGGTAATCACACGATCTGACATTTGTGGCTTACGCATCTATGTACATGGATAGAAAGCTATTCAAAAATCCAACCATCTTGTGAGTTCTAACTACACTTTTACAATTTGCATACATGAAGTTATATAGGGAAACTTTTAAACATGGAATGCAAGAAATCATTTCATTTAAAATACCCTTTCTTCATTCATTCTTACAGGCAAAAATTGGTATTTTAATAATGTTAAGAAAAAGAAGAAAATGAATAAGCAATGTCAAAATGCTTTGCTGTTCAAAGAGTATATTACTTCAAATGATCTGAATTCATTCCAGCAGCAACATTATGCATTTGACCAGGACACAAATCACCCTTATTTAAAGACAGAGGAAAAAAGAAGGAAAAAAGACAGAGAGAGAGAGAGAGAGAGAGAGAGAGAGGAAAAAGACCTACATGTCAGGAGATTAAATGAACTGAGGAACAGAGTGCTTAATTCTATATTCTTTCTCTCTAAAAGGCAGTAGGACTAATTGGAAGTAAGGGAATTTACCAGTGAAGGTAGCTGGCAACATGTTGAATAGACAACAAATGCACTCTTCACCCGTGAAAGCAAGCAAACGAAAAGTTTCGTAACAATATCTGTTTTGTAGCTGTATTTCTCAATTGATGCTGTTTTTAAATTGGTTTATTTTTAAAAAGCCATCATGGTCAGAAAGATTATCTCTTTTTAAATCTTCTAAAATTTCAACAAATATTTCTAGGCATCAAGGATAGGCAACATTTTGCCTTGTCTACTTCTCTGACATTGAGCTGTTTCTAGATGCTAAATTTGGCTGCTGTATTTTCATATCTGTAAGGCTGTTCCTGGGTCCGCCCTACAAATAGCCATCCAGGTTTCGAGTTTTCCAAGCAGCAGAGCATGGCTGTCCCGCCTTCGACACCCCCGTTCTGTTCTGTGCCCAGGCTCGGGACATTGAGTGGCAGTGAGCTTTCCTTTATTCCTGGTGTGATTGTTGCTTCTCAGGGTCTGGCTTGGGCTCTGATCTTGACATTTATGTCACAGGTGTCACCGGTGAAACTGCTGGGAAACCAGATGGCAGGCCGAACTGAGGTTGGCAGCATCTGCTGTGGTACTCATTGTCCCTGCTACCTGCTCTACTTTCTTCTTCCTGTTGAGGTGTTATTGTCTTGTGTGGTTTCAGTCTTTCAGTATTATTTACCTTTCTACGGGTCTTTCCAAATATGAATTCCTTTCTGTAGTTCTTTCCATGCATTTTCTCCCCTTGGAACCCCATCACTCAGGAAGGCTCATGACTTGGCTGCCTTCTTTGGTCCTTCAGGGGACTTTTGCTTAAATGTCACTTCGTCAGCAAGAATTTTCCTTGAGCACCCTATTTAAATTTACAACACACCCTTCTCCCTGGCCCCCTACCCTGATATTTTTCCTTCCCTTTCTTACATTATCCTTTTCCATAGCAATTAGCAGCACCTGCTATGTTCCATGTTGAGCTTACTCGTACATAATCTGTATCATTATGTAGATCTATATCTTCTATAGAATATAAGCTTCATGAGGGCAGAATTTTGTCTGTTTTTTTGTCTTGTGGGTTGCTTACTATATTCTAAGCATCTGGGAGAATACTGGCTCTTAGAACTTTAAAAAAAGTTGCCCTTTTTTATTGTTAAATAACAAATTGCATTGCAAATTCTGAATATCAGACCTCTTTCTAGCTTTGTATTTGGTCTTACTCCTTCTGCTTAGTACAGTGTTATGTGTAAGAGCTTTAAGGGCATAGGGAAAAACTGGATAAGGTGCATCTGCTGTGTGTGTATTAGGTATTTTACTTATCTTGCTTTAATCCTCACTATAGTCCAAGTCCTTTGCCTAAAGAAGCACAGCTAGAAAGTAGCAGAGTAAAGATGCTAACTTTGGAGCCATGTGGCTCCAAAGTTACTGCCTTTTCTTCAGAAGCATGGTGCCCCCAAAATAATAGTAAGTCAACAAGAGCCCCTCAAAATTGATAATGTTGCATAAATCAGGTGTAGCTACAAACTGAGTGCCAAAAATGATTGGTTAAAAAGAGAACTGTAAATGAGCTCCCCAAAAAGATAAGCAACAGCAACATCAAAAGAAGGATATCCAAAACTATTTAGAGCCCAGCACCCTTGACTTAAGTGCCTGGACCTCCAAGGTAACTAACTTAAAAAGGAAAACATGTAAAGACACCTAGGTGACTCGGTTGAGCGTCTGACTCTTGATTTCAACTCAGGTCATGATCTAACGGTTTGTGAGTTCGAGCCCTGTGTCGGGCTCTGTGCTGACAATGCAGAGTCTCCTTGGAATTCTCTCTGCCCCTTCTCTGCTCATGTTCTCTTTCTCTCTCTCTAAACAAATAAATAAACTTAAAAAATAATTTAAAAAGGAAAACATGTATCTGGACACATTTTGACATATTTGCTTAAAAAATATTGTTTACAGTGTGAAACCAACAAAGGCAAATAGATTCCTTCTTGATCATAAAGAGGCAAGAAGAACTCTCTGCAGTGTTTTCTTACTGTAGTCCAAGAAAGAGTAGTTAATTGTATTTTTAAAACAAGCCAGATTTTATTTGTATGATCCTTTTTTACTAGGTCTTCTTTTTGACCTCTTTTGATCTAGTGATACAAATGCAAATTAGGTCTCATTTTTAATTCAGTACCATGTATGTATGGGGAAACCACATGGTGCAATGAGCCCCGGAGACTAGAAGGTGGTCAACAAGTCCAGACAAGTTCCCTGCCCTCATGGGGCCCACAGCCAAGCAGGAGAAGCCACTGATCAGGGAGATAACATGGTCTTTCCCCCAACTTATTTTGGAGAAAGAATCTTCTGTCTCACCTGGCTTCTAAGTCTTTACGATGGTATACATAGCAGATATACTTTTCCCTACTGAAAATTGTAAAGCTTTACCATTTTCAGTAGGAAAAAAATATATGTAGATATAGAAATTATCTATCTATCTATCTATCTATCTATCTATCTGTATCTATCTATCATCTATCTACCTATCTATCTATCTTCTGGTGTTTATAGCATTACCAAGTATCGAGACACTATCATATGACCAATATGTGAATAGAGTACACACTTACTTGTTTTTGTTGACAAGCATTCATCCCTCCCTTGTTCCAGTGATAGCATCCCATCACTACTTTTAAGGAATGTCCCTATACCACCACCATAATCCTGACTGTTCATAGGTTTTAAGCAAGGTTTCCTTCTAGTTCCAAGGGTGAGACATTTGGTTTAGGGGAAGCCAATCAAAGCACAAAGCACAGCATTACCTAGGACAGAGCGATTACTTCAGGGATGGGCATGTGACCCAGCTGGAGCCTGGGATGCAATGAGAGTTTTTCTGTGTCTTATGCCTATTGGATTTAAGTCTGGGAAGTTGGGAGGCTGCAGCTGCTATTGAGCCTTACTACAAATAAGGGTTGAATATCTAAAAAAGCTATCACCATGGAAGTCAGAGCCAAAGAATGCAGCATAACTAGGTAACAGTTATGGTAATGTCAGCTGTATTCCAGAATCATTCCATGCCTAAAGCTAGCCCCTGACAATAAATCTTGAACTAATGAATTTCCTTTTCCTTTTCCTTTTCCTTTTCCTTCCATCCTTCCTTCCTTCCTTCCTCCCTTCTTACTTTCTTTCTTCTTTCCTTCCTTCCTTCTCTCCTTTCCTCCCTCTCTCCCTCCTTTCTTTCCTTCCTTCCTCTTTCCTTTCTCTCTCTCCTTTCCTTCCTTCCTCCCTTCCTTCCTTCCTTCCTTCCTTCCTTCCTCCCTTCTTTCCTCCCTTCCTCCCTGCCTCCCTCCATCTCTCTCTCCCTTCCTCCTTTCCTCCCTTCCTTCCTTCCTTCTTTCTTCCTCCCTTCCTTCCTTCTTCCTTCCTTCCTTCCTTCCTTCCTTCCTTCCTTCCTTCCTTCTTTCCTCCAGCCAGTTTGAGTCACTCTTTTGTCTCTTGTAACCAAAAGAGACTTGCTAGAGTAACTAAAAAATTCTTTTTGGCTCTATCTTCTCCTTGCTTGTTTCCAACAAATACATTTTCTAATGAAAATGATGAACCTAGAAAATGTCTTGATTTAATAATTAGGACCGTTTCTGGATATAATTGGTACCACCGCCTAATTTTTATTTAAATCTTTATTTCAGGCTTTAATTGCATGAGCAGGTGTTTCTTTTTATGACTAAATAAAGTTCACAGATTTTTGGTGTCAGACTTTGAGTTTGAATCCTGAATTCATGATCTTAGGTGACTTTTTCTACCCACGGTGTACTGCCTTTCTTCAGTTTTCAAATCAGGATAGTGAAAGAGTATATTTGATAGGATGTGGGAAGGATGAAATGATACCATATATTCAGACATGTTTGCCCAGTCACTGGCAGATAGTAAGCCCTCAATCATCACTATGTCATTAATTGAAAGACTGGCATTTAGGATTTCACTAGCTGTTCAGTGTTCTCTGGCTGCTTTTCAGCCACTAAAATCATAGATAAAATAAGGTTGATGTCCCATTAAGGTAATTTCATTTCAACAGAAACTTTATTTGTATAGCACAAAGACCATCTCTTTGTTGAGTTAGCAAAGCACTATATTGGATATCAGATACTCTGGGGCTAAGGCTAATGTTAAATTCCACTGTAGGTAAGACTTTCATTGATATAATTGCTGTTTTATGAGTTTTTGTTTTTAACGTTCATTATTTACTTTCTCTTTTTACTCTTAATTTCAATTATTTGTATTGATGGAATGATTTCTGGCATATCAAATTAAAAGCATGAACAGAAACTTAATCTGTTAGCAAAATTAATTTTTGAAATCAGCAAAGTCTTAACGTTTCGTTCTAAGAGCCTGTGGAAGATCAAAACTCCCATTAGTGAAAAATTTGGGCGGCTTCAAACACACGGCTCTGGTGTACGTACACGGAGTACACGGAGAGAGGTTTCTCTCTTCACAGTTCCCCCGCCCTCTAGTGGTAGTTATAATAACGCCATTTTGTAGTCCCCAAACAGGAAATGCCTGTTCTTACTTCAGTTACCAGAATCCTTTTACAGGAAGTTAGGTGTGGTCTTTGAAGGAGAATTTAAAAAAAAAAAAAAAAAAGAAAGAAAAGAAAGAAAGAAAGAAAGAAAATGAAAAAAAGAAAAAAAGAATGATGGAATTTTAGCTGCAGTCTTCTTGGTGCCAGCTTATCAATCCCAAACTCTGAGTGTAAAAGATTCTGCAGGGGTAATGTTTTAATATTCTTATTATGCTTATTCTCTGTGATGCTTCTCTACCTTTACAGTACAATCCTTGGGGGAATCTGCAGAGGACCACTTTCATTTTGAAGCTGCTGGCTGCATATTTTAGCATGTCTCTTCTATTAGAGCATACAGGCATGGCAGTTTCCTCCATGGAGTATACATGGACCTTCTTCATGCTTATGTCTGTTGAGGCATGAGGGTCTCTGGGGATGGGTGAGGTAAAATAGAGATGTTTTGGAGATAGTGTGATACTGAGAGAGCAGTCTGCTAGCTGGTGGCTGAAAGGTCCTACTCTACTTCAAAAAAAAAATGTAGAAACGGTACAGTAGCTTATGTTATTTTAAATTTCCCTGTTTGATTTGGCATATGCTACAGAAATGCTCTGGATATTAATACATTTACTCTTAGAAAATGCACTTCATATAATTAAATGGCAATTCTCATTGCTGTAGGATGGGGGTTAAAATGGATGGATATTTTAAAAGGAAGGAAAAATAGGTAAGTGAGCATATACAGATGGCATTCAGGAGTTAAGATTTGGGTTGTACGATTTCAAAAATCATAGAAACTCTTGCCACTGGTTCAGAGATAACATTCGGAATGATTGGTGTGCTCTGTTAAGTTATATATGTTAGTCTAGTAAAATAAAATTAGAATACAGTAAACCTCCATTTATGTTATTGCAAAGACCAACAAAATAGGAGTTTGTTTAAAAGATAAACTATCTTACACTTGTTATTTTTTCCAGTCCAAATCTGCTATTGAGATTTTTATGAAATGGGCACTATTTGAGAAAATGAACTATTTCTACAGTATTTCCTAAGGTGTTGCAAATTTGTTAATTTAAGAAGCAATTATACTAGTTAGCAGCAGGTTGCTAAGCCTGGGGGGTCCAAGATCCAGACCTCTGACGTGGATGACTTCCTGCCCGGTTTGGCAGGAGCTGGATCCCTTCCTGTGCAGCTTCCGAGCAGTTCCAAATGCAATCGGGCATCCCCCGCTCCTTCCTGTTCCTTTGCTTTCAAGCAGTATCTACCTATGTTTCCATAGCCTGGCATTTCAGGATTTCCAGAGCTCTTTACCAGGTGCGTTGATTTTGAATAAGCTATTAAAGGTGGAAAAGTAGGCCAAAGGGAACATGGAAAAAAATGGAGAGATACATGCAAGATCCTTGCATAGCCCAGGTTCTATAATTTTGGGTGATTATTCATCTGTTGTTTTGGATCTCTGATATTTTTTTTCAGAAAGGATGCTGAAAAAGATGGCTGCCAAAATATTCACACAAGTGAAACAGCAAGCACAAACCAGTATCCTCCATTTCTGAGCTCGAAATTGGATATTTTCACTTAAAACATTTTGGGAGTGGGAGACTAGATTACCTCATAGACATCTACTGGATGTGGAAGACAGATCTCCATGCAAGCAAATGAATGCGTGCATGAGAATCCCCTGAATGCCAAATACAGCTTCCTTAGTAAATATTACAGATAGATTGGTTTATATATTTTATCTCTGTATCATGTAATTGTCACAGTTACCTTTTATCCTAATGACTGTTGCTTCTGTCTCTCTCTCTCTCTCTCTCTCTCTCTCTCTCTCTCGTTTCCATAGCACTTTCTTATGCAAGGAGCTAAACAGTGATTAAAGGAGCAGGATGAAAAGATGGCACAGTCAGTGCTGGTACCACCAGGACCTGACAGCTTCCGCTTCTTTACCAGGGAATCCCTTGCTGCTATTGAACAACGCATTGCAGAAGAGAAAGCTAAGAGACCCAAACAAGAGCGTAAGGATGAGGATGATGAAAATGGCCCAAAGCCAAACAGTGACTTGGAAGCAGGGAAATCTCTGCCATTTATTTATGGAGACATCCCTCCAGAGATGGTGTCAGAGCCCTTGGAGGACCTGGACCCGTACTATATCAATAAGAAAGTGAGTTTTTAGACACGTTGTCTTTACTTCCCCCACTTCCTAACTGGTTCTGGGCTAGTCACACAGATGTCTGGTAAAGAATGATGTGCCTCTTCCCCTCTGTCTGAAGTATCACTAGGATGCTGAGTGGGCTTGAGCATGTAATGGACCCATTATCCTACAAATCTTTTGGAAGCACTCATCTGAACCTACATTCCCGGGACAAACAGAACTAAAGAAGCATCATGTAGTTGATAACTGAGGAAGGGCAAAAAGTCTATTCAGCTTACGGTACAATGAAGCAAAAAGTGAAAACAAGGGTTATATTATATTATATTATATTATATTATATTATATTATATTAATTTCCAGGAGCAGTATCTAAATTCATTTTTACAATCTCAACCTCTAAGTAAGTTATTTTGGTCATCAGCAGGATTATGCCTTCATACCATAGACTTTGCCCTTCCCATGGCTCTCTGCAGAAGAAATAATAGTAGGTGACTTAAGTACCCCCAAAAGAATCTCATCCAAAAACACACCTGGAAAACTCTGAAGTTTTCATGAAAATTGTTATCAAAATTAAGAAGTAATCAAAGCCCCATTTTCATGCTTTTTGTGAATTATAAATATGGTTTTAAAATACTGCTATCAAAACTTGATAAGGATGCTAAGAATTCCTATGGCATCGACTACATTTTTTTTTTTCTCTTTTAAATGCTCAGGTCACTTACCAAATTTAGGAAAGTTAATAGTGCTCAGAAAAAGCACCTATCATCGTGTTGCATGTTGATAGTGTATTACTATAGTATTTTATAATGCAAAATTTTAAATAATGGTCTCACTTTTTTCTTTAAACGTTCTTAATTTTAATATTAAGATCCTAAATTCTGCCTTATATGTTGTGTTTTCTTTTTCAGACATTTATAGTATTGAATAAAGGGAAAGCAATCTCTCGATTCAGTGCCACTCCTGCCCTGTACATTTTAACTCCCTTCAACCCCATTAGAAAACTAGCTATTAAGATTTTGGTACATTCATATCCTTTTTCAAACAGTTGCTTAATATGATTTTGTTCTTTGACTGAGTTATTGAGCTGGGAATCTTTTTTTTAAATATGTGTGGTTGGCAACATGATGTGCTCTTTTTTTCTTTCCTCTTACTCAACAGTTAGCATATTGCAAATGGGATCATAGGTAAGTGAACCTGTTTTCCTCATCTTCTTGAAGTTCGTCTCTCCCCAACTTACTACATCTTTCTTCTCTACTCCTCTGTGTCCTTCTAAATTACTTGTTACATCCAAGACTTCTTCATTAATGTTGATCATGTTACAAGGCTCTCATTTTATAAGTCTTCATATTTTACAATGGTAGGCAATGGGTAACCTCCATGAGCTAATTTTCCTTACTGCTTTCACATTTGGAAACTATATACATAATCTGAGTGGAACAATTTTATATCTTTTTGGTCTGAGTTGTACTACTTTCTGCTTTTCATTTCAGCACTTGAAAACTGTGAGTTAGTAAATGTTTATAATTGTAACTGTATACACACTGGCCTTTCAAATATATCTCCAAAAATTTTCCCCAACAGCATCCCACTGATCTTCTTTTTTCTTTCTTTCTTTCCTTTCCTTTCCTTTTTTTTTTCCCTTCCTTTTATTTCTTCTTTCTTTCTTTCTTTCTTTCTTTCTTTCTTTCTTTCTTTCTCCCTTTCTTTTTTTCTTTTTCTCACTTGCTGCCATGTTTTATTCAAGTCACATGTCCTGCTACAATTTTGTCTCTCCAAAGGCTTATTGTCTGTCAACCCATATACATCCTCATGTTATTCTTCATTCTCCTTATTGAAGTCACTACTTCCTAGAAATGAGATTGATGACACCTTGGTAGGAGATGGTAATATGAAGTTAAGTAGAGTAGTTGTGAATGAGAGGTTTTATTTTAGGTGAGGGATAGTCGTCTGACTGATAGCCAACCCTGAGAAAACCAAGGAAGCAAAGATTTGGAAGACTGGGGCTATGCCAGGCAGGGACTTTTACAGGAAGAACACTTAAACATTGGGATGAGGATTGATACACATCAGGAACCAGAGGTAAGATTCCTGAAAGGGAAACTGAAATCTAAGCAGAGTCTCAGAGCAACTTTTAATGTTATTTCTTCTTTAGAAAGAGTCCATGACATGATAAGGCTTTCGATGTGAAAGCTCACTACCCCCAGTAGGCTGAGAAAATGTTTGAAATAGATAAGGTAAGGAATTCTGAAGATAGGATAAACTTGGTACAGGAAACTCGTTTCAGTTCTGGGTGGGAGGGCTGTAAATCATGTCCTGGGACTTGACTGGCAGTGTGGTAAATGATGTTTTCAAAAGCACAGCATTTTAGAATTTAGTCTCCTTTTAACATCTAGTTCATTCCCCTTCTTCCCCTATGTCCTTTGCATAGATATCAACATATTTTAATTTGAAAAGCTTTAAGACTTAATACTTTTTTTTGTGAATTATCTAAAGCAATATTTCCTTACTTCTGTTTTTCAAGAAAGAGAACCCAATGGTATGGGGGATAAAGATCTATGAGTTAGCATTAGAAATGAATAAAAAGGGGTGCCTGGGTGACTCAATCATTTAAGTGTCCAACTTCAGCTCAGGTCATGATTTCATGATTTGTGAGTTTGAGCCCCACGTTGGGCTCTACACTGGCAGTACGGAGTCTGCTTCAAATTCTCTGTCACCCTCTGTCTCTGCCCGTCCCCTGCTCATGCATTCTCTCTCTCAAAACTAAATAAATAAACATTAAAAAAAAAAGAAATTAATAGTAAAGTTACTATTAGATTTGGGTCTCCTGAATTATAAGCCACGGTCTATTATTATGTTTTGGGTATTTGTAATCTTTGTACTAAATAAACCTTTCCATAAATTATTTATTATATTTTTAAATAACTATATGCCCTTTATATAAACATTTTTATATGAAATTATGTGAAAACTCAAACTTATGTCCAATGCTGTGTTAAAACTAGATACTGGGAGAAGAAGTGTTGAATAAATAAATGACTCATGAAGCAGAGGTTGGAGAATTATATGCAAAACAAGTAACAAAATGGAGGGTTTGAATAGATGAGAAAAAATTGATTTTGTCCTGAACCTGAGTGAGGAGACAGAATTAAGAAAGCCCAATATTAAAGAAAAAAAATCAGTTTTTGTTTTAACCATTTTGTGTGGATATCATGTATTTCTTTGAAAATGTCATGAAAGCCATCATCTAACTCCAAAAACTTCTATGAAGTTAGGGAACCCATGAGTCCTAATTTAAGACCCTTTGAGAAAAGAGACTCCTGGTGGTAGAGGACAAGGGCAGTTATAGAAGTTTCAATCAGGAAAAAGAAAAAAGAAAGAAAGAAATTTCAATCAGAGAATCTGGGCATTGAGGACATAGATTATAGTGGGGGCTCTCTGGCTCTCTGGGAATCAAGACACAACTTGAATTTGAGGGTTTGCACCGGCTTCCTTGAAGAAACAAAACCCCGGGGCAGAGTTGTTCAGAGGACTGCAGTGATGTGAATTGCAATGTGAAGGTAGCCAGGTAAATTTATGAGATTTGCTAAAGTGAACGATAAGAAGCTTATAAATGGCTGATAAGCCACAAATGTCTTCCAATGTAGAAAAAGGTAGACTCTTTAAAATCTCTAATTACCTGAATAAAAATACTATATTTCACGTATCTCATCTTGGAGTACAGATAGAAGAAAAGAAAAGGCAAGTGTACTAATAGTCTACAGTGACATACTTGATAGGAAAGCCTAGTAAACTTTGATGTATATAATACTGTAGCGTTTGCAAGTGATTTGGTTAGTGATTTTGTCTTTTATTCTTCACAACAGAAGCCCTCTGCTCAAATCCTGGTTTTCTGACTTCAAGCACATGCCTTTTGCTGTAAGGTAAAAATGCTTGGAGATGGTGATGGTGGGTTTGGACACAGTTAAGAGGTCGTTTGTGTATTTATTATCATTAACTTCTAAACAAGAAAGTGCCCATTCACAATAAAGAAAATTGTATTTTGAGCCTAGACTAATATCTCTATTTCTGAAGAAAATCCTGTCTTGTTTCTTAAAGAGCTGTTATCTTCATTAGAAGCTGTTGCATATCAAATTAGCTTTGTTTCTTGACTTTGGCAGAATGAGAAGTTATACTTATGCTTACTATATTTGCGCCAGGGTGTATTTTGAAAACTGAAAATGCTTTTGATATGCCTAATATCTTGTTTTGATAGTTAAATAAAATATGGTTATAGTTTCTAGATCATAAACACGTTTTAAAAAATCCATATTCCTAAAATTCTTGTCAGAAATGTTTCATGTTAGTTTTTATTATTTTAGCTACGTATGCTTATTCCCTTTTATTTTTCATTTGTTATTCATTTGTTTGTTCATTTGAAAATATTTTTTAAGTACCTACTATATGGCAGGTGTTCTTCTAGGCATTGGGATGCAATACTGAACAAAACCAAGTTCCTGCATTAGTGTAGCTACATTTGTGTATATGTGTGTGTTTGAGAGCTAGATCATATGTCAGCTAGTGATAAGTGATATTAAGAAAAATAAAGCTGTATAAAAACAGAAGAATGGTAAGGTACTGTCTTAGATCATATGACCAGGGAAGTCCTCTCTAAAAATAGAGCATCTGAGTAGAGATTCAAAGGAAGGGAGACAGTGAGAAATGGAAATGTAGGGGAAAGGTAAGTGTAAGGAGAATAGCAAATATGAAGGCCAAGTATGAAGGTAGAAATGCACCTGGTATGTTCAAGAATCATCAAGGAGTCCAGAGTGGCTGGGACAGAGTGGGAAAGGCAGGGTGTAGTAGGAGACGAAGTCAGTGCGAGTGGAGGGCAGGAGCTGCAGCTGTAGAACATGATGAGAACACCAACGTCACTTTGAAGGAGATGCAGAGTGATGGCTGAAGGATTTCCAGCAGAAGAATATCATGATCTGACTCACATTTTATAAATACCACTCTAGCTGCCGCATGGGGAACAGACTACGTGGAGGGAAAGAAGACAGATCGGGGGCCTCCTGCCATGATGAAGGCAAGGGATGCTGGTGGCTTAGTCTGTGGTAGAAACCATGAGGGTGGCAGAATGGCATCAAACTTGGATGTGTTTTTCAGAAGGGCTAACAGGATTTTCTGAGCAGTTGGATTAGATTTGAATATATTTTTGAGATGGCTATTAGTCAGTGGAGGAGTTGAGTACATAGATGGATACGTAGGTCTGGAGTTCAGAAGAGGGCTGGGCTGGAGATAAAACTGCAGGAGACAGCAGTATTCAGATGGTATGTAAAGTCATGCCAGCGACCTGTGACACTCCAGATCACACAGCTAGTGTAGACGGCTGGTGATTCACACAGAGTAAGAAAATGAAAAATAGCTGTCGGTATCAGGAAACCTGGATTCAGACCCCGCCTCTGAAATTTGCCTATTGCTTTATGACCTTGGGCCAAGTTATTACAACTGTTTTGAATCTCAGTTTCTCAATTTATAAAATTGTAATCAAAATTCATACATTAATGCTAATAAAATATATGATAAGTACCTGGCCTCATGACGAGCACATAGTAGGTACTTGATGTGTGGTTGCTGTGATAGCTATTTTGGTTGCAGTAGCTACCATCCAAGCAGTAACTACTGCAAGATTAGTAAAGGAAAACTTTCATACTGCCTAAAGAATTCCACAAAGAATACTGTATAAATCACTACTCGCTCCCAGCTTCACTTTGCAAACAAAATGTTCATATAGCACCAGAGTTTGGAGCTGTAAGTGACTAAAACACAATCTGATTGGTTTCAACCTTCTCATTTTGCAGACAATTTAATTGAGCCCCCAGGCACATTTGCTCCCTTTCTAAGCCTATATTTTATATCAGTGGCAGAGCTAAAACTTCAGACCAGGTCTTCTGACTCTCAGCCGGGTGCCCTTTGCATTTTCCACCTAACAGAAGACTCTCAGGTATAACTTACTAGATTCATTGCCAATATTGCTGTCTGTATGCATTTCAAAGGTTATTCTCAATGGCTAATTCATTAACTAACAAGTAGACTTTTCAGCTCATTCAAAAATTATATGCTATTTATGTAGAAATAAAAAATGTTATGGTTTTCCATGCAAAGAACTAGGTAGGTCTGTAGGAGAGGAGGGGAGGAAACTTATGATTTCCATTTCCCCTGCTTGTGATGCTCAAAAGTTACCACCCATTATCACATAGTTAAGGAGATGGTTAATCATAGAATGAAACAAATCAAGAGTTAAAAGTATATATGTGACATTTTGTCAATATTTCTGCTGGGCTAGAAATATGCACTGATATGTAGAAAGAGACCTCTCCTACTCTGCTCTGAATTTTCCACTTTTATGTTAAAAAAAAAAGAAAACAAAACAAAACTCTGACATCAAATTGTTTTCTCCCTCTAGTTTAGAGTTAAACATTCCTCTGCAACTTCTCCAGATATTATATAACATTACAAAGTCCCTGAACAGACTCAAAAACAATGTCTTTCCCTTCTTTAAGAATAATGACAACAACAACAACAAAAAGCAAAAAAAAAAAAAAAATGGGTCGCCTGGGTGGCTCAGTCAGTTAAGCATCCAACTTCAGCTCAGGTCATGATCCCACTGCTCATGGGTTTGAGCCCCACATCTGGCTCTATGCTTGCAGCTTGGAGCCTGGGCCCTGCTTCAGATTCTGTCTCTGTCTCTCTGCCCCTCCCCCACTCAAGCACACGCTCTCTCTCTGTCTCTCTCTCTCTCTTTCTCAAATATCAATTTAAAAATTCACTAAAAGAGGAATAATAAAATGATTTAATAAAAAATGATTACTAGTAATAAAAATAATTGTATCTTCTAAGGGAAGTATTAAGACTATATTTATGTAAGAAAACTGATCTTCACAGAATTAACTTGCTGGAACCCATGTGGTTGGTAAAGGAAGCATCTGGTCCATCTTTCATTGCTTTAAAGCTCATGTTACTCCATCCTATCTACACGGAACTGAGGGTAGCGATGTCAATATTTTAAATATTCAGGTTCCATGTCAAAGGCTACATAAACCATCTTCAGTAGAGACTTGAAGTTTCATTTAATCATATACACACAGAAAATATTTTACATGTGCCAACTGACAGGTTAATATCAATCAAATCAAAGGTTAACGCATTTTCATCAAGGTATAAATAAATTAATAGAGGGGCGCCTGGGTGGCTCAGTCAGTTAAGCATCTGACTTGAGCTCAGATCACGATCTTGAGGTTCATGAGATCCAGCCCCGCATCGGGCTCTGTGCTGACAGCTAGGAGCCTGGAGCCTGCTTCAGATTCTGTGTCCCCCTCTCTCTTTGCCCCTCCCACGCTCATGCTCTGTCTCTTTCTCTCTCTGTCAAAAATAAATAAGCATTAAAAAAATTTTTTTAAATAATAAATTAATAGATGTAAAAGCTCCTTTTTTCCTGAAATTATATAAGGTTAGTCTGCTTCCATTTTATTTTAAATTCCAAAGCTCTTAAGGAAATATTGTTTTGGGATACATTGTTGTTTTGAAAAATATACTCTAGTTGATGTCTTGGCCTGTATATTTAGAAAATAATACAAGATTTACAGGTTTTATTACTAGTTCTTGCCCCTTGAAATCCCCCTTGATGTGGAGTTTCTATACTTTTTCAATGTGTGGTATCACCAATGCAAAACCCATACCTATATTTTTTTCGTATCTGTATATTTATTATGATTATCTGAAACCCTACAAAAAGTCACTCACCAAATTCCAAGAATTTTAAAAGTATGTGACTGATAAAATTAGTCCACAGTGATTTTTTAAAATTGATGAATTATGACACACCCTATTTAGAGATACCTATTAAATCAAAAGCAGAAAACCTAAATCTAGTTATCTTTTATTTTTTTTAAAAGCAAAATAGTTTACAGGGCGCCTGGGTGGCTTGGTCGGTTAAGCGTCCGACTTCGGCTCAGGTCATGATCTCATGGTCCATGAGTTCAAGCCCTGCGTCGGGCTCTGTGCTGACAGCTCAGAGCCTGGAGCCTGTTTCAGATTCTGTGTCTCCCTCTCTCTCCGCCCCTCCCCTGTTCATGCTCTGTCTCTCTGTCTCAAAAATAAATAAACGTTAAAAAAAATTTTTTTTAAGCAAAATAGTTTTATTTACTTTCCTTTCCTTAGTGTCTCTCAGGATCTCTAACTTAAATGTATTTTTTATTATTAAAAGGTTAGTCAGGTAATGTGGAAAATTCCTGTTTGAGTATAAATACTTTATTAATTGTCACTTATGGGACAATAATCATTTCTATTATTTGTTAATATTGAAATATATATTTTACTTCATTATATAACTAAATTCTACCATTTTAAAGAGTAAATAGGGGCACCTGGGTGGCTCACCCGGTTAAACATCTGACTCTTGGTTTTGGCTCAAGTCATAATCTCATGGTTCATGGGTTCGAGCCCTACACTGGACTCTGCACTGTCAGTGAGGATCCTGCTTGGGATTCCCTCTCTCTCTCCCTCTCTGCCCCTCCCTCACTCATTCACGCTTTCTCTCTCAATAAATAAATAAATAAACTTTAAAAAAAAATAGTGAATCCTGCTTAACTTAAAAAAAAAGGGTACATATTTTTTAAGGGTCATAAAACCATGGCTCAGGTTATTATGTGACATAAATACCACGAGGCTGTTAATTTCTACCTTATGTTTGCCTTCTGTCCTCTCTTTCAAAAAAAAAGTGTAGAGACTTTTGTACTCAATATATTTGAAGACAGATTTCATGCTGTATTTTTATCCCATGTCAATCAATACATCATCAAAAATCATTAGAAAGGAAAACTGTTATTCCGTTTAGTAATAAATGAGTTTCAAAATTTATTTCATTCAATAGTCAACTGACTGTGCAAAATGGCAAGCATATAGTGGCGAACAGTACAGACATGGTATCTGCCCTCCCAAAACTGACAATGTAGTAGAAGAAAAGACCAGCATTAAAATTAGTCATTGCAAGACTAGTAAAAGATGCTGCAGGGATATACAACTGGTAGACCTAAACAGGTGAGGTACTATGGTGAATAAATTTCTACCAAAAATCATTTTTAAAATGAGTACTGAAGAACAAGTATGAGTTGGCTATAGTGCGGGAGAGAACATTTCCTGGCAGAAGAGGTGGCGTTTGCAAAGACCCTTCTTTGAGAATGAGAATATTTCATTAGATGATCTAAAACAATTACAGTAATACAGGACTGGGCAGAGTGAAATCAAGAGTAAAGAATACAGGGGCACCTGGGTAGCTCAGTCAGTTAAGCGTCCAACTCTCGATTTCGGCTCCGGTCATGATCTCACCATTTGTGAGATCAAGCCTCGTGTCCGGCTCTTTGCTGACAGGCAGGACCAGCTTGGGATTCTGTCTCTCCCTCTTTCTCTGCCCCTCCCCAATGTGCATGTGCACAGGCTTTCTCTCTCCCTCAAGATAAATAAACATTTTTTAAAAAGAGTAAAGAATACAAAATTAGAGGAATAGACAAGGGCTGGACCTTCTAGAACCTAGACTGTGTTAAAACATTTGATCATCATCCCAAGAATAGTGGAAAGCTATTAAAATTATCTGAATTGCATTTACGTGGGTCATTTTGGCACAGTATGCAGAATGGATTGAAAGGAACTAAACGTGGGTTCAGAGAGACTAGTTTGGAGGAAACTGCAGTAATCTCAGTCACACTTGGTGGGCACTTGACTTTGTAGTGATATGGGGATGCAAAAGTGCACTGAATTCAGTGATAGCAGATAGAGTTGATGGTATTTGGTGCTAAATTGGATGTAGAGGTCTAGGGAGAGAGAAGAATCCAAGATTGTTTCTAGGTTCTGGCTAGATCATGGGATATTTTATAAGATGCAGGGAATCAAAGGTGCAGTCCTGGGTAGGGTGGTGGAGGGGGAAAGGCACTATGAAAAGATATTTTTAGTCCAGTTTTAGAACTCAAAATCTTGTAAATGATTTTGAAATATTAATGAGATATGCAGTACGGATGTCATTTGAACACTTGGTTGTGTAGAGTTCAGAAGAAAGGCCTAAACTGGAGAGAAACAGTTGAGACGGTGTGTACATAAATGGCCCTTGAAGCTCTGTGGGTTGATGAACTCTACTAGGATGAATAAAGGAGAGGGGAGAAATGGCCGAGATACCGTCTCCTTTTCAAAAGGAAATTGCAACATTTCAAAGGATACAAAGAAATTGTTGCCCTTGAGGCCTAAGGAAACCAGAGGATTAGGACCTCATGAAAGAGAAGGGAAGAAAACATGAAAAAGGTAAGAATCTTCCTTGCTGAGTACTGCTGAGAGAGCAAATCAAATAAGAACTCAAAATTGCCCTTTTGTTTTTAGTGGCAAAACATGCAGAGTCTGCCATCTTTAGAAAGAAAAGCTAGTCAGCTAAGAATGGTATGGATGCATGAGGGGGAAAAAAGATAAACTGCTTTTTCAAGAAGTTTGGCTGTGAAATCCAGAAAAGTTAAGGCTGTAAGTAGGTAAAAAAGATTTGGGATTACAAGAAAGCCTCCCCCAAGACAAGAGAGGCTCAAGCAAGTTTATGTTGATAAGAAGCCCCCACTAGTGTGGGAGATAATGAAGGTAAGAGAAAAGATGAGAGATTTCTGAAGTATTCTGGAAAGGAAGAAGATGTCCAGAGTATGAGTGGGGGGAATTGAAAACATTCCCTGTTGAAACAGGAAGGAAGAAAGGATAAGTCCAAAAACCTCCAGAGTTTATCAACTCAGGGGTGGAAAGTAGAGATATGGCAGTCTATCTTTTCTCTCAGTGAAGTCAGAGATAAGGACATCAGCTTCAGGTGGGGAGGGAAGGAAGAGGGTTGGAGGTCAGAGGGGATTGGAGAATGTTTAAATTGGAGAATGAATGAAATGAAATTGTCTTTGCAGAGGGTAGGAGATGGAGCTAAGTGGAGAAATGCAGGACTGTGTAGAGGACTGTTGAGGTTCAGAATCATGCATTTAGAATGGTGCCGATCTGCCAAAGGGAGTTATTTTCTCTAGTAGAACCTTGCAGGCCAGCAGACACAGAAGGTCTTCTGGCTGTATATACTAATAGTGAATCATCTTAAATTTTATCTTATTTTTTGTTTATTTTTAGCAATTAAGGAAAAATAGGTTTCTTCGAGATGGTGTTTCTTAGTGTTCTCTAGGTTGTAGTGCCCTCACGTGGCTGATCGACATCGTTCACTTAGGACTGTTTGCATGTGGATGCACTTGAACAAGCTGAGAATTAAGCATGCGCCTTATATCACTGTTAGTAAAAGCAAAAAATGAATTCTTGCTTTGACTAAAGGCAGTTGTAGGTGCAAAGAAACTTCCATTATAGATTAATGCAACATTGACTACTCACTGGCGCATTTTACTGCACTTAAAATCATGTTACTATTTTCTTATGTGTCAGTAATGTGAAAATGTATAATAAAAATTACAAATAATTAGGGTTACGAATAGCATTTATTCAATCTCGGGGATTTTTATCACTGTGTTTAAGTTTACATCAATAAAGGTTGTTGTTTTGCATAATTACAACTGAATCTTTCTTGTGCTTTTTATTATATATGAAAGTCATTTTAATTGATTACTGAATATTTTCGCATAGTTTTTGTTGTTGTTTTTCAGTGTAAAGGAAAGTGAAAGGCATTGGCTATGTCTACAAAGGCCAAGTGGGTACAGCGACACAAACCAGATGTTATAAGTAGTGTTCTCTATGATTCAGGAAGTTAGGAAAGTAATTTATTGAGCACATTAAGTGTAGGAGCTTTTGCATATTTTAACTAATCCTCATAGCAATCCTGTGAAATGGTTATTTTTTCTCACTTTTATAGAGAATTGAACCAACTATTAGGTTCAATAAGTCATTTGGCCACAATTACAAACCCAAGAAATGCCATCACTAATACCAGCCACCTTTTCTTACTGTTCAGAATTTTATGAGCACTTATACCCTCCACTCAGAAAGGATCTTATTAAAGGCATTCTGCCAAAATGATCCTTTTAATGGAATTATAATGCATTTAATTCATCACTTAAATTCTTTTGTTGAATTTTTGTCAGGATTTACAGACATGCTGAACTTGCAGTTCAGTTGTTGAGTCTGTCATTTAAAAACAACTTAAATTGATAAATTATTTCCCGGTGAACCCAAATCTTTATTCTCAATTATTAAAACCACCTAAATGGCCTCAAAATAGTTGATGACTTGGCCTGACATGGCCTAAATATGTGGTTGTTGAATTACAGAAATGGAAAAGATGAACTGAAGAATAAAATAATAAGAGCATAAAAGTTCTAAACTTCATGGTGTAAAAGGCAAGGTGGGGCATAAGAGTGAGATTTCCCATTGATCTTTGTCTTCCTTGACAATACTCTTCTACTTTATTCAATGTGCTCATTATGTGCACCATTCTTACCAACTGTGTATTTATGACCATGAGTAACCCTCCAGACTGGACAAAGAATGTGGAGTAAGTAGAAAATAAAAAAAATATTTTTCAGTATTGTCAACCCTTGTATTTTAAATTACTATCTTGAGACCCCATCATTTTCTTTAGCAAATCATAGTAGCTACTCCTAACCAGACAAGTTTAAACAATGATTCAAAGTTCATTTCAACCACGACTTTCCCATAGGGCAAAGCTTGCAGTGGCTCATTCATTAGCTCAAATTACTGCACTTGTTCAACTGCCAATATTTGCAGCCCTTTATCTTCCTTGTGAGTCTCATACCCTTCTGAATGTCATCAGTGATTACTAATATCCAATGGTAAAAATTATGCCTAGTTTGTATGTTCTTTTTGTCATGGCTATCACTTTTCTATGTTTTATCAGTATATATGTCATGGCTCTAAATGATGCATATTTTATGAAATGCAGTGCTTCATTAATTTGGGAGTTAATACCTATTTGCTTAAATCAGACTCAAAGCTAGAGTATTTCAGGTACCGTCCTATAGAACCATATTATTTGGGGAAGAAAAGAAGCATATTATTTGGGCCCTCAAATTAGTTCATGTAGCAAATACAATACTTATTTACTTATAGTCAATGAGAATGTCTCTCAGAATGTAATGTTTCTTTTGCCTTAAACTCTACTTAAGCTTCTTACATCATTGGGAGACTAGTATAGACCCATCTGAAAGCTTCTAATTTTTTTTTGTTAAGTTTCCTTTAAAACATGTACATGTAAATTACATACTAGATCTTTAATGTGGGCTTGGCTATTTCCTCTCAGGTACACCTTTACAGGAATTTATACTTTTGAATCACTTATAAAAATACTTGCAAGGGGCTTTTGTTTAGAAGATTTCACATTTCTGCGGGATCCATGGAATTGGTTGGATTTCACAGTCATTACTTTTGCGTAAGTATCTTAATACATTTTCCATCCTGGAATAATAAATCACTGATGGGAGCCCATGCTGTATTTCTCCTTGGTGGCTTCCATTGACAGATCAAGCATTTTTCTTAGTTATCATGGGAATTTAGAATATTTTTCTTCTAATCAATTATGCACTTTGGAGAAATTAGGAATCTAGTAGTAAATTATCTAACTTTTGATTCAGTTTGCACTGTAGAGTAATAAAATTTCTGAAGTAACATAGACTATGATTGAAGACAACACCCTTTTTCTCTTAATTGGGAAATCTGATGCCAACACTCATTGAAGTTGAAAAGGTCTTGATGAAAGACCAACATAGACTTAGATTTCCCTAAATTCTGAATAACTCTGATTTAATTCTACAGGTATGTAACAGAATTTGTAAACCTAGGCAATGTTTCAGCTCTTCGAACTTTCAGAGTCTTGAGAGCTTTGAAAACTATTTCTGTAATTCCAGGTAAGAAGAAACTGGTATAAGGTGGTAGGCCCCTTATATCTCCAACTGTTTCTTGTGTTTTGTTATTGTGTTGTGTGTGAACTCCCTATTACAGATATGTGACAGAGTTTGTGGACCTGGGCAATGTCTCAGCGTTGAGAACATTCAGAGTTCTCCGAGCACTGAAAACAATTTCAGTCATTCCAGGTGAGAGCTAGGTTAAACACCGAGGCTGACTTTAGCTGCATTGGCACTACAATCACAGCTTTTGTGCATAGCCTTTTGTTGTCAGATGTTGCAAATCAATATGTAAAAACGCAAGAATCAGGACATCATATTTTGGATGGATTTGATTCTTTGCTTTTTTACTTCTTGCTTTCTTTAAGACCGTTCTAAATCAGCCTTTGAGTTTAACAAGTTTTTGCATGAGGCATTTGCAGTAACAGGCTACGTGGTTTGCATCCCGTAACGTCAAGCTTTCCGCATAGAAGCTAAACTATGAGGCATTCAGACTCATGCAAATTTGACCATTTAGGTCCAAAACTGGTGATTATCTTATCTGCAGATAAATGAAAGAGTGAGAGATAGCATGAGTGCTGCATGGGGCTCAGTTTTCAGATGTCTTCCTTTTTTAACCCATATTCTAGCTTGCAGAATTCACAAATATGTAACCTCATAATCCATTGACTTCATGATTTCTTACTACTCTATTCATATAGATTTTTCTAAAATCAATAAGAGGTTAGGGAGTAAGACATCTGCAAATAAAAGCAAAATATTTACACAAGGTTGGTGTTTAAGCATGAATAATAAAATCATTTCTTTTGCTCTGAGGGGTATTTGGAAATACACTTTTGGTTCATTTCCATTCACGGTTTTCTAATGGACATACAAGTTCTGCTTTCATTCATTTTCACCAGCTAGCAGGCTTTTCATGAAAATCTTATTCAATCACAAACATTAAACTAATGTTGTTGGCATTCTGCATGACATTTTTATTTTCCAGGACAAGCTCATGATGTTTTTGTCGGTAAAGTAGCTATTGAATAGTATATTTAAATTCCTCCCTTTGATTTTATTCATAGGCCTGAAGACCATTGTAGGGGCCCTGATCCAGTCAGTGAAGAAGCTCTCTGATGTAATGATTCTGACCGTGTTCTGTCTGAGCGTGTTTGCACTAATAGGACTACAGCTGTTTATGGGCAACCTGCGGAATAAATGTTTGCAATGGCCCCCAGATAATTCATCCTTTGAAATAAACATCACTTCCTTCTTTAATAACTCATTGGATGGGAATGGTACCAGTTTCAATAGGACAGTGAGCATGTTTAACTGGGATGAATACATTGAGGATAAAAGTAAGATATACTTTTAACCATTAAGTTGTTTAGTCCTTTAAATATTAAAAAATACATATAGTAGAAATTGTCTCCATTTTAATGTAAACCAAATGGCTTAACCAATTTAGATAACACATGCAATACAGAAATCAAATGATATTTATGATATGATATGATAATGATATTTTACTGCTTTTTTCCCCTTACCTATTTTATCAGTATGATCAAAGTTACCACTCGAAAATGTATCTTTTCCTAAACCAGTGTGGAAAGCAATACAATTTTATGTTGCATAAACAAAAAAAATATTGGCTAGGTATTAATCAGGAGTTTTCAGTCACGTAGTAAATAAACCAGTAGTTTGAACTATTCAGTGTATTGTGCTTAAGTGCATTGTTAAGAAGACTGGGGAAAAATAATCTGGCCCTATTCAGTTGACTCATTATATGTATTGCGTGCATATGATATGCCTGAAAATAGAGAAGTCACTCACCGAGATGAAAATCTAAATTTTTGTACTCATCAAAAATTTAAGCAACCCCAATCCAGCCATTCGCTTATTGATAATAGGAAAGCATAAACTCACACCCAACTTCTGTTATTCCAATTTATCCTTTTGGTGTCAGTCATTGTTTTAGAGTTGTTTATCAGTATAGTTTGATTATATTTAGGGATGGACATCAGAATAAACATACAATATCATATACTTCAATATAATTTCTTATCATTGAAGCCAGCCTCTCTGTCATTTGGATGTCCAAGTCCCTCCCTCTCCATATACAATTAGCTAGCCAATTTCCATTGGTCCTTAGATTATCACTATTCCACTGGGATACTTGTTCTAAGGTATCCTTCATGGTTTTTAGAACCATGTGAAATTTTATCCTTTCCCAAATTATATTCATCTTTTAAGAGTAAATATTCTTATGAAGATTTCTATCACAGAAATTAAGATTCATTGGATAAATAAAAATTTTTAAATATTATTTATGGGGTTTCCTATTTATTATTATAATAACAGCACAATAACAATATTTGCACATAAATCCTTTCTCTTTTCCTGATTGTTTCCTTCAGATAAACTTCTATTAATAGAATATTGGGAAAGGGGGAGGGCAGGGAAAGGCAGTGTCAAAGGGTATAACCAGATTAAGGCTATGGAGGCAGAGTGTCAAATTGCTCTCAGAAGAGATCATACCACTGTAAACTCCTTACACAGTGGTCACCTTACTGAACTCCCCTTAATATTGACTGTGACTGTATTTTAAAACCCTTTGGTAGCAAGAAAAGTGTATCTTCTTGTTCCTTAATTTTAATTGCAGTAGAATTTTTAAACTATGTTTATTAGTATCATTAGCAAGTTATATATTTCATAAAATGTGAATTACCTGTTGATTTTTTTACTCAGTTCATCAAGTGATAGTATATTTTAGAGAATTCACATGAATTCTTTCATTTATCAAGCACATTAGCATTTTGTCTTCTTTGGCAAATATAGCTTCTTTTTCATCTTATTACTTGTTTTTGATATTTAAGTGATTTTCACTTACGGCAATATAGTCATCAAATTTGTTTTCAGTTTTCTGTACTTAAGTTTAGAAAATGCTTCTTAGTTCAGAGATCGTAAAACTATTCATTTAGATATTCTGCATGTAAAGCAGCCCCCCATATATTCTACATAAAAAAAAAAACACTTACAAAGCTTATGTATTAAATTAATGGACTTGTTTTTAAATCTTCAATCTTTAAATATTTTTTGGTACATATTGTGAGGTGAAGTCTAAAACATTTTACAAAACTATGACCCAGATTTCCCTGCATAATATGTTAGGGTATTCCTTCAACATAGGCTTTAAGTAGTCCTAAATACAATAAATTTTTTGTGGGGTACATGTATGTGTTTTAATGTTTCTGTGTTGGTGTGCTTTTGTATGAGAATATGTAAATATGTATGTTTATGTATGTGCATGTTTTATAAGATCATCTTTGCAAATTACTGAGGTTATATATAGGTATTCCCTAAGAATAGAAATTAGATAGGAGCACCTGGGTGGCTCAGTCGGCTGAGTGTCCCACTTTGGCTCAGGTCATGATCTTGCAGTTCGTGAGTTCGAGCCCTACATGGGGCTTGCTCAAGCTTTCAGGGCATAACCTGCTTCAGATGTTCTGTCCCCCCCCCCCTCCCCTTTGTCCCTTCCCTGCTTGCACTCTCTCTCTCAAAAGTAAATAAACATTTTAATTTTTTTTAAAAAAAGAATAGAAATTAGATATACTTAAAAATTATATATCTTCAAAGAAACAAGTTTATTTTGTTCCTTTGAAAGACAGTAATCATGCCAAAATCCAAAACACAATACTTATATAGAGCATCATAGAAAGAAAAAACACCTAAGCCACTTTCACAGGAAATTAACTTAAAACTGGTAGGAAAAAAAAAAATGTCTGAATCTATTTCGAGTCCAGGAAAAAAAGTACTTATAAAGTAAAATTTTACTTGCATGGAAGCACTTCAGAACAACAATGCATCCCTTTCTCTCACTTTTTGTGCCAAACAGACTTAATTTGGCAACTCTTTTTTTTTTTAACCATCCCAAGCAATTTGAGTTTATATTTGCAATAAATGCTGATATGAGAATATTATGATAGTTATTCATTCCCCCAGCCCCAAATTATTTTTAAACATTTTCTAAACATTTATTTAATTGAAGACTTTGTATTTTGGTATTTGTTTAGTATTCAGTTATTATTGAAATATTTTCATTCAGCCCATATACATATTTATTATTTTATCCATTTCATTATGGTTGAAAAAATTGTGAGGTTTATTACCTAAACACAATGGCTGAAGTGTTTTGAGGGCTTTTTTTAATGATTCTTTCAATTCCTCCCTCTTTAAATAGGTCACTTTTATTTTTTGGAAGGGCAAAATGACGCTCTGCTTTGTGGCAACAGCTCGGATGCAGGGTAAGTGATGTTTCATATTGAGTTTCAGTCCACACTGCTCCATCAGCCTCAATAACTTGCCACCTCCCACCCACCCAGCCCTCGCTCGCTCCTCATTCAGGGCCCTCCATAAATTCTACTTCACGCTGATTCTCAAAATAGCTGAAATAAGTGTGGATTCTCACCTCCTTCACACACTCATATGCGGCAATTATTTTTCCATACTAGGTCACAGCTAATCTTCCAAATTAGTTAAATGGAAAATTGAAAAAGCAGTACATATGTATTAGAAGATTAAGTTAATGGAATTCATAAGCATGTACTTTTGTAAGTGTGATATTTTTTATATGCTAATGTAGTCTCCATGGCTTCAGATGTAAGATCTCTGAAGATAATGACAGTATCTGAGTCATGGTGGTGTATGTCGAGCATCTTTTAGCAAAGTGGTTAAGAGCATAGACTGGGAAGTTTGCATGGATTCAAGCCTGACTCCACCAAATAACATACCCTCTCTGTGCCTTAGTTTCTTCATGTGATAAATGGTTAGTATAATAGAATTGCTATGAGAATTAAATGGATTAGTGAATAAATAGTTATTATAGCACTCAATATGTGCTTTTGATTATTATGATTGACGTGTGAATATTTGTTATTAAGAAGTATTGCACTTGGGGGGCGCCTGGGTGGCTCAGTCCGTTGAGCGTCTGACTTCGGCCCAGGTCATGATCCCACACTTTGTGGGTTGGAGCCCCTCATGAGGCTGTGTGCTGACAGGCTCAGAGCCTGGAGCCTGCTTTCAGATTCTGTGTCTCTCTCTCTGCCCCTCCCCCACTCTGTCTCTCTATTTCCCCCAAATAAAAAACATTAAAAAAAAAAAAAAAAAAAAAAAGAAGTATTGCCCTTGGAGCTAAGGCCGAGGAAGATTCAGAGAAATAATTACCTTCCCCTATTTCCCAAGAATTTAGAATCACAAAAGAATTCTAATGTTTTTTCAATGGAAGATGATATTGTAGCTATTAATAATTAATACCTGTAGCAAAATTTCCAATGGCTTTACATTTGGCTCATATGATAAATACTGTGCTGCCTTTATCTCCAAATCCCAGTGATAAGTAAAACAAACTAATTTTAATTCCTTGTCTGTAATACTAAGTGCTTTACATATGATATCTTATTCAATGCTTATATATTTACAAGGCAATTTCTGGGGCGCCTGGGTGGCTCAGTCGGTTAAGCGTCCGACTTCGGCTCAGGTCATGATCTCACGGCTCGTGAGTTCGAGCCCCGCGTCGGGCTCTGTGCTGACAGCTCAGAGCCTGGAGCCTGTTTCAGATTCTGTGTCTCGCTCTCTCTCTCTGCCCCTCCCCCATTCATGCTCTGTCTCTCTGTCTCAAAAGTAAATAAACGTTAAAAAAAAATTATTTACAAAGCAATTTCGATTATTAGCCCTTTCTTATAAATGAGGTGCCTGAAGATGAGCAAAGTTAGGAAATTTACGCGAGATCATGTAGCCCAGAAGCGTCAGGCACAATATTGAGGCCAGGTTTGGCTTAATCATTAAGGACATAACTATGAAATCTTCAATATGCAGAGTCATTCCCTCCTCTCCATGTGCCCTCATCCATCCTTCCATCACCCCTTTTCCCTACTCACATACACACATACACACACACACACACACACACACACACACACAGAGTCACTCTGCCTCTAGATATCTTCAGTGAAAATCAATTTTTCCCTGTAGGCTTATTTTTCTGATGATGTCTGTAAGTCCCAAAAGATATTAATCATGATGTGATTGCTTTTATATGGAGACATGGTAAATATAATGACAATTAGGAATCACAGAGTAATCCACAAAGAGTCTTAATATATTGTTGTTATGTAAATCAGCCCACATAGTAGTGGGTTAAGTGCTGGGTAAGTTGAGAGAAATCCGTTTTCCCTAGTGTCATATAAAATAGATATTGGCGTCTATAAAAACAGGGAAGTCAGCCTGCAGACTTTCAGTCCTGACTTTCTTTTAATCTAATTACAGCCAATGCCCAGAAGGATACATCTGTGTGAAGGCTGGTAGAAACCCCAACTATGGCTATACAAGCTTTGACACCTTTAGTTGGGCTTTCTTGTCCTTATTTCGTCTCATGACTCAAGACTTCTGGGAGAACCTTTACCAACTGGTGAGAACAGATAAAATGATTCTTCTGGGAGGCATGAAATACTGAGACCAAGAGAATTGCTATAAAAGCTGTAACATCTATATAAAATTTCATAAATATCTCTTACATTTTTGCAGACACTACGTGCTGCTGGGAAAACATACATGATATTTTTTGTGCTGGTCATTTTCTTGGGCTCATTCTACCTGATAAATTTAATCCTGGCTGTGGTGGCCATGGCCTATGAGGAACAGAATCAGGCAACCCTCGAGGAAGCTGAACAGAAAGAAGCTGAATTTCAACAGATGCTCGAACAGTTAAAAAAGCAACAAGAGGAAGCTCAGGTATAGTTAGCAAGCATAGAGCCCTTTTGTGCTTGTTGATCTCAGTCCTCTGACCACACCGGTGAGGACAGTGGCATTTAGTACACAAAATCAGTAGTGGATAAAAGTGACATTTGAAACATGTCATATGTGTTTGGTGTTAAAAGCCTGTTAGGTTTTTAGGAGATTATTATTTTATGTTGATGATTACTGTCAATCTGATGGCATCAACACATGGAGAATTTATAATTGCTTTGTTGACTTTTTTTTTCTCCCTTGTGACTCCTCATTTGCTCAAGCTCACAAAGTACTTAAACCTACATGCTGTCAATCAAAGCATTTCCTTAATGTTTCTGGGGAAGAGGAATTTGTTCTAGTTACTTCTTCATCAGTGTCACTAGAGGTGGGAAAGGTCAGAAAACCAGAGTCAAGCTGAGAAGATTATTTCCTAGCATCTGAAAAAACAAAGACCTATTTAATATTTATTTTTTATTTGAAGGGTGCTTAATGCAAGTTTATGGATTGCATAAGAAAAATGCTGGTGTATAAATACAGTAAATCACTACATGCTTTGCCTCCTATCCTGTAAAAATAATTTAATTTGGACTTGATAAGACTTCAGAATAAGGCAAGAATTGCTCCAAATTATATTTCCTTGACTTAATGGCATTAGCTAATCCAATTGCCTATTTTTGGATTTTCTTGGATCTTAACTATAGTTACCTTTTAATACTGAGTCTCCTAAATATTTAATAAAGGTCAGATAGATAAAATATACTGGGGTAACAGCAGCAACATAGAATACCATATCTTTCCAAAAACTGTGCTGTTATAATTTAGAAATCCATTCAGAGGCCATGATCTGGGATTCCCTTATATATGATCTGTAACATGTTTTTGTTGTACATTTCTTAGTGAAATACTCAAGTGAGAGAGGGGGGAAATTTTATTAAAATAAAAATATTTGGTTGAACTAAATTCACTAATTTAGAAGGGTGCCAAAAGTGACTGTCAAGTGGAAGTGTGATGGATGAGGTTGAAATAGGAAACCTTTAATTCTTGAATTCTTTCCTTCTTAAACTAGTGGTTAAGTCATAGAAAACTGTGTTATGATAGTTGAACGTCTTGCTCATATTATTGAATAATTAGAGAGCATATGGAGAGGCCAGAGCTTGAAAGTTTCCATCAAAGTCACATGTATCATCTTCCACGTGTCTATTGACTTTAATTCTTTAATTGGTCTACTGACAATGCGTTGTTTTCCAACATATGGACCAGAATGGAGAATTGTTTTTCAAGATCGTATTCATGATACTAAAAGTAAATTAAGCAGTAAGCATGGATAGAGTTTCGCAAGGTTTGTATGCAACTACCATTTACCACATGCCCTTCCAGGCAGCAGCTGCGGCAGCATCTGCTGAATCAAGAGAGTTCAGTGGTGCCGGCGGGATAGGCGTTTTCTCAGAGAGTTCTTCAGTAGCATCAAAGTTGAGCTCCAAGAGTGAAAAAGAGCTGAAAAATAGAAGGAAGAAAAAGAAGCAGAAAGAACAGTCTGGAGAAGAAGACAAAGAAGACGGAGTCCGCAAATCGGAATCCGAAGACAGCATAAGAAGAAAAGGTTTCCGTTTTTCCTTAGAAGGAAGCAGGCTGACATATGAAAAGAGGTTTTCTTCTCCACACCAGGTAAAGATATTATTAGCTTACACAAATTGCATTTTCGTAGCAAGCCATGTTTTAAAGATACGCCAGCATTTGGTAGAAATAAAACCGTCTTACCCCTGGATGGCACAGTGCTTTCAGAATTGTAATGATCATCAAGTGTTTTGATTATCACCTCAGAGACTTTGTGAGTTTTGTGACTTTTGGAATCCCAAGAAAGCAGTTTTAGAGCGTAGATCCCCACTGAGCTTGGGAAGGTTTGTGGTTTTGAGGTTTTGTTGAAGACTCAAACATCTCGGGGCAAGTTTCCACATGAGAAATTCTCAGCAGATGGTTCCCATCCGTTTTTAGCTATGCTGCTGTGCCTGGACCCAGTGACTATGGGCTTTCTGAGTGGCAGGTTCCTAGAAGTGAACTGTGTATTCTTTCAGACCATCTGTGTGGTTGTTCCCATTCACATACAAACCTCATTGGAAGAATCATTCTTCAGACCCTCATTTCAAGGGGAACTGAAGCAAAATTTTTCTAGAAGTGTAGCCAAAATTGTTAGGTGGAAATGCACTGAGGAATATTTATGACACTAAATAAATAGTGGTGTTGAGTGGCACTTGATTATCTGTCTCATGTTTAATGTGGGATTCGCCTTGAAAGAATACCTTGGTTCTACAGTGCAGTAAATGTTCACTGGATGCCTGTGGCTTATGTACTAACACAAGCTGTGGAAACTTTGAAATTTAGGATCCTTAAATTTTGAAATTACCAAGAGAATTACCAGGAATACGGGTTCCCAGAAGACAGTTTCACCAGTGGTGAAACCTTAGTATCTGTACAGTAACAAAGACAATTAGAACAACACTGATAGAGAGGGGCGCCTGGGTGGCTTAGTCGGTCAAGCACCGGACTTCAGCTCAGGTCATGATCTCATGGTTCGTGGGTTCAAGCCCCATGTCAGGCTCTGTGCTGACAGCTCAGAGCCTGGAGCCTGCTTCGGGTTCTGTGTTTCCCTCTATCTCTCTGCCCCTCCTCAGCTCTCTCTCTCTCAAAAATAAATAAACATTAAAATTTTTTTTAAAAAGAACAACAATGATAGACAAAGTGCATTGCAGCTTTCAATATAAATTTGTTTAAATCTGTCACTGCAGCCCTGAGCAGGTACCATAATCATCACCCCAAACTACAGATGTGAAAAGAAAGAGAGGGCTGTATTCTTTGTCAAATGCTTGTTTTATTCTTGGCATTCTTTTTACATTATCATAATTAATACTAACAGCTCTGCGTCATATTACTTTCACTATTCATTAGGCCCTGTGAAATTAAATAACTGCCCAATGTCATATAGTTATTAAGGGTTCAGGTGGTATTCAAATTTGATATGACACTGAACCACCTGAACTTTCCACTTTCTCAGCCCAACCTGAAAGAGTATTTAAGAAAACTGATAAGGCAACTTACCATTTGATTTCACTAAAAAATTAATATATAGGATTTTAGTTGTTCTTCATACATTTTATAGTATAGAGTCTCACAAAAACTTATATTTAATAGGTGTAAAATTTTTATAGGTCAACTTGATTCATTCCAAGTCCAAATAACATTATGACATGGGATAGATTAAAGGATTAGCGGGGTTTAGTTCATATTTAAAATAGAATTTGGTTTTAATATCTGCATTTTATACTCATTCTCATTCATGTTGTCATAACCATTATGATTTAATTAGTGGAGACATTAATCTTAATAAATGTGAATTCCTTAAAAATCAGATTCCCTTTTTACAGCATCTTCATTTTGGAAAGAAAGGAAAGGAAGAAGGTAGAAAGGGAGGAAGGAAGAGGGAAAGGAAGGAAGGGAGAGAAGGAGGAAAAGAGGGAGAGAGGGAAGGGGTTTCAAAATAAAATAAATTTTACTAGAGGTAAAATTGCCCAAATTTGAAAGAGCAAATCACCAGGTGCCACAGAGAGTCTCTTTAATTTGCTTTATTTCAAATCCAGTAGAACTAAGTCTAGGTGAAACCATGAAGCCTGAAAAGGTTAAGTTTTGACCTGCTTATTTCTATAAATTTTGCTCATGGGTTTCCCCAGTACTGTCTTCTTTGTAACTATTCCCTAGCTAGCTGGCCATGATAAGTGATCACTGACTTACACAACATGCACCATCTGGCTCACACTGATACTTGTTTCTTAAATGGTATCCGTAGTTTTACAAAGTGAAAGGCTTTCCTTTTATCTGATAAGTAGTCAAACAAATAGCTAAGAAGATGGAGAGGCAGAGAGAAAGAGGAAGAGGGAGAGAAATAGAAAGGGAGGAAGAGGGGAGAGAGACAGGGAGAATCCTCAATTTATACTAATCCCACTCTCCAAATCCCTGGAAGTAATACTGAAAATATCAAGCAACGTAGAGGTTCTTAACCTGGGTACAGTGATGAAAGGTCCATTTTTAGATTTTTTGAAAGCCCAAGACCCCAAAGTATTAAAACTATTGTTTTGTGGTAACATGATGGAAAGGCAATTGTGTTGGTAACCATTTATACTTTCATATTAATATATATATTATATACATATATAGTATATATAATGTAGGCTTTTATTGCAAGATTATAATTTTTCAGTATAGTAGGTGGATTGTATGAAATATTTCTTAGGCTTCAGTTTGATTTTTTAGTATGGGAGAGGGGAGAGAAAGAAATCAAGAGAACAGTCTCTAATCAAGTCTCAAGACAATCTGGACATTTTATTTTGAAACCTTTACAAGATATAGTCGGCCTTCTTAGGTTTTGCCTTTTAGAGATTCATTTGTTATGGCAGATTTTTCTTATTGGCCATCCTTTATTTGCAGTGCAGCATTTGATTGTTACGGATTCATATAATTAATTCAAGCAGCAAAAGTTGATGCTAGCGGATAGGGCACAATCGTTTTTCATACAGCCATCTCATGTAAACTGTGCTCTTGTATGGCATAATTCGCCTTTGAACTTGGAGAAACTTTGTGTGCAATTTTATAACGTATCTCCCTCCAATCCTTCTATTGGCTCTGAATGGAGTACTTACAGCTAAAATATAAACTCTTAGTAAGAGTGATACATATAATTTCTACCTTATTTCTTTTTTTTTTTTAATTTTTTTTTCAACGTTTATTTATTTTTGGGACAGAGAGAGACAAGCATGAACGGGGGAGGGGCAGAGAGAGAGGGAGACACAGAATCAGAAACAGGCTCCAGGCTCTGAGCCATCAGCCCAGAGCTTGACGCGGGGCTCGAACTCACGGACCGCGAGATCGTGACCTGGCTGAAGTCGGACGCTTAACCGACTGCGCCACCCAGGCGCCCCTCTACCTTATTTCTTATTGCCAAGCATTTCTTATCTTTTGAGCTGACGATAACCAGTATGTCACAGATCCTGTAATTCTTATGTTTTTATAGCTAAATCAAAATATCTTGTGAAAAGAGCAAAAGGAGATGAAAGAAATTGGGTAGTCCAAGAGAAATTTTAAAAATAATTACTTGTGTGGAAAACAATAAAGCAAAGAAGGAATTTTACTAATGAAGTTGGAACTAAGATGAAAAAATTTGGGAATAGGAAAAGTAGAAATGACTTCTGTTGGAGGAGCAGATCAGTCTCTTTAAATGTGCTTCTTTGTGAGGGCACCTGACTTCGGCTCAGGTCGTGATCTCATGGTTTGTGAGTTTGAGCCCCGCATTGGGCTGTGCGCTCACAGCTCGGGGCCTGGAGCCTGCTTTGGATTCTGTGTCTCCCCCTCTCTCTGTCCTTCCCTAGCTTGTGTGTGGGCTCTCTCTCTCTCTCTCTCTCTCTCTCTCTCAAAAGTAAAGAAACATTAAGAAATAAGTAAATGTGCTTCTTTGTGTAAATGAATAGAATCCCATAACATAAGAGAGTGTTTAAAGTTTATAAATGTTTTGTAGATGTTTATTGACGTTACTGAGAAACATTATTCTTTAGCTAAAAAGAAAATCAAAAGCAGACTTGTTGGTCAGGGAATATGAACTGTATATAGGTACAAAATAATTTTAGTTAGCTTTAAATCCTTTGGAGAGAAAAAGATCAAACTAATAATATTAGTATGATGAAATCCGTATTCTTTCTATTAATAATCATAGAACTCTAACTCAAGTCAGCCTAAATAAAAAGAGACCTGATTAAATCAGATAGATAATATCTGTGAGTAGCTTTGGGCATAGCTGGATTCGAGGGCTCAAAACACGTTATGGCCAAGCATTTCTCCATATTTCAGCCCGGGTTTCTCCAACACAGTGGCAAGATTCCCACTGCAAGTTCAAACTTCTAGTCAATATTCTTAGCACCCCCAATTGAAAATGCACCTCTTGGGGCGCCTGGGTGGCGCAGTCGGTTAAGCGTCCGACTTCAGCCAGGTCACGATCTCGCGGTCCGTGAGTTCGAGCCCCGCGTCAGGCTCTGGGCTGATGGCTCAGAGCCTGGAGCCTGTTTCCGATTCTGTGTCTCCCTCTCTCTCTGCCCCTCCCCCGTTCATGCTCTGTCTCTCTCTGTCCCAAAAATAAATAAACGTTGAAAAAAAAATTAAAAAAAAAAAAAAAGAAAATGCACCTCTTTTCCCAACAATTGTAAAAGAAAGAAGTGGCTGTCAGTGGACCAAGCAGGGTCCCCTGCCCATCTTTACACGATTCTCTATGGAATACCCTCATTGGCTAGGCCTGGGTCATGGTCTTGCCTCAACATTATTGTCAAGGATAATCAGGATACTGTTGACAGAAGAAGAAGTGGATATCCGATGAGCAAAAAGTGTTTACCACAGTAAAGTTATAAACGTAGACTAGTAATAAACAGGAAGTGATTGTGTTCAAGGCTGCTATGCTTAAGAATCAAGGTAAACTGCATGGTGGCAGTGACAATGTAGCCATTTAGAAACCTGGGTAATGACTGTGACCAAATACTTAGTGAAAACCAGGTTTTTGTGAATATGGTACTCTTCAGATTTCTTGAGAGACAGAAGAGTGAAAATCAGGGAATGAATCATAAAGTTCTCAGCTTGATTTGTTTAATTTATTCATGAAGACTTTATAAAATATGCAAAGGGAAGGGGGAAAGCTGCTCCTTGTACTATAATTAAACAGACTTACCAGCAAGCTTGATTTTATTTTCCTCTGTGGTAAGGTCTGCATCAGGGTGTGGTCGCTAGTGAGCTCTTGGTGTATTTTTGGCTTCAAAGGATCTAAATGTAGGTGTATATGCAATTGCTTTCCATTGGCTTGTTAAGTGAGGCTGGCTTCTAGAATAGGGTCTAGCAAAAAAATCTGTTCTAGTGCCAATAATGGGACAAAACAATGTTGAGGGGTATTTGTGACTGTCTTAAGGCATGTGTAAAATAGAAGAAAATGGCGGAAAATTAAAAAAATGAAGGAAGAGAGAAAAAGGGAAAGCAAATCAAAAAGAGGTGGGCCTAGCAGAGAGTGCCAGAACACCACAAGCAGTGAACACAGGGTCCCATGGTTCCACTCATCCAATGACTTGGCCTTAAGCAAGTCAACAAATCTGAAACAACAAGTTAAGTCTCACGTATTTCTGAATGACCGCTCTTAACTCCTTTCATCTGTGTTTCGTTTGCTTTCTTGTTATTCCTAGTCTTTATTGAGCATCCGTGGCTCCCTTTTCTCTCCAAGACGCAACAGTAGGGCGAGCCTTTTCAGTTTCAGAGGTCGAGCGAAGGATATTGGCTCTGAGAATGACTTTGCCGATGATGAGCACAGCACCTTTGAAGACAATGACAGCAGGAGAGACTCTCTGTTTGTGCCACACCGACACGGAGAGCGGCGTCACAGCAACGTCAGCCAGGCCAGCCGCGCCTCCCGGGTACTCCCCATTCTGCCGGTGAACGGGAAGATGCACAGCGCCGTGGATTGCAACGGAGTGGTGTCCCTGGTGGGGGGGCCTTCTGCTCTCACGTCTCCAGCTGGACAACTCCTTCCAGAGGTGAGGCCAGTGAAAACTGCAGCCACTGGGAAGGGACCTGTGTGGTGTAGGTGGGAGGATTGTTTGATTTCCACATGCAAGAATTTTGTAAGGTCAGTTGTTAGGGTTGGTTCAGTCCAGCTGTGAACTTCTTTTGTCAAATTGTTCTATTTAGAGTTTTCTACAAATTAACTAAAAATACAGGTTGGGTCTCATAAAATCTAAATAGAAGTATTCATCATAAAACGGGAAGAAGAAAAAGATATACTCAGAGGCCCAGGCGTGTGAAACTTGCCAAAAAACACAGCAATAACTTATCAAACATAATGTTTAATTAATATAATAGAACATTAATATGATAGAATGAAATGCAAGAGATTATATACTCAGCTTAAGGATCTTGTTACTACTGTTCCATCAAAAGGAGAATTTGATACTTCACTTCAAGTAGATACTATCGTTAAAGACGTCTAAATCCTGCCCTGCAACATTCTTTTTCTTTGCAGGTCAGAGTACTGTAACATGTTTAGCACCCACTCAAATGACCCCAGCCATTGTACCTTTGTGTGGCAAAGAAGTCACTCAAAGTACCTGGTAGGGTCATGTATTGTCATTTTTAGAACAGATTTCGATTTTCTATATTGCTATCATGATTTCTTTATGTAAACAAAGAGACTGTAAGTCAAGAATATAAAAAAGAGTTTTGACTAAAGGATATATTAGGGTAAGGATATAATAAGGATATATTATTGACATTTTCATTTGTAAAACGTAAGGTGCTTTTAAGCTTTAGTATTAAATTAGAATTTAGTCGCTGACATAAAAGTATTCAAGCCATGTCATTTGGTTGTATTTTATAGTTTGCCAAATAATATTAAAATCTTCTTTGTATGCCTTTTTTAATACAATCGCATTTATTATAGTTGGACAAGCTCTTTAAGCCACAATAAAATCATACAGAGTCAGCTTTTAGTCACCTAGTAGAGGAACTTCTTAACTTGGGTTACGGAAATAGCCATTGATCACTTTTTTTTCCCATGGCCTCTGCCCCCACTTTCTCCCAAAGAAATGTCCAAGCTTCCTGGATTCAGATAAAATCGTGAAAAAGTAGAACTCTGCAGTGAAGGAACCAGGAAGAATGGAGAAAGAATATCAACGTCTCTTAAAAAATAAGCGTAGCTGTGTACCAGACACTGTCCAGAGCACTTTACATGTATTAGTTCATTAAGTCCTCACCACAACCCTTTATCATAGTTACTAATATTATCCCCATTTTGCAGAGGAGGAAACTGAGGCCTGTGCATGGTGGAACTAAGATTTGACCCCAGGTATGCTGGCTACTAAACCTACATTCTATCCATTCTTCAGTATTGCCTTCCTTTGATTTTTTTTTTAAACTTTCTTAAGTGGACAATAAGAAATTGCTAAGGAGGTAAACATTTTCATTTTAATCCAGTGTTTCTCAAAATATACTACTTCACACTCAGACTACTTGCATCAGAATTCCCTGGAATGCTTCTTAAAAATGGAGATACCTCATTTCCCTCTCCCCCAACCCCTGGCAACCACCATTCTGCTCTGCTTCTGTGAGTTTGATGGTCAAAGGGTACAAAATTTTCATTAAGCAAGATAAATAAGTTCTGGATATTTGTGGAGCATTGTGCCTATAAGCTAATGATACTGTATTGTATACTTAAAATTTTGCTAAGATGATAGATCTTGTGTTGTGTTCTCACAAATAATAGCAACAACAACAATAATAAAGGGTGTGGGAGGAGACTTTGGAAGATTTTGAAGTTGTTTGTGGCCTTGATAGTGATGATAATTCATGAGTGTATACTCATTGAATTGCATACATTCAATATATACGGCTTTTTACATGTCAGTCAGTCCTCAATAAAGTGATTTAAGGGGAAAAAAAAATGGAGATTCCTGGGCCGATTGAGACTTACTCAGACTAAAAGACTGAAGAGAACCAAGTCAGGGAAAGTCCTTCCTTGATAAGCATCCCACATAATAATAAAGTTCTTACACATAATAAAGTATGAGCATCACTGATCTTGATAAATGTTAATTGAACAAACAAAAACAAATCCACAACTTTTTTGCATAAATACAAAGAGAATCTCAGAAAATAGCATTTTCAGTAATTACTATAAAACTGCCCTATCAGAGAGGGTAGGATAAATCTCTGAAGGCAATTTGGAACCCATTTGAAGCAGAGCTTAGCGAGGTCCTTTTATTTCCCCCTCTGTCCTGTCCATTCTTCAATCCTGTGGTCAGGTGCTGAGAGGCAGGGCACTACCCTGTGGTGCAGCTGGAGCTGAAGGTGTAGATGAAGGAGGTTTTCAGAGACTGCAGAGGGGGAAATGAGAATAGAAAACAAACAGCTGAAGGCACCTGGGTGGCCAGTCGGTTGAGCCTCTGACTTCGGCTCAGGTCGTGATCTTGGGGTCTGTGGGTTCGAGCCCCACATGGGGGTCTGTGCTGACAGCTCAGAGCCTGGAGCCTGCTTCGGATTCTGTGTCTCCCTCTCTCTCTGCCCCTCCCCTGCTCACACTCTTTCTCTCTCTCTCTCTCTCACTCAAAAATAAATAAACATTGAAAAATTGAAAAGAAAAAGAAAAGAAACAGCTGAGGACAAATGACCCCCTCCAAAGCACACAGTATCCTCTATACATAAATTCAATGGAAGCAATTTAACTTAAGAATTTCCTCAGTAATATCATTAGAGGTTCAGAAATCTATCATTAAAGATTAGACAGATCTAGGATTGTTCATATAGTTCTCTATAGAGCAAAAGAGACTAGATGAACTGTAAGTGACCTTTCTTTTTCTCAAGACATTGTTTCTCTGACCAGGCCAAATATTTTAATTTTTGAGAGATAAGCTTTTGATTTAAAGAGCTTTAGTTTCATCAGAGAAGGGTTATTTTTTCTCATTAATTTTATTTCTCTTCTATGAAAAATTACTTTTAGAGTGACCTGTATAGATGTTTATCGCCATTAATGGCAATCATATCAGTTAAGTGGAAACTTTGCTTTTGAATATGTCTACATTAGAGGTATGCAGATTAATAACATAATATTACTCATCCCACAGTCAAGTCAAAGTAGATGAACAGGACTCATATTGCTTTTTCAGAAATAGGGAGAATCCTCAGAGAACTAAAAATGACTTATTTGTTATTGGCCCTCAGATCTGCATTTGAAAAGTATGAGTTTTGCCCTTTCTTCCTGTGATAATTAATTTCATTGTTTGATCTCCTAAAGTAGGAATAGATTTCCACCCATGTTGAAATCTTGGTGACTTTATTTTGGAATAGAAAATCATCAAATCATTTTATCATGGTTAAAAATCAAAGCTCCTAAAATTGGTGTTACTGCCTTAAATTAGAGTTTCAGTGCCAAGGATATGGGTTGTTTTGTGGATTTTTTTGGAGTTGTTTTGTAAATGTAAGACAGTTGCAGATTAGTTCTAATATTTTACTTTTATTGTTAAGGATGTTAGGAAATGCTACCTGTTGATAATGAACAAAAACATTTTACAAGTGGAATTCACATTTTAGGGGAACTGTTACTGATGAGTATTAGGGAAACCTTAAAACTTCTTTCCATACATTAAACCACATGAATATGTGTCTATAAAGGTCTAATAATTCAACCTGAGGGTAAATCAAGGAACAATGAGCTTGAATCTGAAGTCCTAGGTAAGATTGATTGAAATGCTAAAAGTCATCTGTATGATGGTAGGCATGATCCCTCCAGTCAAAAGCTCCAAGGGGGAGGAATTAAAGTCCAGCTTGATTGCAAACCCAGGCATCCATGAAGGGTGAGAATCTGATGGGCTTTCAAACACTTCCCAAGAATGATGATTCCAGCAATGTCTTAATGAGCTATTCTCATCTGGTGGACATTTAGTTAAGCAGCACCTATTATAGGAACGCTTTGGGTTTTGCTACCCTTAAGAGTAATAGTTATTTTATCTGAAATTTTATTTTCAGGGCACAACTACTGAAACAGAACTAAGAAAGAGACGATCCAGTTCTTACCATGTTTCCATGGACTTGCTGGAAGATCCTACGGCAAGGCAAAGAGCAATGAGTCTAGCTAGTATTTTGACCAACACTATGGAAGGTACGTCAAAAGCCTTACAGCAGAGCTACTTGGTGGTGCTTTGGTAATGATGAAAACAAAATACTTCCATAAATTCCAAGAAAATTCTTCCTGACCTTATACCATACCAGCATTATATCTCTTACCAGATAAAAGTAAAATCCACATACAACACATAGATTGTACTATCTCGAATAGATTTTTACATTTAGTCTCCAGGAAGCTAATGCAAATTCAAGATATACTTGGAATACTGCTTTTGTAGATTAAATTCTAAACTGTTGAAGCTTGTTGTGTGCATGACAATGAAAAGAGTAACATTATAAATATTTATTTTCATGATGATGCTAACCCATTTGAATTGTATTAACTGCTTAAGACACAAGTTATAAAGTCCTTGTATTTAACCAGAAATATAAATTAAAAATGTGGATTAGGATTCTATATTAACCTCTTTGAAGCATTTTTTTAAAGAATTTTTAGAACTACCCTTGCCTCTCTCTGACCAGAGTATTACAATATATCATCTCTTTATTTAGCTGCAGATTATATTTCTGAGTGGTTAACATACTGTTTAGACGTCTGGACCTTATAATGCCAAAATAAAGACTTTGGGGACAGCTTGATCTGTGATCAATTCTTGGCTCTGCTACATGTTAAATGTGTTAATTTATGACTCTAAACCACAGTTTTTCCATCAGTAAAATGCAGATAATGAAGTTTAGGCATAAGATTGTTGTAAGAATTGAGGCATCATATATAAAGCACCTATGTATCTGAATTTAGAAGACAGTTAATAAATATTATCATTATTGTTTTATTTTCGTTCTTTTTGTTAATTCACATTTGTGTCTTTCCATGCTGTAAGTGAATTTAAATATGAACTATCAACTTCAACTACTTGGAAAATACTTTCATATAAAATATATTCTATCCTCCTCCCTTACCCCCTTCTCCCTTCTCTCCCTATCTCTGTTATAACTCCCTCTTTCTGCCCTCTCCCAAGCTGTATGTGTGTGTGTGTGTGTGTGTGTGTGTGTGTATGTGTGTGTAGACATGTCAAAGGAAAAAAAAAAGAGAGATGGTGAATGAGAGATGAGGCATAGGCACATGGCTTTCTTATTGTTAGTTATAGTTTCTCTTGGTATTGGATGGATTCTTGGAATAATTCTTTTCTAGTCTGAATGCAAAGATCCTTTGATACTAATACCAGTACCAAAGCCTAAAAGTCACAGCCAGGAAAAACCCACCGTGTAGATGGCTGAATATATCACAGCCATGTCAATATTACAAGACCCAATTTCTATAATATCCTACTGCAGTATCAGAAATCTTTTCACTGATTTCTATGGAATATTAAACTCAGTACGTTCTTCTCCAACCTCGCCTGCGTTAGCTTGCACTCCCTCTTCTCCCCCAGCTGCCAGTAGCTTGCTCCTCCCTGTCCCTCCAGGTAAATCTTTTGAAGATTCTCTGGTCTTCTGCTCCTTGCCATAGCAAAACCACTGAGAGGAAGCTGCCAGTGGTTCTGCTACCGATGTCAGCAGCATGTCTGCTCCCTAAAGCAAGAAGTAGAGAAGGAGACAGGGTAAGTCTAAATCAACAGTCCTACTTTGCACTTCTGATACCATTAAGTTTGAGCTAACATAAGAAATTACTTGAAAAACATCAATCCACCACAAGATTGGACTTGTCCACTAATTAAGATCTGGAGTTCAAAATGAGTGCACCCAAATGACTCTCCATTGAAATGTATCTCAATGGAGTTGCCTAGGATGTCCTAGAAATATGTATAATTCAGGAAGGAGACTGAGTGTTTGGTTTAATATCTGCAGAGCTTTGTGACTTTATACTTTTGTGAGGGACAATGGCAACATTTTCATTCTGTTTTTCGTTGGCTATATGGAATGTGGCATTGATCTATGTTGGTTGTTAGCAATACTTCACATACACATGCATACTAGAGCTGTCTTTAATATGGTCCTTCCTATTTTTGTTCCTGCTAACAGTAGAAAGGTTTCTTAAGTTGACATAATTTGTTTATTTGGGGATCTTCCTTCAAAGCTAATCATGGTTTAATTTACCCTCCTTTTTTTTTTTTTTTTTTTTTTTGAACCAGGCTTGTTGATCCAGCTGGCTGGCATCTTTTGTTTTCCTTCTTTTGAACTACAGTCAAGTCTCCATTGTCCATGGTAATGAATAGCCTCCTATTTAATGAAATTGTTTGCTTCTCAAGTTTTAAATGCAAAAACCGCATAGAAATGTTTCCTGGTCACATCCATGGGAAGGATAGTGAGAGGGAAAGTTACAAACACCTGAGGAATTGAGGAGAGCCAACAAAATATCTAAACTGGGATGTAAATGAATCCCACTGCGGATAATCCACACAGGAATAATGGAGAAATGGCTGTCGTTCTTTCATGAGTGCTTTGTTTTGTTTTAAAATGTAAGATTATTTTTCTCTGTCTCTGTCTCCCTCTCTCCTGTCATTCTCTCTCTCTCTCTGGCATGAATAATTGAATGATTTTATTTTAGAACTAAAACAACTTTGCTCCACTTTTTCCTGGTGTCAAGATGAGCAACACTGGATGAATCTTCCCTTTTGAACTTTTCTCTGGTATATTTTTTTTTCTACACAATTCCTGTTTGCTTCTTTTTATCTACTGAATGACAAGTAGCATTTTAAAAAATAACTTATTCTGACTACATAGACCAAGAGTCATTATTTCATTTCTCTTTTGTTATTTACTGTAAATGACATCTTTTTATCTTCAGTATAAGCATGATGTTATGTAGGAGTCTTAAAAGCATCTATGCAATAACTGGTGATTAATCATTATGTTTTGCCTTTGATTTATACCTCAACTCTTCTTTATTATTTACAAAATTACATATTAAGAGAAATAGAATAAACTGTGCACTTGAAGAATTTTAATACCTAAAGAGATCACTGAAGAATCTACCTCCAATAGACTTCTGTTAAAAATAATTGGGAAATTAATCTCCTAGAGGGAAGTGGTAAACTTACAGCATTAGCTAATAATGAATGTTTATCAAAAAAACAAAAAAAATCATTAGCTGTGGTCCTGTTTACCAATTCCATATGCTGTTTTCTCTCCCACAAAGTTTAGCTTCTAGTAAATTATACCAGGTTTGGAGGGATATTACAGTTGCTACTATAGTAATACTAAGGTAACTGATCAGAGTCAAATATGTCATGAATGAAAAAAGAATCTTTCCCTCTACTTTAGTGTTAAGAAATGGTGGTCTCATATTTAGCAGAGCAGGTAAACAGGTGTGAAGCAATAACACGGGCAGAAAACAAGTTCTCCAGTCTCTTCCCACTCAAGAGTTTATTAAAAGAGCATCTTACCCAAGAAGATAGTAATCTCCCACTTCCTAATTCTCCAAAATTCTTTGCCAGTATTTACCAAGTTTCAGTATTTTGAATATCACCTTAAAGAGCTGTGCAATCTCTCTTCTCTCTCCTATTTTTTAGTTGAAATGCTTCTTGAAACCATTGTACCTTTTTCTTAAATAATGTATTTTGATATGAAATTTTATAGGCTTGATACGATAATTACACATTTTAATACATTAAAATAAATTCACACCATGAAAATTTATGAGTTCTACATATGTTCCACCGAAAATCCTCTTGTATTTTACCAGTAGCACATAAGTCCCAGTTGAAACATTGATTTATGCTAACAGTGAGTATCCCAGTTCCTTAAGGTACATATTTTCTCTTCTTTTGTGCCCTCTAGTTAAATAATGAAATATAGAGAAAAACAATCTTGATGAGTTCAGTATGCAAGTCTGTATTTACAAGGCTTATCTGGAAACTTTTTAACTAAGACTGGTGACACTGACAAAAATATCTCATTTTGTCTCAAAACACATACCTAATCCAAGAAACTGAGATTCAGTATGATAACTGATAAAGATTTTAAGACATCTCCTGAGAGGGATTCTTTGATAACATATATGCATCTGGCTCGATCTGGAGCATGGATGAGCTTAACCCAAGTCCTACCCATTAGTTTTGGATATCCTTGAAGATAATTTTCAGACAGTTTAATATTGCAGATAGAATCTTAGAAATTCTGTTTAACCAAAATAGATTTGGAAAGTTCACTAGCCTTTTTGTGGCCATGTTTTCTACAGCAAAACCATGATAGGTGAAACCTGTTCCACAATCAGATTAACCCATTAAGGCCTTTTGACAACTTTAGATTTCTAAAAATTCACTTTCAATTTAAACCAAATGCTGCTTAATAGAAAGTAAGCAGTTTTCATGAGTATTGTAACTTTTTTTTTCCAGAACTTGAAGAATCCAGACAGAAATGCCCACCCTGCTGGTACAAATTTGCTAACATGTGTTTGATTTGGGATTGCTGTAAACCATGGTTAAAGGTGAAACATCTCGTCAACCTGGTTGTGATGGACCCATTTGTTGACCTGGCCATCACCATCTGCATTGTCTTAAATACTCTTTTCATGGCCATGGAGCATTATCCTATGACGGAGCAATTCAGCAGCGTGCTGTCAGTCGGAAACCTGGTAAGACTCACTGAGGGTTCCTCTTCCCACTGAAAGAGTTCATGATTGCTTTAAGGAATTTCATATATCACCCTCAAGTTAAATATGAATTAATTGGCCATGTAAACGTGGACAGCAAAAGTTTAACATCCCTTTTTCAACAACAAAAAATATATTGCTACAGTTAAGGAGTGGGAAAGAATTAAGAATTTTATGTACAATTTGATTTAGAATTAAATTTAAATTGCCCATCCATTAGAAAGATTATTATAGGGCATCTGGGTGGCTTAGTTGGTTAAGCATCCCACTCTTGGTTTCAGCTCAGGTCATCCTCTCCTGGTTTGTGAGTTCGAGCCCCATGTCAGGCTCTGTGCTGCTGGTGCGGAGCCTGCTTGGGATTCTCTCTCTCCTCCTCTCTCTCTGCTTCTCTCTGTCCTTTTCTGTCTCTCTCTCTCTCTCTCTCAAAATAAATAAATAAATTTAAAAAGAAAAATGATTATGAATTATAGAGGACATTGGTCTATGATAACAAGATTCTGTGTATTTCTCAGGTATTTGGAATAGATTCTTAAGAACATGACTACATTTGTCAATCAAACTGTAAAATATACCAAGTTAGATAATTTTGAAACAATTTATAAACACCTGAAGATGAATTCTTTTGGGAGGAAATATCACATAGAGATTATTATTTCTGTGTGAATTTTTCCCATAAATTTAAGAATTTATAATGATGAATTTTTGCATACATTTTCACTTAAAAATTTGTGTTAACATTCACTGGCTATACAGTAGAGGGATAGAAAGGAAAGTGATCTTCCACTGAGAAACAAAATGAGGGCACCTGGGTGGCTCAGTCTGTTAAGCATCCGACTTTGGCTCAAGTCGTGATCTCACAGTTCCTAAGTTCAAGCCCCATGTCGGGATCTCTGCTGTCAGTGCAGAGCCCACTTCGGATCCTCTGTCCCCCTCCATCTGCCCCTCCCCCCACTCACTCTCACTCTCTTCCTTTCTCTCCCTCTCTCTCTCTCTCATAAACAAAATGAATAAATTCAGGCAACAAAAATATATTGATACCAATGTAAGTGGCTTAAGTTCTCATGCACCTCCCAACCTGAGAAATGAAATTTACATGAGCTCCCTCTTTCTAGGTTCCCATAAATTCAGTCCTAAGGTAGATACTATGATTGTCTGTATTTTACAGTTGGGGCAACTGTACCCATGAGAAATTGGCAGAACAATGGGAGGTCTGAACACTATATCAGAGACTCCTACAAACTGTGGTCAGAAATGATAGAACTGGAGGGTAGGAAAGGACAATAACATTACCTAGTCCAAATTTTCACCTATATAAAAACCTCTTCAACATTATTTCTAAAAAATGAGAAATGGATGAAAGAAACTTTATGGAGGTGGATATTAGGAAACAACTCAAATGGGAATAAGCAAAAATAAAGGGAATTCATTACCTCAAGTAGCTAATGTCCATTTGGGCACAGCTCCATGTTTTAACCTATCTAGATTCTGGTTCTCCAGCAATGTCATTGGGAGTCATTTTCTGACCCTACTTCTTCCCAATATGTTTCCTTCATCTCTGGCTGGGTGTTCTATTGATGGCAGCATTCTACCAACTTTTATCTTACACCTGAGCAGAAGGATCGTGCTTCCTAACTAGTTACTTTAACAAAGGTCTAAGAGTAGAATATTGTTGGCCTGGTTGTAGTTACACGACTATTTCTAAGCCAGTCAGTTACTCTGATTCTAGAGTTAGAATACCCTATTTGAGCACACCAGTACCATTTCTTATCACTGAAGACAGAGTAAATGAGTGGATTATAAAGAGAAAAAAAAATCCAAATCTGACATTTCTAGGAGAGTAGATGCTGGAAAGACAAAAATAACAAATGGACAATTCAAAGTGGAACTTGTCTTTATGTGTTAAGGAAGGCAAGAATTGCATTTTGAGATGAATCATGGAATAGTGGAAAATATATGGACAGGATACACATTCTTCTCAAGACGTATGAAACATTACCCAGGATAGGTTATATGTTAGGTTATAAAATAAACCACAATAAACTTAAAAAGATTGAAATCATACAAAATACTTTTCTGACAAAAATGGAATTAAATTAGAAATCAATGAAAAATGGAGTGCCTGGGTGGCTCAGTCGTTTTAAGTGTTCAACTCTTGATTTCAGCTAGGTCATGATCTCACAGTTCTGTGAGATCAAGCCCTGCGTTGGTGTCCACACTGATAGCACGGACCTACTTGGGATTCTCTCTCTCTGCCCCTCCCCCTCTCATGCTGTCTCTCTGTCTCTCTCTTTCTCAAAATAAATACATAAACATTTTAAAAGATGACTCTTTAAAAAGATTGGCAGAAATGATAAATCTTCACCTAGACTTATAAAAAAGAGTCAGAAATGGGGTGCCTGGGAGGCTCAGTCAGTTAAGCATCAAACTTCAGCTCAGGTCATGATCTCACAGTTCGTGAGTTTGAGCCCCATGTCTGTGAATTTGAGCCCTGTGTCTTAGCTGGAGCCTGCTTCAGATTCTGTGTCTCCCTCTCTCCCTTTGCCTTCCCCCACTCGCACTGTTTCTCTCTCTCTCTCTCTCTCTCTCTTTCTCTCAAAAATAAATAAACATTAAAAAAATTTTAATAAAAATTTAAAATAAATCAGGAATGGATAGGGGACATCACTATGGGCCTTACATAAACAAAAGTTTAAGGAATACTATGAATAATTTATGCCAACAAATTAATAGCCTACATGAAATGGAAAAATTCCTAGAAAGTAACAAACTACTGAAACTAAGTCAAGAAGAAATAGAAAATCTGAAAAAACCTGTAGTAAGTAAAAATTGGATTAGGAAAAAAAAAAAAAAAAAACTACTCCTACAAGGATAGCCTAGGCCCAGATAGTTTTATTGGTGAATTCTATCAAAGTTTTAAAGAATTAACACCAATCCTTTGCAAACAGTTCCAAAAAATAGAATAAAAAGGGACACCTCACAACAGAGTTTAGAATTTGAGGCCAACCAAGATAGAGAAACTGAACAAACACTTCAAGCTTTTCTTTGAAACCCCACATGGGCTGCACTTCAGAAGTAAAGACTATGCCGAAGAATTAGAATTCAGCTAGGACAAAGAATAAACCAAAATCATTCTGCCCTAATCAAATATAAAACATAGCTACCATAAATTCCAGGTGGCCAACCTGCAACCTAATTGCCTGATAAAACAAAAATCATTGTTGTTCAGAGGAAAATAATTGATCAGAATTCTCTACAACACACATCACATAAAAAATTGCATGATATGTGAAGGAAATAGGAAAACGTGTCTTAGTTGAGAGAAAAAACACTCAATAGAAATAGATCCAGAAATGACTGAATTGCTAGCATCAACATAAAAGGACTTTAGAAGAGCTATTATAAATGTGTTTAATGCTCTGAAGGAAATAAATGGTCATAAAGAATAAACAGATGGAGAGTATGAGCAGGAAGAAATGAAAACTATAACGAAGAATCATCTAGACATTTTAGAACTAAAAAGAAAAAATCTTAAAATGAAAAATTCATTTGATGGGTTTTTTAAAAAGCAGACAACAGAAGAAAGGGTTGCTAAACTGAAGCAAATCAATAGAATGATCCAATTTGAATGGCAGAGAAAAACCAAAAAGAAAAGTATACTGAGTCTTCCTAATCTGCAAAATAACATCAAATGGTCGAATATTTGCATAATGGAGACCCAGAAGGAGAAAGGTGAAGAGTAGAACAAAACAAATATTTGAAAAAGCAATGGCCAAAAATTTCTCAAAGTTGGTGGCAAATATTAATTTAGACATTTTGAAATTAAATTATAAAATTTCAGTGAACATCAGCAAGGATAAATTTAAACTACATTGGGCAAATCTTAGTCAAGCTGCTGAAAATAAAAGAAACTTTTAGAAACAGCCAGAAGACTGGGGCTGATATCTCATCAGACATAATTCAGTCCATGAGAAAATGGCCAGATGAAAGAAAGAAAAAAATAAAAAGTTAACTTATTATTCTGCCGTGAAATTATCCATCAAAAGCTAATGTGAAATGACTTTAACATGAACAAAAACAGAGAAGTTGTGCCAGAATTATGCTACAAGACATGCCAAAGGAAGTTAGTTCTTCAGGCTGAAGGAGAAAAGCATATTAGATGGAAAATTGAATCTGGGAATGATGGTCACGCAAAATTTAAAAATGTAGGTAAATAGAAAAGACTGTCTTTTTTCCTTAATTTCTTTAAAAGACAGCTGATTTTCTAAAGCAAGAGTTTACAGTGTATGTAAGTGTAAAATATATGAAAAGATTAGCACATATGATTGGGTGGCAAAAAGATTGCTTAGAAAAGAAACAAAAAGTGTTACACAGTATTTAATACCTGTAGAATATGCAAACAATGGAGGTCTACTCAACAATAAAAGGAGAATAAGCTGGTAATGCCTGCATGGATGAATTTCAACCTGAAGTATTCAAGAGATATTTGGAAAAGTTAGTAAGACTGTCAGGTTTCTGAGATAGTCACCAAGTTTGAGAGTGAGTTTATTTACTGAGTATCAAAAGAGAAGCAAGATTGTGCAGAGAAAATTTTAAGGTGAATTTTGGATCTGTTGAATTTGAGATACCTGTAAAATAGCCATTCAATGAAAGTATTGAATAAACAAGTGGGTATATATTTCTGGACCTCAGGAGATGTGCTTGAATGGAAAAATAAATCTCAAAGTGTAAACTTATTGTAAAAGGAAAATTAGAGTAAGAATTTCCAGGACAGAGAGACCTCTGAAGAAATCCAATATCGAATAATTTGTTAGAAGAAAAGCAACTGAGAAGTGTCCAGGGAGGTGTGGATCACTGAAGCCAGGAACAGAAAATATTTTAAAGAACAAGGAACAGTAAACAATGTGAAAAAACTTCTGAAGAGGTAAGCAAGATAACTGCAAAATTTTCAATTGAATTTAGCAATGGTGATGTTGGTGGCTATGTTGGTGAAATTGGTTAAAGCAGGTTGTGTTGACTGATATGTTGTAAAGTTGAAGAAATGGAACTACTGAGTATAGACAAATACCCAACCTCTTAAAGAAGTTGGGCCATGAGGAGAGGATGTATAGGGGGTAGCTAACAGGGGAAGTAGAATGCAAGGAGAGTTTCTTTGATGATGCTGGTGGTAGAGAAGGACTGAGTGTCCATTGCTCCCTATAAAATCCCAATTGGAAGCAGTCAGTAGCAAGAAGAGATTAAAACTACAGGTTAATTGAGAAGGTGAATTCTTTGAGAAAACCAAAGGAGACACAGAACACAGGCAGAGAAATTAGAGCAAAGCATGGGTTTGGATAGAAGTAGTTAGGTAGATGGAACACTGAGAAAGTTCAGGTTGGCTGACCTCTGTTACCTCTCTGTGACACAGAAGTACTGAGAGTGAAAGATAAGGAAACAGTTGAAGACATGTGGAGGAGAAAGGTTGAAATAGTTGTAGAGTAAGCAAATAGAGAATGGAGAATGCTGCTTCTTTTTGGTCAGGAAAATAATTTTTATTTTTAGTATTCTTACCATCAGTAGGGCTGGTGGTGACCATGTTTATTACAGCTAATGTGAAATATTCTTAGCACAAGACAGAGCCAAGCAGTTGACCATAATGATTTAACTGAACCTTTCATGTAAGATAACTAAAATGACAATATTAATTTTATTGTCTTAATTCATGTACTCCTCATCACTTAATAAGCCTTAAATATAATAAACAGTTAAATATTGATTTGAGTACAGACCATTTGAGGTTACTGATTTGTTGGACCTAAACCAATTTTTAAAATTTGTAATTGGATTGTGGTCTGTTGGGAGACAATAATTATTAGTGTTTTCAAGAGTATTCACTTGTGTAATAACATTTCTCATTTAGGTCTTCACTGGGATCTTCACAGCAGAAATGTTTCTGAAGATAATTGCCATGGATCCATATTATTACTTTCAAGAGGGCTGGAATATTTTTGATGGCTTAATCGTGAGCCTTAGTTTAATGGAGCTCGGTTTGGCAAACGTGGAAGGATTGTCAGTTCTCCGATCATTTCGGCTGGTAAATTAACTGGGAGTATCCGTAATGTTTTTATAATTAATATAATCAGACATCACTCTTATCTAGTAAGAATTATAGGATTTCCCACAGTTACAATATTATTTGAATACATTTAAAAACACACTGGATTTCTCCACAATCAGACAGTACTTTGATCTTTATCAGAGCTTTCATGGATAGATGAAGTTCATTCAAATGAACAGCCAACAGCTCTGTCTTTAGTGATTGAATGGCAGGGCTAATGGGGAGGGAGAAAAAAAAAGGATTCATATATAAATCCAAATCACAATTAAACAACACAATATTCATCTTTCAGTTAGTGAAGTTAACCATTCATAAGGCTTGGCTGAGATTTAGGACGAGACACCTTTCTCTCAGAGGCTCAAGAATTATGGACTTGCCCACTTTGCCCCCATAGAAGTCAAGACTTGAGACTGGGTAGAGTAGACAAGAGAAGATGATAGAGCTTCCCATGCATTTGCCCCTTCAGCCAACCAGGAAGTCACTAAATCCAGTCTCTAAGAAGAGTTGCCTATATTATGTTTTTATTAATTTTAAACAAAGTCTTTTATTTGATCTTTATATTCATCAGTTCACGAAACTTTTAAATTAAGAGACAAAATATCACTTGGCACATTTCCATTTAAAGTGTGATACGTTTTATCATGCTATTACTTTGAGTTGGCTCTTTTTGTGATTTACTTTCAAATAACAGAAGTTGTATATAATTTGTAAAGACAAGTTCCTATCGGTAACTTATCTTAATGGTGATTAGGTCCAAGAGTTTGCTGTGAAGTCTTTTGAGAATTCCCTTACTGCCTTCAAAGATCAAATTTTTACAGCTAAGGTCCTTACCTAGTCGTCCTTACAGCTAAGGTCCTTACCTAGTCGTCTAGATAGCTATGGATCTAATTTGAACCTAGAAGGATGCCAAACAACAACAACAGAAATGATTAGAAATGATTGTATAACAAGTAGTATGGGCAAGTACTTTAAAAAGTGTTTAGTAAATCTTTGTGATGATTGTGATTCCGTTTGGGGAAGTAGGAAGTGATAGGAAATAATATCATTAGTGTTTTGCTTAGTATGTAGGCTCTTTTGCATTAATTATTCCCTGGCAATAAATTAAACATTTTGATGCTTATATTTTGTTCCTTTGGATCACTTATATGCCATTAAATAACGCACTACTCCTGGCCTGACATTTCCTGAAACATCAGAAATGAAACGCTGCTGCAGTTGAACTATAAATGGTACTTTAGAGGATTCCATGAGCTAATAATACAACCAACATGTCAAGTACAGTGGTGCAAGCCATTTACACACTATAATGAGTTGATTTATTAAGTCACTAAAGACATAAGAGTTGACAAAATATGTATTTTTCCTTAAGTCCAAGTATTTCTTATTCAAATAAAGTAATTCGAGTAATCCCCCCTTATCTGTGGGGATATGTTTCAAGACCCCCTGAAAATGTAGATAGTACTGAACCCTATATATACTGTTTTTTCCTATACATACACACCTGTTGTAAAATTTAATTTATAAATTAAGCACAGTAAGAGATTAACAATAATAAGTAATAATAAAACAGAACAATTACAACAATATACTCTTAATAAAAGTTAGGTGAGGGGCGCCTGGGTGGCTCAGTCGGTTAAGCGGCCGGCTCGGCTCAGGTCATGATCTCGCGATCCGTGAGCTCGAGCCCCGCGTCGGGCTCTGTGCTGACAGCTCAGAGCCTGGAGCCTGTTCCAGATTCTGTGTCTCTCTCTCTCTGACCCTCCCCTGTTCATGCTCTGTCTCTCCCTGTCTCAAAAATAAATAAAACGTTAAAAAAAATTAAAAACAAAAAAAGTTATGTGAATGTGGTCACTCTTTCTCAAAATATCTTACTGTATTGTATTCACCCTCTTCTAGTGATGATATGAGGTGACAAAGTGCCTATGTTATGAGATGAAGTGAAGTGAATGACGTGGGCGTTGTGACAAACTGTTAGGCCACTATTAACCTTCTAACAATATGTCAGGAGAAGGATCATCTGCCTCCAGACCATGGTTGACTGTGGGTAACTGAAACCACAGAAAGTGAAAACGCAATTAAGGGCAGGGGGATTACGGTGTAATAAATCTCCTATAAAATACAGCCTGATGTTACAGCCAACTAAAGATAACAGCAAGATTAAAGCAATCTAAAGATTTAAAGAAATTAGGTGGTTTTTCTCTTGTACCTTGTATAATTTGTGTTAACTTTATCTGTACCTGTGCATCTCAAGTACACTACAAAATGTATCTACTTTGGGCTTTTAAGTAATGAAAGCCTCCACTTCTTTGAAACAGTTTCTGCTAATTAATCACCATCAATCTCAGATATATCAGTTTCCCATAGAAAAACAAAAAGAATATTACATATGCTTATGTAAGATTCTGGAAATTTTGGTGTGTCTTATTATCAAAATGCCATTAAGAACTGTATAATGTAATTGTTTTATTTACAAAATAGTCTATTTTAGAATGAAAAATAATACCTGGTATTAAATAACTGATACATTTGCTAGATAATAGTTTGACACACAAATAACCCACCACCCTACAATTAAGACAGTTATGCTGTAGATTTTCCCTGTAAATAAATTTACAGATTCTTTAGAAGGCAGGGCAGTAATAGCCTTCTTGCTCTTGTTTCCAGCTCCGAGTTTTCAAGTTGGCAAAATCCTGGCCCACCCTGAATATGCTGATAAAGATCATTGGCAATTCTGTGGGGGCTCTAGGTAATCTCACCTTGGTGTTGGCCATCATCGTCTTCATTTTTGCCGTGGTTGGCATGCAGCTCTTTGGTAAGAGCTACAAAGAATGTGTCTGCAAGATTTCCAATGATTGTGAGCTCCCACGCTGGCACATGCATGACTTCTTCCACTCTTTCCTGATTGTGTTCCGCGTACTGTGTGGAGAGTGGATCGAAACCATGTGGGACTGTATGGAAGTCGCTGGCCAAACCATGTGCCTTACTGTCTTCATGATGGTCATGGTGATTGGAAACCTGGTGGTATGTAGTAAAAATATTTTCCTTATTTTTGGTAAAAGACAATGTAACCATAAAAATTATGTTCAACAGATGAATGTTTTATGTTTTGGGCCTTTTTAAAATCAATCCTCAATTATTCATTATTGCAGGAACCAGGTATAGTTTAGACTATGGAGACCCACATAAGTCTTCTTTAACTATTTGTTTATTCTTTGTTTTTAACTTTTTCCAGTTTTATTGAGACATAATTGGCATATAACATAAACTCTTAAAATACCTTTTGAATCAAAGTTGTTCTTCGTCACTATACCTCTTACTATTCCATGGAGAGAGCCATTTCTGGCTTTTACCTTTCAGTTCTTGTATTAAAGCATGGATGTGTTGCTAAGAATAGTCACTCATTTTATTTATAAGTATCAACAACAGTATCACTTGAAAATGTTTCAGATTCAGTTCTCCTACAAATTGGAGGTAAAAATTAACGATGATCTCAATCCATTAAACACGCGTAAGTTATTTGGTACTTAGAAACTATAGTGTTGGCAAGTAACATTGACTCAAAAATCACTTACCATGTCTATATCCAATGAACCATTCTCAACACATCTTTACTGATTCCTGGAGGCATGGAAAAGCTGATAAAAAGATATATATGACACAGTGATATGACTTACTCAAACAGGATTAAAATAGAAAGTATCTAACACGCGTCAAAAATGTAAAAACAAAGTACTATGTATCAAGTTCACTAAGTGGAAACATTGCTTTACAATGGCAAGGATAATCAAGGAAGGCTTTGTCAAGGAGTTGAACCTGAATTATCTTTAATTAAGATGTAAGATTAGGTTGTTAGGAAGAAAAGTAGACTGTCCCAAACCAAGCAACAGTGGACCCAGTGGATGGAGAAGAGAAAACAATAGACTTAATGAGGGTATCAGGTTCTTCTACTTTAAATATTAAGTAATTATACTGCGTTTCATGATTAAGTCCCAATCCAGAGGCATAGAACAAGGACTGACATAACCAATATTTTAAAGTATATAATTTATAGACTTAATTTCCTTTCACATAAAAGTAACCTCCAGTTCCCCAAAGGAAGAAGAAAAGGCTAACAGTTATCATTTATTTATATTCATTTGCAGATTTCAACCTCCTCAATATTGGGTTAGATAATTCAGACCTATTCTTGAAGTAACAAAACACGTGAGCAGTGTGCAATCCAGAAATTTGAACTGTGACTTAAAATGACAGATATTTATTATCTCTAGTTTCTGTGGGTCATACTTTTGGGAGCAGCTAAACTGGGTGGTTCTGACTCGGGGTCTGTCATAAGGTTGTTGTCAAGATGTTGGCTAGAGACCCAGTTATCTTGACTGAAGCTGAAAGATCAGCTTCCAAGAAGGCTCCATCTCTTAGTTATTGGCAGAAAATCCCAGTTACTTATTGGCTGTTGGCACAAAGTCTCAGTTCCTCTCCACATGGACCTCTCAATAGGATTGTTGAGTATCTTCATGACATGGCAGCTGGCTTCTCCCATAGCAGGTGACACGAGAAAGAGGGCGAGGAGAAGCTTTCTTTGTGTTCTGATCTTGAGGTCATACACTGTCCCTCTGCCATGTTGCATTCATCAGAGCTAGTCACTAAGAAGAACTCAACTTAAGAAGGAATTGGGCTTTAACTTTTGAGTGGAGGAGTATCAAATAATTTGTAGGTATATTTTACAGCCACCACAATCCCCAGTACAACTTGCTTGCTTTCAGAGAAGTATAAGATTGCATAGTACAGAAACAGATAGTCCTAGGATTATATAGAACAGAAATAAAAGTCATAAGTTTGTATTATAGATTTAATTTGATTTCAAATATATGTGTATATACAGATGGGTATCCCATATAAATTATTAATTTACTGAAATAAGACAAATCTGACATGTAATTGTACAGAAGATTCAAGTTGAGAAGAGAATTTCAGAAGTATTTATACCTATGATGACATTTCATATAAACTTATATTACTATATATGAATAAAGAGATATAGTCTATAAAATCATCATTTCCATCTACATACATAAATTTAAATCCTGTACCTTTAAGGAAAAAATTAAAGGCTCTCCTTTCTTTTTCTTACTATCAGTTTTAAAAGTTTCTTCTTTTGTCATATCCTGGATATATTTCTGGAGTAACTAAGGCAGTAATAATATCTGTCATGTTTGCCACCAGTAAGGAAATGTGTTCAGATTACATTTGCTTAAACAAGGCAGAATGACTTGATGCGCTGCCTCCTATAATTTTTACTTTTCATCCTCACTAAAGAGAAGAAAGTCCCCCAAAGGCGAACTGATAGAACGCCATTTGAACTCACATAAACTTCTTATGGTGCTCCACCACAAGTGTCAGGAATCACTGTGATGCCTGGTCCAAAGGCAAGACAGAGGTGAGGCCACAGACTGCCCCACCCTCCTAACAAGAAACGGGAGTGGGCCATATACAGCTATAACAGTACTCTGTATTATTTTCTCAGTACTTTGAAGAGAAAATACAAGTTGGATCTCACTCTGGAGAGTTGATTGATACATATCAAGAAAAAATTTCCTAATAGACAAAGTTCATTAATAAACCTTCAGAAATCAAATCTAGAAAACAATTATGACACCAAAATTCACTTTTATTATGGATAAAAACCAAAATGTGGCATTTTTTTCTTTCATCTATTTTTCATCCAAATAATAAATCCAAAAGCAAAGCACATTAAAATATAACTTTATTGGTAAATTCTTGAAGTAAAGGAGGAGGCCTTAGTATGAATATCAGCAGCCATGGTGTAGCCATTGAGAGATGTCAAGATAGACTCACAGCTTATCTGAAGTCCTTATTGGATCTTACAAATTTTTACATTTCTTACTACCATTGGTTGTACTAACGTGTAACTGGATATCAAAGGAGTTGTAGGCCTTATTAGCTTATTGGAAAGGTAGGAATGGACCAAGGATGCTGCCTCCTTTTCATTGTAGTTTTCCTTGAAATCTTTTCTAGAACTCTTCTTCTTTATTATTTACATTTTGTCTTTGGCTCCCTTTACTACTATATCCTTTTTTTACTCTGTATGCTTGAATAATCAGAGACTCATAAACATTATCAATCAAATCCTGGAAAAAACTTACAGCTTGGCCTTGTCCCATCTGAATACGCTATCCCTTAGTAAATTATACTTGTTGAGTACGTAAAAAGGTTTATAGTCACTAATCTTTTTACTCTCTCATACCAGACGGGCTTATTTTTGGAGACTCGAGTTACAGATTAATTAGTAATCTTGTTCAAGGTAATACCTTGATTCCACCATCATAAGTCGATGTTAACATCATTATTATCATATAATAACTATTTTGTATAGTATTTCAGCCATTTTATAGATCTAGTGACCAAGATTTTCTGAACCAAAACTGTGGCTTTTGATTTAGCAATAGTTATATATTTTTTTCTAATTTGGTAAGTTATCTATGTGCAAAAATTGGTACAAACACATAAAAATAAAATCATGTTTATGGAATCATCTTTGGTTTTAGGAATAAAATTATAATAAATTATCAGTGTCCTGGAAAATCCAGGTCACATGGGGAAAATACTTAGCATCCCAAATAAAACTTTTTTTTTCCTTATTCACTGTATGGTTATCTAGATAACTAAGATTTCTCTTTTGGAACTGAACTTCATTTAGAAGTTTCATATAATAGTGGTTTCAGTAATTTTGCAATGACTGAAAAGGAAATAGTGTTAATAGTATTACTTGATATTGGCCAGGTACTTATTCCATTCACCTTTTCCAGAATAGTTTATCATAAACTAAAAGGAATACCTATTAGTAAAAAAAAAAAATGAGATGTAAGAGTAATTTTGGAAAATTTATAGTTAAGAGCAACTGAAACAACACAATGTTTTGATCACCTATTTTCCTGTTGTGTTCAGGTTCTGAACCTCTTCCTGGCCTTGCTCTTGAGTTCGTTCAGTTCTGACAACCTTGCCGCCACTGATGATGATAATGAAATGAACAATCTCCAGATTGCTGTGGGGAGGATGCAGAAAGGAATTGATTATGTTAAGAGAAAACTACGTGAATTTATTCAGAAAGCCTTTGTTAGAAAGCAAAAGGCTTTAGATGAAATTAAACCTCTTGAAGATCTAAATAACAAAAAAGACAGCTGTATTTCCAACCATACCACTATAGAAATAGGCAAAGATCTCAATTATCTCAAAGATGGAAATGGAACTACCAGTGGCATAGGCAGCAGTGTCGAAAAATATGTTGTGGATGAAAGTGATTATATGTCATTCATAAACAATCCCAGCCTCACTGTGACTGTACCAATTGCTGTCGGAGAGTCCGACTTTGAAAATTTAAATACTGAAGAATTCAGCAGTGAGTCAGATATGGAGGAAAGCAAAGAGGTAGGAATTTTTAAATAAAAAGACGTTTTGACATAATGTATGCTTTAAACTATGAGACTACTTTAAGGTTATGTTTCATCTCTGTAAGAAAACAGAAAATGTCTATTGATACCCTTTCTTTGGCAAAGTTGGTGATAGATAAGTTGATGACAGATTAAAATGTAGCTAGACAAATGGTATGCTGACTCATTTTCTCAAATATTCACCATTTTGGATTCTTGATAATATGAATATGCAGACTAATATGAATTTTTCTAATTTAAAAAAATAATTTTAGATTTGTGAAAGTGCCTTCATTTATTCACTTTCTTCCTTGTAATTCTCCCACAATGGTGTTTTTTGGTACTAGAAAAATACTTGGCGAGAGGGCAGTTCTAATTCTCCCTTGGCTTTTATGAAACACTTCTTAAAATGTGATCTTACTTAGTTTGCACAGATATTTTTATTTATGAAAAATCTGATTGGGATCTTGACTTGATATTTACATATAGGTCCATGTTTCTGAAGTAAATGTTTTTTTAAGGAAGTGAAGGTAGTGATGAAGAATCATGCTGAAAGTGTGTTTAACCTTACTGAACCAGCGCATGGTGTCTACACAAACAATATGCCATGATACATTAGAGAATGTAAAATTCTGAATTTACCAATTTACATTAAGCATCTTGGCAGTTTAAAGTATTCTTTGATTTCCTAAAAGAGTATGAGTACCAGAGTGTGCTTTTAGTTTGTTTATAGGTTAATAAGCACAGGGTTGAGAATAAAGAGAAGAAAGAATTTAAACCCTTAGTGTTTAATTGTTTAACCATACTAAAATGAAAACAGAATTCCCAGTGATTAAAGCTTGAGTAAACATAAAAATAACAGCCAAAAACAAAGATTCATCCTTTCTTGCCATTTGAATTGATTGACAGAGAAGAGAAAGACCTCTAGTACTGTCTTCATTCTAAGAAAGATAGATAACTGGGGAGTTTGAGGCCCTGAAGGATAAACTTTAAGTAGCATAACAGTCACAAAAATTAGACATTAGTTAATAAAATTATGAACAAAAATATATTTCTATGAAGGAAACCTTAGCTATTTCCATCAGTATTTGCATGTGGATCACGTAAAATCACTGAAGAATATGCTATTTTTCATTCTTTCTTGCTTATAAGACAGGTAGTATTGCTAATTCAGTCATTAGGTAGAAGTAGATGTTAAACACGAAATCTAGAGAAAATTTAAATATAGGTACTAAAATTAACATGTAAGTAACAATGCCATAGCTCCTAGTTTCACAAAATAAGTGATGAGATTCAAGGGAAAACTTTGTAGCCTGAGGCAACAAATTGCTATAACTAGTTGGACTCAGATGTTTACTAATAAGGTCATTATTTTTAAATTTAACAATAACCATATATATATATTAATAAAATTTTGGGTAAGCATAGTTGGTTGGATTATGCTGAAGGAAAGGGTGGGGCCTAATTTCTGGTTTTGTATATTACCAGAAATTGAGGTCAGCATTTAGAAAATAGAATTGGGTCATTAAATTTTACTGTATATTCCCCTCTTGTTATCTTGACATCATACCAAATGCTAAACATTTCCCTTACAGTAAGGGAAGTCAATTTTTCTTTTTATGTATGTTTAATTTTAGGGTGTCATATAAACTAAGAAGAAATTATGAAGAATCAAATGTTAAAGCCACCAGTCAGTTTAAACTTTTGGCTAAGTTTGAATATCTTGACAGCGAGTCTTCTTAATTTTCAGAAATTTTAAAGCCTCAGGCTTCTCCAAAAGAGCGTATATTCATGTCTCACCTCAAACCATTATGTTCAACATAGGAGGAATGTCCAGTCAGGTGGGGTGTATAGTAGGAAAATGGAAGCTCTCTTTCCAGTTACCGTTAAGCTTTTCCATTTGTTTTCTGTTTGAATTAAGTATTCCAAAATAATATATGTGAAGTCAGTACTTTGGAATTGGAGGAAGAGACGGATCTGCCAGTTGGAAATAGAATTATTGTATTGCCTTAGCTGTGGAGTCCTCTTGATTCCTTCCCACCATAGAGATTGTTACCTGGTTGTTAAGTTTTATTACTTGAGAAATTTTCAATTCTGTCTTTATATCAAACTTGCTAAATGTAAACTAATAAAAGATTCAGTCATTACATAGAAGTAGTCTGGGAAGAGAAATGTGCAGGTTTTCAACTTTGGTATCTAACCTAGTAGCTCTACACTAGAAACTAAACGAGATTTGAGAGAATTATCCAAGAATTCCAAATATTCCTACCTGAAATCTCTGTTTAGTGTTCTGTCTTCTAGTTTTTTTGTCTGGTCGTTTTCTTAACTGGTGGGATGGGGTTGTGCTGTTAAATAACACATGTATAGTAGTAAGAAATGGTATGAAGTTTATGGATTTCTTTTCTAAATATTTTTTTTTAAATTAAGGGGGAAAATGGGGCACTTTAAAGAATCTTTGGAATGCCTAGATGAATTCCTTTTTATAGGACAGATGAACCAAGTAGACTCGGAGGTTGTTTAGGAGTTTGAAGTAAATCCTCTTTGATGTCTTTGACAAAGCTGTGTGATTCCTTGATAGCTTTTTGTATTTTCTCTATGGCGTATACAATGTTATAATCATGTATACTTGAACTCAACGTTATTTGGCTGTATTTCATGTAATTCCTTTCATAGTTTGTGATTTTGAATGATTGATTTGTCTTTTAGTGTTTTAATAATGTTGAAGCCATGCTTGAATGATTATTTTTCAAAGTGAAATTTACTAGTGTAATATAGTGACCTTCACTGCTTACCATTCTTACTTCTCACAGGGGTAAAACCAAGCTGGAGCCATCAAGAGTGCAGCTCTGGTGTTTTTTAACCAGCCAGAGGCTCGTGCCATCACTTTTACCCAGGTTACCCAAGCAAGTTGTACATATATAACTATAATCAGTTTCTAAATGAATTTTGACTGGCCTGCATGTTACTCAGCTACATTCCTTGCCCATCCATTGGCAGTAAAATAAAAATATGCACAGCTGCTCTTATGCTGAGTCATATAAAGCATGGTCAGGCAAGTCTGGCAACCCTAACTTTAAAAGAAACGACTTAGTTGCTAATCTTCTTACATAGATTTTAATAGAAACTATATTCAGTGAAAAGTAAAAGTGCATGCCTTAATGGATTATTTAGTTTCCATTTAATGCTACGGTTTTGAACGTGCTAAGGGCTTATAGGAGAAATGTAGGTGCTCTTTGAAAAACTTGCAGAAAAGCTTTCTCTCCCCTGTTTTTTTTTTTTTTTAATATAGCCTCAGTGGATGTACTTTGTTCGTAATTTTTGTTCAGTGTCATATTAAATTTTTCTGAAGGGTAATCTGCAAATCAAAGCAATTCCTTATTCACGTGCAAACTGCCTAAAAGGTATTTTAATGTGACAATAATGTAAATGAATTGGAATGTTTCTATTTTAGTTGCTAGCAGCATGGGTATAATTTTTATCTGCTTCATTTTAAAGAAAATGACATTGCTTTATTTAGCAATTGACCAAAAGTGTTTTAAATTTAGAATATGATTCCTTGGGAGATTCTGTTGATATTTACCCCTAAAACTCCTAAGACTGAAAGAAAAGGAAATAAATGCCTTTTGTACACCCAAAAAAATTTAAAAGTAAGATGATCATCTTTTAGGTGATGTGTTCATCTGAAAATAGATCTGGAATCCAACTTCTTCATTCTGTTGTTCCTCTGTCCTTTTCGGTTCTTTTTTCCCCCTCTATTTCACCCAAACCTGCTGGGAAACTTTCTCCTGAAGAATATTATTTAAATATATCATGCACTGCAAACTCTTATATAGGTAGAGAATCATTGTGAGCTCTTTCAGTGTTTTGGAATGATAGGACCTTCCTTGTCATGTGACCATGGCAATGAGTATAACCCTCTTTGGGGTCCATTAGGTGGACCTTTGCATTTCCTGATGTTGAAATCATAGTTTTGTGCTCAAATATGTTAACAAAGTTGCTTAGTGCAATTTAATTATTTTTCCAGAAATATTAATTAAATATTTTGTCATTTAGGTGCAGTTTCCTATTCTGCCATTAACTTTAGAACAAAGCTACCATAAGCATATTTGGCTCTTTGGAAAGGAGCAATGATTATGTCATTCTTGTAGCATTCTTTTATACATTGGAACAAAATATTCAGTCTTTGGCACTCTAGACTCATGGAAGGTAATGCTTTAAATATTGGAGGAATGATGTGACATGGGATCCAAGAGATGTAGTTGCTCACAATGAAACACAGATACACATATACACAGAGACTAGAGAGATTTTTTTTGTCCTATAATGCATTCATTCTTCAGGAAAATGTGGGATTTGACTCCTTATGATAATGGCTTGTTTTTCCCAGTTTCTTGGGAAAAGGGAAGGTTAGTTTCCTTATTTTCTGACTATCCCATTCATCAAGTTCTTATATAAACAGGCATACAAGGAAAGTGATAATCAGATATATTACCTATTGGTTTATTTAGGAGATTTAACTGGAGTACGTATGGTGAAACACAAAGTAGGCAGAAACCAGTTTAAATTGACTCCATTTATTCTTAGCTCTCACATTATTATTATTATCATTTTCAATTTCCTTGAATATGTCTCTTATCCTCTCTCAGCAAATATTGTCTGCTCCCTAAAAAAAGTATCCTAGTTTCCAGTTCAAGGGGTGGGAAGAGGGAAAAAGATGTGAGAGAGGTCTGGGGGGATAGATACAGTAAGAACCCATGTATTATTTTCTCCTGGAGAATGTTTAGTCCTCAAGGGAAAGTTTTCCAGTAGGATAGTAATTAAGGGAGAAAAAGGCTCTTAATGTCCTTCATGTAAAAACAAAATGGGCCAAACATGTGTGTGTCTTTGGGGCACTCTATATCTGTTGAGGGGTAGGCCAGCATGATATAAGGGTTACTTTTGCCACACCAAGAAGGATATTTAAAATCCAATTTATGGTTTAGAAAATTGTGTAATGTATCTTTTATAAAGACAAAAATAATTTCTGGGTAATGTAGTATAATGCTAATGATACTCTTGATTTTGCCATCTTCCTCATTAAGACAACAACAGTCCCTTTTTGGTATTAAGGTGCCACTTTGGCCTTAAGCTTATCCCAAAGCAAGAACGATTATAACTTTCATGAAAGTGTCATAATAGTGTTAAGGTTTGTCACGGAAAATAACCCAGAGCTCCTTAAATATAAATTCTAATTAAGATCCATGTGGAACAAAGGATTGCCGTTTTGGGGGGCCAAAATCTTTAAATATGAAATGTTTGATTTAAGCTATGTTTGAGGCTATTTCTTTCTCTAAAATCCCAATTCCTTTCATTGAATCAGAGTAGAATATACATCTTTTTCTAAATTATATACAATCTTACTAATTATATTTTCTTAAAAATGTATCTCAATTTTATAATGAGAAACAAGTGTGCCTATGAAAAAAATAGCAAGTTTTCTCTCCCTCTTTCTGTTGTGATTTTTGTAAGTTTTTTATTTATTTATTTTGAGAGAGAGAGAGAGAGAGCAGAGGAGGGACAGAGAAAAAGAAGGAGAGAATCCCAAGCAAGTTCCACCCTGTGAGCACAGAACCAGACATGGGGCTCAGTCTCATGAACCGTGAGATCATGACTTGAGCAGAAATCAGGAGTCAGTTGTTAACCAACTGAGCCACCCAGGTGCCCCGTGATTAGTTATTTTTAAAAGTAATTTTACTTTCTGAAAGAAAGACTAGTAGTTTGGCACACCAATTTTTAATAGTAATTTATCAATGATATGGAAAGTAAAAGAGATATAATGTTTTAAAATACAAAATGCAATATTATGTACTTTGATATTTATTTATTAGATAATTTAGCAAAATATGATTCTGTCCAGCTTAACTCCTACAAAAATACAGAAGATTTTCAATGGTAAGAGCCCTGTAATATGAGGTTTTCATTAAAATAAATGTTCAAGTAATATTTCCACCTGAAAGTAAATTATTGCCTATGCTACTCATAGCAAGTAACGATTGGCTATTCCTGTTTGATCTCTTTGATCCTGATATTAGAGTACATCATATTTTGTTTAAATGTAACTAGGCAGGGTATCCTAATAATACTCTTCCGTTCATTTATTTCCTGAAAAATAAGAACAAAAAATAAAAAGGGAACCTAAACAACCAAATTTTACAAGTTTTAATATAAAACTTGTCAAGTATAGAACTTGAAAGTATAGAACTGGTTCTATTCCTAGCCAATTCATATTTTGGTCTCTTACTCATATGGCATTTTGCAGTAGATGATGCCTAGTTTGGAGCATTTAAAAGCAACTTTTATTTGAAAATTCTTAAAGTACTGAGTTCTAATCATTCCATATAATGATGTATATTTGACAGTTCTATTTAATGAATTTGTACCATAGTTAGGATTTATTGTAATTATGACCATATCTGAAGCTGAAGAGTTTTATAGTCTTAGTTTGGTTCCTTTCATTTTTATGGACTCTTTACACATTTTAACTGTTAGTCAACATACTTTACATTATGGTATTTGCCTCTTACGTAATTTTAAGAAAGTCATTGAATTGATGTTATCAAGAAAGACTTTATAAATCAGTTTCTTGCCTACATCTCAGTACTATTGTTGAAAGAAAACTTTTTGTTCATTTAATATTCCAATGAGTATTTAGTTCTACTCTACACTAATACTTATAAGAATGTAAATATAAATTGAACTAATACTAATTTCATAGTCATGAAACTTAGGAATCAGTAATATCACAAGCACTATCTTGAACCTACAACATTTAAGTATGTATCATGTCTACTAAATATTTTACATTGATAAAGGTTGGTTCTCCTTATGAATCATCAAAATATTCTCTAGAAAATTCTGGTAAAATGGGGTACAGAAGATCTAGAGTCCAGCTACTGACTCACTATAACTTTTGACAAGATAATTAAAGCCACATTTCTTTCTCTAAATAGACTCTGGATTGGTTGAAGTTGAGGAATAATGTACAGTTTAGATTCTTTATTTGTAAGCCAGGTGAAGTAATGCATGTGACAGGTGGACCCCATGCTGGTCCACATCAGAGGGAAGATGGAGAAGGATGAGATTGCCTCTCCTTAAAAAGGTTCCATTCACCAGTGGGACTGCAGATCCACTTACATCGTCGAGTCAAAAGAAGGAAAACATTGTCAGAATGATTCAGTATTAGTTTACTAATTCCAGAGTTAAACTATAGTTTTCTTCATATACACATTTTAGGCCTGAATAATTGAACGCCTGATGTTGAGACAGCACTCCTAATTCTAAAAGTTGTTGGCCATTATTTACACAATTCAGAATCTTAAAGGATTTGTGTTATTCTGCACATAAGTGTGAATATTATTTGTATTCCCTCGATGTGAAAGTATTTACTAGGAGATGTCAGAAGTAGTTACTGACAGAATAAAAGAGTCCATGCACTGTTTATTTATTCATTTATGCAACAAACATCTATTAAACACAAACATTGGTGATAGGTACTAGGGACACAAAAATGGCAAAAGTAGCATCTTTGCTTCAGACGATTAAGTCTGGTTATATACGTCTTCTAGAGACAAAACACTTTCATGGTGCACTTATGAAAAAGTAGTAACCTGACCTTTAAATACACAAATATTTAGCTCAGTAAAAAGACATTACTTCTATATCAGTACTAAGGAACTGCACTAAATGAAAGAAGTGATAGTTTATGTTACAGGGATCCTCTGAAACATTTCAAACCAAGATCCACTGGAATTTATCTGATGACTTCTTCCAATCACTGTCAAGACCTAATCTTCATTTTGTTATGGAGAAGTCTATTCATTCATTCATTTTTTAAACAATATTTATTGAGTACCTGTGACATACCCAGCACTGATGTAGACTGTGGTACAGTCACTCACTAATGTGTGCAGTACCCTGAATATGGATCTTCATTTTTCCCTTGGGCTCATCCCTAGGTCTTTCCCCAATCTGTATTTACAGTGTTATCCTTTTTCCTAAAAGGAATGTATTCCATTTCTTATTGTGGGCTGTCTGTAGTTAGATCAGTTCTGACTAAGCTTCAGTTTTTCTGATTATCTATGTCATGTTGCAACATCTTACAAATGATAAGATCAGTATCTTTAGGTCCCTAATATGTAACAATTTTATGTGAATCAGATGGATTGGAATGAGACAATAATTTGGTCATTTCTTAGTCAATTGTATATAAACAGAGCTATACTTATCAAAGCCAAAAGACAAAGGATAGGAAATTATACGCAGTGTAAAGAATTAAAATATGTGCAATAAATAGTCCCACTTTGCCATGTCATCTTAAACCAAAATATATTCCGATTGTAAGGACAAAGATATCATGATTATCTGTTTAGTATTGTGACACATTTGGTGAGCAGAAAAAGAATTCAACAAATTTCAAGCATTTTATAATATATAATACTTGATTTAATGTTTTGGTCAAATTAAAAAACAATCCTGAAACAGTTCTAAGAAGATAGACTCACATCTAATATTTATGCTTCTATCATTGATATTGTTAAATTACACAAGACAAAAGCATTTTCAATCTCATATATATCACATATAAGTAGTTGTAATTCATGAGCATCGCCATGCCAAGAAAATATTTTGTATAAAGAAAATTATTTTCATAAAATAAAGGAACCATCTTCTTGGGGCAAATCCATATAATCCTTAGCTCAAATATGAGTAGAGTATTTCTAGTACTGACTACAATACCCATTTTATAGTAATTTAACATACTTCAATGTGCATTTTATCATGTGCTTACCTCATCCCCTTTATAAAGTAGCTCTTATCAGCTCAGCCATTTCCTAATGTTATGCACTAATGGTAATAACATTGTAACAGGTCCGAGAATGCTATGGCCCAAACTACTCTGATTCCATGTGGCACTCATACCTGGCCTTGTGTCATTCCTGCAGCATTTTAAGACCAGATTAAAGACTGGGATACCTTCCTTTATGCTGATCCTTTGAACACCCTAACCTGACTAAAGTTTGGTGGATTTCAAGATTTAAAACAACTTCTTCCTATTATATTTTTCTTTTGGTGGTATTTGATGTAGCCTAAAGGAAACCAAAATGACTACCAGAGATTCATTTCTCCCTGTATTAACAGGACAGGTGAGAGTGCCAGAGTAACAAGTAGTTTCCAAATGCACAATGAAACTCAGGAGTGCATTGGCCAAAGAGAATGCAAAATACCAGCTCTTGCTATAAAGCTAACAATGTGCTGCTCTTTTCTGAGTAAAAAAACCCTATAGAATATATTTAATAACAACTAGTGGTATATGTTTTCATGTCAATGAAAAGTGGATAAATTTAGATTGTTGCTGTTTATGTGCATTTGATCAAATCTTTTCTGTATTTGACATGAAAATACACTCGTGCAGCTTTCGTTGGTTGGGTCACAATTTTAGAATAAAACAAACTATACCGTTTGCAAGCTAATTTACAAAAGCAAGATCACAGATGACCATGTGACTCTGGTGGCTTACATAAGCTCTCTCCAGGATTTTGTTTCAGTATCTCTACATGTGTGCTTAATCAAAAATTACTTAAGTTGTTAGCACCATATTTTTAAAGAAAAAAAATCTGGTGTGGTGCTACCTCTAATCTTGTGACCCCCACCTCTACTAAAGCGGACTGGCATTATGTTTAAGATATTCTTAAATTACAGATCAAGGAAATGCATACAGAAGACTTGAGGGCACACCTTTTGAATTTTTATATTATAGATTAAAGAAAATATTTTAAAAGCTTTTCTGTGGAATTGATTTTCAGAAGCTAAATGCAACTAGTTCATCTGAAGGCAGCACAGTTGATATAGGAGCTCCCGCTGAGGGTGAGCAACCTGAGGTAGAACCTGAAGAATCCCTGGAACCTGAAGCCTGTTTCACAGAAGGTAAGCGGAACCATGCATATGAGCTCTTTGGACCTCTCTTACCAGTCTCTCTCTCCACCCTCCAATCATTTATATCTATCTAGTAGCTGTTCATTTACTTGTTTGATTTTTTTCTTTTTCTGTATCAAAACAAAGATACGTTTTTGAAAGGTAAGATTTAGTTTATGTAATCAGACACGCTTATATTTGTGCATCCTGTTCAACTAAGAAATGCTCCTAAGTCTATGGGTGTTTTGGTAGCTTTCTAGAATATCTAATCAGGGAGAAAGCCAAATCAAGCACATCTCTCTTTAGCTTTAAAAAAAAAAATTAAAGGAAACAAATTTTAAGTCAAAGAAGTAATTTATTGTGCACTGTTTTATCAGTTTACAATGGGTACTAATTGATAAGTATATATTTAAAACTGTCCGTGATTAATGGTTACTTGCATCTGTCAAGGTCAATTTCTTATTAGTTCTGAATGTTAGTAGATAACAGATAATGAAGTGCCAAAATATATTGAGTTATATAATATGAGGCACCATGCCACTGGGGCATACCAAGAGGATTTTCTGAAAAAAGCTAAAATTATGTTATTTGAAGTATGAATCAGTTATTTTCTGAACAGTAATGCTATATATCAAACAGCCCAAAACTTCTTAGCATTTAACCAAAAAACATACTTTTGCTCACAAGTCCAAGGCCAGCTAGATGATTTTGCTGATCTTGGATAGGCTCTCTTCCAAACCTGAGGACTTAGACGGACTGTTGGGCTGCCTCAGCTCCGCTCCACTCATCTCGTTCTCCACATAGTGGCCAGATATGTTCTAGTGGTGAAGGCACAAGAGCAAGAGAGGAAACCTGTCAAGGACTGGTCAAGCCTCCTCTTATGTCAGGTTTGCTTTTGTCCCGTTCACAAAAGCAAAGTTACCTGGCCAGTCCAGAGTGTGAGGGAATGCACCACTAATGATACAAAGAGGCAGAAAAATTAGTACAATAACACAAGATATGAAATTCTTCACCTTTCTTATATAAATTTCTATTGTAGGTACAGAAACGTTTCTCTAAAACCCTGGAAATCACTTCATGTTTAACTCACTTTTTAGTTAACAGCTATTTAAAAATGCATGCCATGTCTTAGCCTCAAATCAATACTATATTGTAATTGCTTAAGTAAAAATTTGTTTTAAAAATAGTGACTGCCTCAAATTGTTACTAGTAATGCAATTTTGTTACAACTAATTCCAAATGTGTTTCATTTGGGTTATGCGTGTTTACATTAAGAACACTAAAACTAGAACGCCTGCCTGGTTCAGTTGGTTAAGCTTCTGACTCTTGGTTTTGACTCATGGTCATGATCTCACAGTTCATAAGATAGAGCCCTGCATCAGGCTCTGCACTGACAGGGTGGGACCTGCTTGGGCTGCTCTCTCCTCTTTCTTTGGCTCTCTCGCCTCCACCCAGCTCCCACACCCCCATGCATGCATCTGCGCATTCTCTCTCTCACAATAAATAAACATTAAAAAAAAATAACATTAAAGCTATTTTAATTTAAACTTTAAGCTAATTTTTAGTATATGTAATCACACAGACATTAGAAATCACAATCGATGTTGGATTCTTTCAAGCTGTATTACAGAAGATTATGTTGCATATACCTATTGGTTTGGGACTTATATGCATTGGTAAAAATAAATACTTAAATATTAATTGTCAATTTTTAAATAACTTCAGAGGGAGGGCTATTTGTTCAGCATAAGTTATGAAGGAAGTCACTTTTTGCTATTTTTCTCCAAAAAGTCTGCACACGTTCCAGTGTTACTTCATTATGAAAAAAAATACATGACTTCACAAAACATTCAATTATTGTGAAAATTCACAATAATTCAAGTGGTATTTCACAAACATAATTTCTGTGGCATTAGTTTTTCCTCTTTACCAGACAATTAGCTTATTTTTTGAGTTACAATATATGCATATATACTGCAATAATAAGGAAATAATATGTAATTATGGAATAATAACTATGATACTCTCAACATTTGTCATTTGTGAAGCTTAAAAACATTTAAATATGAAATATTATGAAATATGCTCTATATAGAATATAGAGTAACTTCACATTGTAGAAAATGATAAATAATATATAGATGCCCACCAACCAACTTTAACAATTTGAATACTGTTATCATATTTGCTTAAGACTTTTTATTTAAGAATAAAACAGATACAGATTAGACCCATTTTATTCTCCTTCCTTATCCCATTTTCTTCCTTTTTTCTCAGAAATAACCAATGTCTCAAATTTGGCATTTATCATTCCCACTAAAATCAGTCTTTTTCTGTTAAACTGGATTTTTTCATGTCATATTCTCTTTAGAGAAAAAAAAAAACAACACCTAAATTTAGTTCCATTTACTTTATTACAATGAATATTTTCAGGTCATGTAAATCTTCTTGATCTTTTGAGAAACAGAAATATGAAAAAGATCTTGCCCTCAAAGAAACAACAAATATAATGCTATTTATTTCTTAGTTGAGAGGCTAATAACAATGTGCATCATTAAATTTTCATGAAACAAAGGCTATGATCTGGCTGGCTGGCATTATAAAGTAGCATCTGATAAATATCTATACAGTAAAATATCTGCTCTTTTCAAGATGAGGTTTTCATTTTTCTATTCATTGATCCAGAGCCCTCTTCCTGGTTAAAACCCTACGTCATGACTCATCTGTCTCCCACGCCCCAGCATCCTGCTGTGTGTGTGCTGTCAGATCCCATCACTCCGCCTTATTTCCTGATTCCTGACCACCATCACCACGCTTACCTTGTTTTTACTTTCTTAGTGTTCAGTTGATTGAATTTCAACTTCTTTCTTCTATCCATTCAGTCCCTTGTGTAGGTAGAGATCATTCTACACCCATGTTCTTACCATGTCCATCTTCATAACTCCCAAATAAATCCTTCAATGTTTTACTCATAGACAGCATATAAAATCTAAATCCTCCAACTGACTCATTCAGGTCCCTTTTTTAGATTGACTCCTAACTGTCTCCTTTATGCAACTTCTAGGTCTATTATTAAGTTTTATTGATGCCATTGTTTTTCCATTCTTTTACAGCTCCTGTACCCAACCTGATTCTTACCTATCCCTCAAAGTCTAACCTGAAATTCATTTTGTCTACAAAGCTCAATATCAAAAATTAATCTGACTGATCAGTTCTCACAACACTTTATTTAATTTGTGATATTATTTATTTTCTGTGACTATAGAATTTGTGAGCAAAACTCCTGTACTTAAAATGCACACTTTTTGTTAAAGAAAAGCTATGTTTACGCATTCTAGTATTGTAATTTGTCCAGTACAATTCCTTGAATGCTGCAGATATTCAATAAATATTTGTTGACAAACCTTGATAAACTATAACTCAGTATGTTTATATACACAAATTACACAAAGGTGTTTACGGCATTGTTGCTGATAATAGCCAGAATTAAAGCAACATATTCAATAATAGTGAAATAATTTTATGCATTCTGGTTAAGTCTGGTAATCTTATTTAGAGAAGTATTTTGAAAACTTTTACAGTTCTATTTATTTGTAAAAAAAAAGCAAAATGTATATATTATGCCATGAAATGAACTACTTAGAGTTCAAATGTCCATATATAAATGGAATACACTCATAAGATGATAAGATGGAAATATCAACTTTCGGTGATTTTATTTTTCCTTCTGTTTTTCTATATGTTTTTATGATGTAATATAACCCATTATAATAATCACATAAACATAAAAAGTACTTTTGAATGAAGGATTTAAAAACTATACAGATGACTTCTGTTTGCATGAGTGGAAGCCATCTTTAAAAAATAGTTATGTACAATGTATCAGGTAATAATTTAGAAGAGGTTCCCACCAACACAAAGGTACGTAATCCAAGAGTAATTCTCTTTTCTTCATTTACTTTGACTTATTGTAGACTGTGTACGGAAGTTCAAGTGTTGTCAGATAAGCATAGAAGAAGGCAAAGGAAAACTCTGGTGGAACTTGAGAAAAACTTGCTATAAGATAGTGGAGCACAACTGGTTTGAAACCTTCATTGTCTTCATGATTCTACTCAGCAGTGGGGCACTGGTAGGTGACATATGACCTGCGCCTTTTCCTTTACCTGAAACTCTTCAAAAACCTCTTACAGGTTTTTAAAATCCAGCGCTTGTGAAGTAAGAAACATTGTGCGGTATCCCTAGCACAGTGTGAGAGGCTCAGGAAATAGCAATTTTTATTGTTGTGGAATAAGTCTCAGATTGAATCAGGCCAAGTATGGTTTCTTGTAATATTTAAAGAAAGGTACTTCTGACTTTTAGTCATCAGAGGTAGTTCTTATAAAGAGTGATTATGCAGACATGATATGGGAGTATCAGGTGAGTATCAAACTGCTTAACATAAACTCCATTTTGCAGGGAACTCACTTGTCTTGTTTGTGCGGATTCACTAGTGCCAATCACAGTGAATGACAAATAGTAGACGAACTTAATTGCTGACTAGTAGCAAAGTGAAAGCATTACAACTTAATTTATATCTGATTTCACTCAATGGAAGGGTCAGTTTGGTCAAGATATTAATTAATATATGAAAATCGTGTGACCTGTTTTCCCATTTGGTGATACAAATGTGGCTGCATTTCTTTTATTTTTTCAGTTAGTCACTACCGTGTTTGGTGAGTGGATTTCATTAGGGGGATTATAGTGTTGTAAGTGGAGGCCTCTAACCCTGCCTCTGATTTGACTAAGAATCCGGCATCCTGCCATGTACTTGAGCAAAGAGAGCCAGCCCTGCGTTTTTAATGCCAATAAAGAGGGAACTCTGAAGTCTCACCAGTAACTAGTGTCTTCGCTGTCTTAGCTCTTGGTTCTCAATCATACCCAGTCAAATCTCCCCAAAGTGCACTAACATGCTGACACAATGGCTGGCTTCTGGGGCGCTTCCAGCTTCAGCTGTAAATTGAGCTCAAAAGACTTTAGGTCCTTGTTTTGAGCCCTGGTCGCAAGCCCAGATCCCCTTTTCTCCAAAAAGGAAAATATTCTTTTGTCCTTAATCCAGACCACCAAGTTATCCTGATAGTTTTTCCTATAAGGGGATTGAGTTAGATAAGTGGTCTTTTCATTCCAAAACACCCAAAGGCTTCTGAAAATGAGTTCCCCAACCTTTCCCAAGAGCTCTGCAAAATGACACAGGGATGGGAAGAGGGAGCTTCCCAAATACACACCACACACGTGCCCAGATTGAGCAAGAGAAATAGAGTGGAGAAAGTGATAAACCTCTGTCCCTCTTTCTCCAGGTTGGGTGGGGAGGGGGGGCTCCTTGCCTTACGTTCGCATTACTGAGAGAATACATTACAGTGCACTGAACAAAGCAGATCTACTCACACTTGATTTTCTCCCTCCTGCTGTGGAGAGGTGGACCTGACAGTCGCAAAATTTTTAAGCTCTTTGAGATACCCTGATACCCTAATTTAAAAATTATTTTAATTCATTGGCTGACTGAAATGTGCAGCCAATAGTCATTGCATACAGGTAACTATAAAGCAAAATGCCACTATGGGAAATGGGAAGAGGCCTTCCAGACTTAAGCACCTGAGTAGAGGTTTGCAGCATGGTTTTCCTATTAAGACATCAATTAGAGACAGTTTATGACAATGAAATTCATTGGAATTTTTTCACTTACAGGCCTTTGAAGACATATATATCGAGCAGCGAAAAACCATTAAGACCATGTTAGAATATGCTGACAAAGTTTTCACTTATATATTCATCCTGGAAATGCTTCTAAAGTGGGTTGCGTATGGTTTTCAAATGTATTTCACCAATGCCTGGTGCTGGCTAGATTTCCTCATTGTTGATGTGAGTATTCTGCACTTTCTTGTTTCATCCCATTGGCATGATATGATAGTTCTAGCAATGGTGCCCGGCACATAGTAGGCACTCAGTAAAAACTTCATGTATATATAAATGATGGTTCCCATTTTCCCAATGAGAATCTACCCCAAAATGTTTTTTTGCTGATTTAAATTCAGATACTTTCATAGGTGAAACAGTCAAATGCTGCCTTACTTTACCTACTGATTTAGTTGCAAATTAATATTTAAATCCCAAGTTACACAAAATATATTAATGTAGAAGTTTTGCTTTTCTCATTCTTACCTTTGACAGAATTACTGTCACAGTTATCTCACAGATATCTCACAGATATCTCACAGTTATCTTTGACGTTAGTATTTTTGTCATCATCAGAGCGCATTGAGAGGTGTTTGTCCCAAGATGGATCACTAATTACAAGGAAACTTGAAAGTCAAAAAAGCAGGAGACACTTCTTGATTTGTGGGATGATTGGAATAGATTGGCTGTGGGCCAATTATTTCAGAGTTTTATTAAACTGCCCTGGTGTTGAAAATAAAGGTGGAGTACCAGACTATAAAAGTCTTTAAAAAAATTGAATAGGAAGTTGCTCTCTGGTTTCCGAGGGAGTATAGATCTCACTTTTTATTCACAAAAGAACAAAAGAAATAAAAATCATTTTCCTTTAGTTCCAGAGACTTACTTCTTAAATGCCTTTTAAATCAGTAGTCTATGCATAATGGGTAAAAGGAAGTTTAAAGGTCTTTTCTCTAGAAAAGACTAGGCAAGTCAGTGGGGACAGGGGACAGGCACATGGGGGAGGTGACAGGATGATGTTCATAGCCAGCAAAGGAGGAGGAGGACTCTGGAATTTGCAGGAAAGCACAATTTGCTAAATAGTGCATTTTGAAGATAATATTCTGTTGATTGTAATTCCTTGGAATTTAAAATTTTTTTAACGTTTATTCATTTTTGAGAGACAGAGAGAGACAGAGCATGAGTGGGAAAGGGGCAGAGAGAGAGAGACACACAGAATCCGAAGCAGGCTCCAGGCTCCGAGCTGTCAGCACAGAGACCAATGTGGGGCTCGAACTCACAAACTGTGAGATCATGACCTGAGCCAAAGTCAGTCGCTCAACCGACTGAGCCACCCAGGCACCCCTGTAATTCCTTGGAATTTAAAGACATATTTTTAACTTGAAATATTTTGATATATAAAACTTGCATATCATGCCAGTAAAAACAACAAAAAAAGGACCCTTTCATGAAGAAAGTTATATTTTATAGTTTCAAATGAAAGAAAAATCAACTTTTAATCCAATATAAAATCCAATATAAACTTTCTAATCACCAAGAAAAAATTATGAGACAAAGAGAGTTCTTTGAATTTAAGGTGGAAAATATCTTTGTTATATATTTTTTTCTAATCTGCCTAAAGCAAATCCACTATTAAATGTAATATATAAAGTCTTCATGCAGAATTACATCAAAAGTTTTCTGGCAATATAGGAAGACAATAAAAAAATACTTAAAACCACATTTGATTGGACAGCACACAATGAAAAAATATACCAAGACTATAACCTTTGATTTGTATAATGGGATTATGGATGATACTTTTCCTTTTCTTTATTTTCTGTATGTGGTTATGATACATTGGTAAATTTATAATAAAAATATCTGCCATTTAACGTGTCTGTGTAATATTAAAGGCATTAAATCAATATGACCTGAATATAAAGAAATTCTTAGGAGAAATCCAGTAGTCCTGCAGCTGATGCTCATATTACTGAGCATATCCTGATATTTACCTTCTTAAATTTAAGAAGACTTCTTGGGGCATCTGGGTGGCTCAGTCAGTTAAGCATCTGACTTCGACTCAGGTCATGATGTCACAGTTCCTGAGTTCGAGCCCGCATCGGGCTCTGTGCTGACAACTCAGAGCCTGGAGCTTGGTTCGGATTCTGTGCCTCCCTCTCTCTCTGCCCCTCTGCTGCCCGCCCTCTCTCTCTCTCTCAAAAATAAATAAACGTTAAAAAAAAAACTTCTTAAGACAATATGTGAAACTCATCAATACCTTGCTTTATATCAAATATATTATTGATCTTCTGTTTTGTTATGAAAGTTACAAATATGAATGTCCTTTTTCTAGCTTCTGGCTTAAAGTCGACTAATGAGGACAGATATATATACAATGAGAAGATGATGTCGGTATTAGAAGTGCTGTTCACTTCACTAAGGAAGGGGGAAAGGCTTTGTGAGGTCAGCACAGTGTAAGCTGGAGTTTGAGGAATGAGAGCATCAGCAGGTACAGATAAGGGGAGGGACGCCAAAGCGTTAAAATACTGATGCATACCAAGCAGGGCCTGTTCAAGAAACACATAACACTAGAGGGTAAGAACAGTGCCACAGGGTGAGGACAAATGTATTGTAGTTGGATGATGACGTAAGAAAGGTAAGTTTGAGAAGTGTTTAAAGTATCTGAGATGCCATCCAAAGAGATACGGAAGCCCATAAAGCATTATCTATGGAAAGTAACACAAAAAGCTTGCTCTACTAGAGAGAGAAGTGTGGTGGGGTAGTGCATGATTGAATAGAAAGGGGATAATTTAGAGGCCAAAAGACCAATTAGGAGATTGCTCCAGAAAGATGAGAAAGCCTGAATGTATCTCCTTCTCACATTTCACTACAGAAGTCACATAAAATTGGGTAATTTACCATTTCTTTTAATTAGCCAATAAATATTGTCCCTGTTCAGAATTTTTTTCTTATGCCCTACTTTTACCTTTCATTCTTTAACTTATGCTTATTTCTTTTGGATTCTGTCTTCAGGGAAGATTAAGTAGTGCAGGGCCTCATATTTTATATGCAGAAAATCTTCACAACGAATGACAATTCAGTAACTTTAGTTTTCAATTATCTGTGAAGAGAGGGCTCACAAAGGCTAAAAGTTTAGATTTTAGGAAAACTACGTAAACCACTTAAGATAAATTTTTGTAGCTCGATTTTTGCAAAATTTAGAGGTTTTGTTATTTCACATTTCATGTGCCAAATTACTTTGAATAAGTTTTGTTGGAAAAATTTTCTGTGTACTTCATTTATTTTTCAAAAAAATATTTTTTTCAAATACCATCTACACTATGCTCTTAAAAGTTATATTACACATCTATTTTTATTTACTGCTTTTGAAATTCAAGTGCCATTTAGAAAAAATACTTTTTGTTAGATTACGTGGTTTTAATAAGTTTTCTATGTACTTTCAAAGGAAATCAGACATTTCTGTGCCACCAATAAGAGTTGTTCTTTTCCTTTTTAGTTGAGACTTTAGAACTTCTATCAACTACATTAATTGTCTGTATAAATGACCCAAAAAATATTGTTCTGGCAATTTCTAATTAGCCATACTAAAATCTCAATTTTTTAAGAGGGTTATTTTTATTTTTATTTTTTAAAGTTTATTTATTTATTTTGAGAGAGGGAGCAGGAGGGGCAGAGAGAGAGGGAGAGAGAATCCTGTCAGTGCAGAGCCCCAGATGGGGCTTGAACCCACAAACCACGAGATCATGACCTGAGCTGAGATCAAAAGTCGGATGCTTAACCAAATGAGCCATGCAGGCACCCCCTGAAATCTCAATTTTTCTTTTTTTAGTTAATTATTTTAATTTGACGTAATTAATGGTTTTACGCCCTCGTAATGAAGTTGACACAAAGACAAAGCCACTATTTAGAGGCCTAGATCTTTCTGAGTGTGTTTGTGCTCAGATTCACCAGTGGTTTACATACTTCACCTGTGTACTTGCACTGTTTTAACCTTCTTCCTTGCGGGTGTGCTAAATAAAATTTTACAGATCTGTAGATGAAGATTGCACTTCTGTGGTATTCTGTTTCTTGTTTTACATTTAATTAAAAAAAAAACTGTTCTTGTCAAGAATCTTGAAAAGAGAACATGTATAGCTTCTTCTTTCTCATAAGTTTATGGCAGTGGTTCTCAAAGTATGGCTGACAGACCAGTATCTTTAGCCTTATGTGGGAACTTGGAGAAATGCACATTCTCAGGCCCTACCCCAAATCTGCTGAATCAGACTCTGCCTGCCAGCAATCTGTGTTTTCAGCAAGCCCTCCAGGTGATTTTGATACTCACTAGAGGTTGAGAACTACTGGTTTATTGCACAGAGCAAGATTGAACTGGGTAAGCATTTTTGTCTATAAATAAGAAAACTGTGTTGCTTTCTCTGTATAGGTCTCATTGGTTAGCCTGACTGCAAATGCCTTGGGTTACTCAGAACTTGGTGCCATCAAATCCCTCAGAACACTAAGAGCTCTGAGGCCATTGAGAGCCTTATCCCGGTTTGAAGGAATGAGGGTAAGAGCCACTGCTTTAGAAATTGCTGGAATTATCATTGAGAACAGACTGACATTTTCTACCTCAGAAATGACAAATCCATGGAGACTTTATGTCTTATACATCCATACTGATGTAACCAGTTGATCAATAAAACTTGCCAGATGTCCATAAACTTGACACTGTTGGAGACACATAATAGAATGCCTAAGTGATTCCTTCTAATTAGAAACAATTAGACCGCTTCTAAGTAGATTTTTCACTCTGTGGGAAATCTCAATCATGTTGCATAGACTTCAAATGTGAGACAAGATTAGTTATGTTCATTCCATTTGTAAATGTGCAGGAAATTCCACTGACTGTAATTTAAAACCACCAAAGAATTCCTCATTTCTTCATTGCTCCTATGATGTGTTTTGAGTCTTTTAAAATCTGAATCTGGCCCTTTAGCTTTCAAACACAGGCTGAGGTGGCTAAAAAGTAGGCCAGCTGTGGAAATCTAACAGTCATTTAGAAAGGTGGTACACAGGGACAAGGAGGAATTTGTGTTGCCATTTGTCATCCCCCGGGGCATGTAACCTGAGAACACACACCCTCAGCACGGGGGAAATGATGATGCCCTGTCTCTGTGGATTTAGCTATCCAAAAGAAACTCTTAGAAAATGACGCTTTTTCTGATATTTGGAAATAGTTACTTGGGACTTCCTCTGAATGTTTCAGACATAACCAGAAATGAATGATGTGTGTAAGTGTGCGTGCTTGTGTGTTGGTGTGCACATGGTTGCATAGAAAGGAATGGTTAGCTGTTAAATTATTTTCACTTTCTCAATTTAAAATCAGTAGTAGTTTTAATTTAAGAAGGAGAATCAAACTGTCAGTACTAAAATAATTATTCATATTTTCTATATCAAATTTGCATAGATAGTCCTTCCATACATCTGTCTTGGAAAACACGTGTGTTATTTCTTTGCTATCCAGTTTTGTGAGTGTGTGTGTGTGTGTGTGTGTGCATGTGCCTGCGTGTGTGTGTTTTAAGTCTTTTAACCAGTATCATCTCCTCACATTTGCAGAGCATTTCTTGTAGTGAACTTAAAAATGAACTGTCAAGTCCACAAGTCCCTCTGAATTATTAGAGAGTTGAAATTCTAGTAGTAACTTAGTACTATATTAAGTTCTTTTAAAGCTACTTTCATTTAAAAACACATTAAAATATTGTCCTTTACTGACTAGGCTCCAGGTGCCAATTTGCAGATGAATTGTGCCTTTTGCCAAGTACTCATTTGGTATTGTTGCTGTAAGATACCGTTACTCATATATTTATATGTATGTACGTTATGTACTTTTCATACCATAAAGCATTTGAGGAAGGTTAATGCATGTATTTCTCATATTTTACATGTCTGTTCATCGATAAAGTTTATTTCTGGTGTAGGTTAGGTGCACTTGCACAGAAAAAGATATTTTGCTGAATATTTCCTTGAGGGATAATTTTAAAAAGTGCTGAAAAACATTTCCTGGAAGTCCTAGTTAGTTGAGAAAGCTGCAAGGAACAAAACCATTCAGTGAAGACCTTGGGATCAAATTGCAGTGTTTTATGAGAATTTTCTTCTGAAAGGGATTCCCCAAAGGAGGATCAGAAAAATGAAATAACTTGCCCAAAGGTGCACAGCTAATTTGTGATGTAAACCGGCCCACAGATCTCCTGCCCTCCAAACCCTTTTCTCCCCATCACATGATCAATTTCCATGTTTCGATCTCTGCTCCAAAGTTTGCATGTGTAGGGAGAACCTAGACTACACTGCTTGGGACAGTCCTGGCTTCTACTTGCGTCCCCAGAATAATTATTATTAGTGTTCCCTTTTGCCCTGGAAAATGACCCTCACGTGTTGTTCTCTTTTACTTTCAAATTGTGGATAATAAATTTTATGGTTTGCAAATTTTTAGAAATTGTGATATCCGCATGGTGACCCTGCTTTTACAGCCACGTCACTATTTGCACCCCTAATTATTCTCCCCACTTAGAATTAGTTCCATTCTTTGATGAAAATGTGCCATGTGTATGTTCTTACCTCTCAAGAAAGCATTTCTACAATATAAAATTTATTTTATACTATTCTGAACTATAATTGTAAAGTTTTTTTGTTTTTTTTGTTTTTTTGTTTTTGTTTTTTTTTTTTACTGGAGCTGCTAGATACTGCAGATAGTTTCTGCCCAATATTTAACTTTAAGAACAGATATCTTTTCTTTCATTTGAATGCTGTTCTTTGAATAGTGTTTAAAATGGCTGTTGACTTTTCACTTGTTTTCCCTTCTCGTTTCTGTGCCAGGTTGTTGTCAATGCTCTTTTAGGAGCCATTCCATCCATAATGAATGTACTTCTGGTTTGTCTGATCTTTTGGCTCATATTCAGTATCATGGGAGTGAATCTCTTTGCTGGCAAGTTTTATCATTGTATTAACTACACCACTGGAGAAATGTTTGATGTAAGTGTGGTCAACAACTACAGCGAATGTAAAGCCCTCATAGAGAGCAATCAAACTGCCAGGTGGAAAAATGTGAAAGTAAACTTTGATAATGTAGGACTTGGATATCTTTCTCTGCTTCAAGTAGTAAGTAACCACTTTATTATTCTCTGTGATGTCTTATTTCCATGAGTTTGAAACCTCCCCCCTCAATATTTCCAAAAACGTATTTCTCAAGCCCGTCTGCCTAGATTCTTTCTAATCATTGCTGAACTAACTTTTCTGCACCATGTTGGAAACTGGAAAGCTCTACAAAGTTTACAGTCTTTCAGACTATGCATTAGGTACCCTAGAACCAGTCCCTTGTTACTGACATTGTTATGTAGGTTCCCACCGTTTTACCCCACCCCTACTCTGAGCAAAGTAGAGGCAGTGGCCCTAGGGTGGGGTTGGAAAAGCGTATGTGGGTAAGAGGAGGAGTGGTAGATCTCTGTACTCCTTGGCCACCAGACAGTACCAAACCCTCATCAAGTCTTCACCCACTTAACCTTCACCACCACCGCAACCAAGCTTCCCCACCTTAACATCTGTCACACCAATTCCCACCTTTCCTGCCTGCTGCTTGAACTCCTTCAGATAGGGAGATTGCTCTCCTGCAAATAAAAATCTTCCTATCAAGTTCATTATATCTGTTATAAATTCATAGACAATCTATCCCGCTTCTCAACTGACCACTCCCTGAGCTGATCCACCAGCATGATACCCAACACTGTATGAATATTAGGGGGAAGAACAGATTCTGTGGCTCTAAGGAACTGAAAAAAAATGTATAAGACTTTTGTTTTCAGGTTTGCTATGTCTGCAAAAAAAAAAAACATAAATATTTAAAAGAGTGCATTGCAGCTGAATATATTTGCTTTCCGACTAGGAAATTACTTTGTTTTATGGAATAATTGTCTTAAAATAGTATAATCAACAATATGTAGATTTTCGAGAATAAAGCATCGTGATTCGTGATCGGTGAGAATACCATTTAGAAGAGAATAAGTAGAATGGAAAGCATTACAATCAAGCGATGCAGCATATTTTTCATCTTTTCTGATGCTAGTATCATATACACCAAATTATTTTATCAAATTTTATGTTGTATTCTCATAGGCATATCAGAGTCAAAGGTTGTTGATAATTGCTTTTAAGACAGCACATTGTTATAATCTGTCATGGCTTAATTATAGGTTTATAGAAGAACGTAAATTTGAAGTATTTTCTATGATATTACAAACTTTGACCAGAGTTTAAATACTAACCCCAAACTATTTTGTATACCTGTTTTTGAATGAGTCTTGGTCAATCCGATACTTAACTTTCTTTTCTAAAATTATAATTTGTGGGGGAGAAAAACTAAGTGGTCTGACTTTTTTACAGGCCACATTTAAGGGATGGATGGATATCATGTATGCAGCTGTTGATTCACGAAACGTAAGTCTGTTTAAAGGAAAAATTGTTTAATTTGATCCAGTGAATATTTCCACAGTGTTGTAATTTACTGGTAAATAAAACAATGAGTCAATTTATAGAAAACATCTATTTTACAAAAATAAAATATTCAACCTTGCATTATTTCTTCCAAAATTTGATTTGAATGTTTTTCTCTACTCGCTGTAAATCTTTTAACACGTCTTTTCTATATCTAGCATGACACCCAGCACTTAAAAACTTGTTGATTTTGCAAACTGAGACAATTTATTTTTGGCTCCGATAGTTCTGGCCATTTGTGCATTAGAAGCTCTTAACAAAGAACGCACTTCCTTTGTCTGTCACAGATTTCCTCCATCTTTTTATCTTCCTTGTAATAGAAGAATCTAATGGTGGAAAAACAAAACAAAACTCTAGTGTTTCCCTCTGGGATGTGAGATTTTTGTGGTAGAAGGCAGGGGCCTTCACAATCTACTTTACACACCTCAACACTTTTGAAATTTTGTGTACACTTTTCATTAATTTTGTACTGTTTTTTTTTTTAATTTTTTTTTTCAACGTTTATTTATTTTTGGGACAGAGAGAGACAGAGCACGAACGGGGGAGGGGCAGAGAGAGAGGGAGACACAGAATCAGAAACAGGCTCCAGGCTCTGAGCCATCAGCCCAGAGCCTGACGCGGGGCTCGAACTCCCAGACCGCGAGATCGTGACCTGGCTGAAGTCGGACGCTTAACCGACTGCGCCACCCAGGCGCCCCAATTTTGTACTGTTTAACAAGGAGAAAGGAAATCACATTTTGGAAAAAAGAGATTGCCTTCTGGTATATTGCCGGAGCATAGCAATTAAACTCAAAATGTTACTTCCCTAGCACCAATAACCAGGTGGTAACTGAGAAAGAACTCCCGTGAGGTTTTTTTCACCTTATTAAAAAAAGAGAGAGAGAGAGCACAAGAACTAAAAGCACAGCATTGTATCTCTGTATCAAGAATCCCAGTTATTGGGGCGCCTGGGTGGCGCAGTCGGTTAAGCGTCCGACTTCAGCCAGGTCACGATCTCGCGGTCCGTGAGTTCGAGCCCCGCGTCGGGCTCTGGGCTGATGGCTCAGAGCCTGGAGCCTGTTTCCGATTCTGTGTCTCCCTCTCTCTCTGCCCCTCCCCCGTTCGTGCTCTGTCTCTCTCTGTCCCAAAAATAAATAAACGTTGAAAAAAAAAAATTTAAAGAATCCCAGTTATGTGCTCTTTTGAATAATAATAATAATAATAATAATTAATTATGTATTACTACTCCCTCAGCTAAGGGCTTTCTTATACTATCACATTGAATCTTAAGTAACAATGTTATTGTGTGGTTGACATTAACTTCATTTCACTACTGAAGCAAAGAGGCTCAATGCATTAAGCGGTTGTATATGTTTTTGAACTCTGACCACAAGCATGAGCTCATAACCACTTTCTTCTACAGTAGTTTCCTACTTGTTTTGATTAATTCATTTAAAGTTCTCTCCACCTTCCTTATCAACAGGTTGATATGCAACTTACTTTCAGTTTCTTCCTTAGTAACTTAGAAGTCAGTGTCTGCTACATAACTCCTCAGCATTTAAGCATTTTACAAATGATGAAATCCAAGTGGACATCAAAATTGCTTGCTCTTACTCTCAGTAGTCATCAGAGAAATGCAACTTTAACCCAAAATGTGACATTATTGCCTAATTGGCAATATTAAAAATTATGACAGTACCAAGTATTGTCAAGAATAAAGAACAATAAGAACTTTTAATGCGACCGGGAAAACATAGATAAATATTTATTTTAAAAAGTTGAGCATTCTCACATTATTTAATAAAATTCAAGGTATTCTTTAACCTTGCAGTTTCATTTTTAGCAATATATCCTACAATTTTGTGCATGCATAGCAGAATCTATGTACAAGAATGAACATAACTTTTTGGACTAGCAAAAACTGGTAATAACTCAAAAGTAGTAGAAATGGACAAATAATTAAATATTATACAGTGATGAAATGATATACAAATACAGCATATGCAACACCATGGATGAATCTTAAAAATATAACAAAGTTGGGGTGCCTGACTGGCCCCGTCGGTAGAGTATGTAACTCTTGACCTCAGGTCATGAGTTCAAGCCCTACGTTGGATGTAGAGATAACTTGAAAATAAAATTTTTAAAAATATATATGTAATACAGAGTTATGCAAATGTGTCCACTAGACAAAATGTAGACAAAACTAATCTTACTGTTCAAGAATCCTCACTTAGATGTTAACTCTAAGAAAAAGCACGGAAATAATTACCATAAAAGTCAGGATAATGATTGCCTTTAGTAGGGATTATAGAGTTTATATTTGGGAAGGATACACCAAGGGTTTCTGAATTCTTGACGATGTCCTGCACTGTGAAATTCACTTTGTAACAATTTATTACTACATTTTACCCTTATGTGCTGTGCACTTTTCTGTATATATAATACTTAATTTAAAAACATTTAAATGTATCACTTTCTATCATTGTTTGCTATCTACACACATAAATGAAATAAAAGTCTCATCAAAGAATATGTACTTTTACAATACTTCTAATATTTTCCATTTTACTCTATTTTATTAGAAAAATATATCAAGTGGGCCATTACCCTCTACATTCTTTCATGACACAATGATACATTACCTGTATCCATTACCACCTGGGACTGGTTAACTGAGTTGGTTAGACCAATATCCTGTGTGATCTGAGCTATAGATTATAGTCAATGCTCAAGCCAACTGGCACTCTCTTTTTTTTGACTGAAAGTGTACTGGACAAGAGAGGGTATCATTGTTACAGAAACTGTGCCTAAAGCCTACTGAGTAGGATGAATTTATACACTAATTTTCAAGAAGGAATGATCCAACAGATGAACCCATATCCACACATACAATAATAACTCTAGCCTATGAAGAGAAATGTGTAATAGAAATCAAACCTTTACACTCAGTTATTACTACTGGCCAGGCACTGGTTTTTTAAGCCCTTTTCATACATTAATATATTTAACATTTTCAACTACCCTGTGAGGTTAAAATTCTATTATTTCCATTTTACAGATGAAAAAACTGAATTAGAGAGAATAAATCTTAAAGGTTTTAACACAAAATAGTGTGACTCAAACATCTCTTTTGCAGGAAGAGGAAATCGTCACTCTGCATGCCCTACTGGGGCACTTTGGGGAAAGTGCATTCATAAGCTAGAAACTTACTGGGTGAAATTAATTTTAATTACCTACACTTTTCTATGAGTTGTTTTACTTTGTCAAATCAGTGAGCAGTCTTGTAGGACTCTTCAATAAGCATGTTAAATTTGGTGTTTCTTAAAATCTCTTTAATGTTTGACCTTTTTTTCATTCCCAGCAATTGAGACATGCTTTGAGAATTGAAAATTTGCTGATGTCCCTTTTATAAAACAAGTAGTGGTTCTAACAGTTATCATTCCTTAATATTTTGTAGGTAGAATTACAACCCAAGTATGAAGACAATCTGTACATGTACCTTTATTTTGTCATCTTTATTATTTTTGGTTCGTTCTTTACCCTGAATCTTTTCATTGGTGTCATCATAGATAACTTCAACCAACAGAAAAAGAAGATAAGTATACTAAAACTTCCTCTTTATTCTAAAATGTGAACTGAACCTGTCACACTAGTTCCTTTAGGGTCTAAAATGTAATCAGCAAAAAAGAAGAAATATAAAATTCTGAAATTATCTTGAGATATTTAATCAATTGTGAGTTTTTAAGTAATTGCTAATTCAGATAGCTTGTATTGATATTTTCACTATAGAAATATGACTGATTAATACAGAATACTTTAAAGATTGAATACATGCATCTCTGTAAATGCGGATATTGGCAACATTAGAATAGCAAGTGGAAGCGATTTCACACAATTTCTGAGGTAGATTTTATAACTAGCAAAGAACATGATTTTAACAAGTTTTGCTTTCATTTCTTTACTTTGGAGGTCAAGACATTTTTATGACAGAAGAGCAGAAGAAATACTACAATGCAATGAAAAAACTGGGTTCAAAGAAACCACAAAAACCCATCCCTCGGCCCGCTGTAAGAATAACATACTTTCATTCCCAGCAAGATCTATGTTATTTACAACGTACACAGCCCAAATTGCTAGATACTAGTACTTTTATGAATTTACAAAACAAAATTTCTATCTTAGCAATGTGACTAGCAGCTAGCCTAAATAGCCTATGTATATGTGTAATAGTCTAAGTGTATATATATTATATATAATATAACGCACAAATTACGTATTATATATAAACATATAAAATATATGTAAATAAAAAGTTTCAGACTTACATGCCAATAGTATTACGTAGAATTGATGTCACTGAGGAGTGTCTAATAATGTAGAGAAGAAAACATATCCATACATACACTGTGTGGAAATACTGAGTGTTCACAGAGCGTGGTGGGGATGAATTGGAATAATCGGTACATCTCAGATTTGCCACATTTTCTGTCCAACTCTGCAGATTGATTGGAATCATTATGAAACAAGTCGCAGGTTTTGTTTTTCCTGGTTTTAAAAATATTTCATATTTCCCCTACCATCTTGCTTCTAAATCTGATGACATCGTTCTGAATTTTTATGGCTCTTCCAATTGTATATTATATGCCAGTAGCTGCTTGGTTGCTGCAGGGAATTACTGTCTGGAAGAAAAGAGCCCTTTAACAGAAGGGCAGTGCATGTGTGAAGGCCTTGAAGTAGGAAGGCCAGTGAAGCTGGGATGTAGAGAGTGGGGGCTTATTGGAATGTGTTGAGAAAGAAGTTAGGGTACACAGACTTTTCTGAGCTTTGTATGTTATGTTCAAAAGTTGCCTTTATCTTTAGAGCAACTGGAAGAGATTGAAGGGGACCTGGTCATTTTCAGTTTTGTGAAGGTAACTCAACCAGTATTGGCAGGGGCAATGTGTATGCTTATTAGATTTGTTTTGGAGCTGACGGATAGATGATGATAGGGTATGATAGGTAGCGATGATGGGTAGCCTGAACCAGAGTCATGTGGAGATGAATTAAAGTGGATGGATTTGTGAGCTGTCACTAGAGTACAATTACAAAGTTTGTCTATTAATTGAATATGGGAAGCAAAGAAGAACCCAACAAAGAGAACTTACGAGTTTCTACCATACACACTGGATGACTAGTGTCATGCAAGGTATGAAGAAGGGACATGCATGGAGGAAAAAAAAATCAGAGATGCTAGCTTGCAGAATCTGGCAATCAAAAAAATACAGGAATAAGAATGAGTATTTAGAAGTAGCAAAATAAGGTTTCTTAAGACTGAGAGGTAGGTTTTTGAAACAAAGCAGGAGTTCTGGAGAAGAAGAGTGTGAAGAGAGGGAATATAGAATAAAGTCACATATTTTAGAGGGATGAGTCCTCTAGCAAATATGGAATCATATATAAAAAGATATATGTGAAAAGTCAAGATAATATGAAATGCAAAAGGAAGTAGAAGAGTTTCTTGACACTGATTTTGATGCTCCCAAAAAAGAATAGAGACCAAAATAATAGGATATTTCTGAGAAGTTTGGAACTATCCTGGAGCAAGTGAGGGAAAAAGGATTCCTAATCATCGTCAAGGGCCAAGATGAAGTGAGAGAACGTAAATCTTTGGCAAACAAAGCTGCCAGGGTTACATAGCTTCCCGCAGCATACACTACATCCTGGGATTTAAGTTGGAGACGACAATTAGGGACTGAGGATTGCAGTTATATGTTGAAGTGACCCATTGGAAAACTACATGGGCAGGAAAACTAAGCTTTTTATTGATAGAACCTTCTAATTTTAAGCAATTGTGAACCTCCTACACTGTAGGTGTTAAGTCTATGAGAAAAAATGACACTGCTCCAGAGCCTCCAGACAACTAGGAGAAATAACTAAAACAAATAAATAAGAGCAAATCATATGCAATACAGTGTCATCAATTTTATGACAAATGTAAACATAAAGTTTTCTGAGGACACAGAGTGCTTAAAACTTAAAACTGAATTCAAAGTCACCAGAGAAGGGGTGAAGGAAGTCTCTTTTAGTACAAGGAGATAAGATAAAATGATACGGTAGAATCTGCAAATTTTATTCAGAGGGATAGGAAATATCAGAAGGGTAGAAATAAGAGAAACATAACCAGACTTGGAAAGGTAAGCTACAGTAAATAAGAACTAATGAGGAAGGTTTGGAACTGGAATTAGACACATTTATTAAGTTGAAGAAGGCTTTGGAAGGACAGACTCACCTGAAGCAATAGAAGTCCAGTCCAGTAAGCCAGATACCTATTCAGAGAAAAGAGAAAAATACTACAAACAGGAGGTTGATGTCCAAGAATTTGCATAGGGAGTAATGGATGTCTCTCAACAGAGAGGGAGAACACTAGTACAGAGAATCCAGATGGATAGACATGTCAGAATCTGGGAAAGCTACGAAGTGTATAGGTAACAGATCATCCGTGGTTCTAGTTAAGAAAGTACAGGACAGCTTAGTGGAAGTTAGGTCAAGGCTTGAGCCCCAAAAATCTTGAAATACCAAGCAGAAGTAGGCAAAATGGTATAAAACAGGGTCCAAACAAGTAGAACTGGTAAGGTGAGTTTCATAAACAAGACATAAAGCCATTCAGTGCTTGGAAATAAGGTCCAAACTGAATAGGGCAAAGGTTGAACATCTGATTGTGGACTATAACTTTTATAAATATTATTTTATTCTTTCAGAAGACTTACCCCATATAATTTCACCCAGATTTTCCTTATTTTAAAATCTGGCATAACCATAGATCAGTAATCAAAGCTAAGAAATTAATTTTGGTACAATACCATTTAAATAAAATACAGAACTTAATTACATATCACCAGGAGTTCTAAATGTGTCCTTTTTCTTGAACTATAATTTTTTAAAACATCTTCCCAGCTGAACCTTAAGGTACTCTGGCTTTGGGGAAAGATGGTAAAAGCAGAAACAGAAAAAAATAAACATGAGAGAACAATCTAGAGAGCTGTTTATTAGTACTTCAAAGTTTACTTTGATACCCCGTGCCAATACATGGGATAACAAAGATTTGTTATAGTGGCAAATATTGGCTGGCTGTCCATCATATACATGGTGATGTTATGGTTACTGAGAACACAGTAAGTGGTTCTTAAAGTCAGTTTACAAAATCTGGTATCATGAACAGTATAAGTAAAACAAATATACTTGGAAAAAGTTGTATATTCCAGTATACAAAATGTTCTTCCAAGTATTAAATAAGCATGGTATGTTTTTATAAAAGCTACATATTCATATTGCTATGTTAAAACCAGATATGTTGAATTTGATTTTTTTTAATGTTCCTAAGTGAAATTTACATACTCTTTGTTCCAGAACAAATTCCAAGGAATGGTCTTTGATTTTGTAACCAAACAAGTCTTTGATATCAGCATCATGATTCTCATCTGCCTCAACATGGTCACCATGATGGTGGAAACTGATGACCAGAGTCAGGAAATGACAAACATTCTGTACTGGATTAATCTGGTGTTTATTGTTTTGTTCACTGGAGAGTGTGTGCTGAAACTAATCTCTCTTCGTTACTACTATTTCACCATCGGATGGAATATTTTTGATTTTGTGGTGGTCATTCTCTCTATCGTAGGTAAGAAGAGGTACTTTTACTCAATTAAGGAAGTTAGTAGTAAAAATTTGTTTTAAAATTTTGAAAATGTTTCTCACTAATCTTTCTCATTTATCCCCCCAAAATCTTAAATAAAAGTCTAACGTCCATTCTTCAGTTTGTCATTTCTCTTGTTGCATGCTGTGCATGAACTGATATGTAAAAAAAAGATTTTATATTTTGCAGCTTTCATTTATCATCTTGTCTCATTTCACAAGATGATAACAGGAACTTGGCATAACAATCCTGTACTCAATCACACTCCGTTGATATAGACAAGTATTGCTTTGAATCAATAATTCACACACACATACACACAAAAATTATTAGAAGTAGTCAAATAGTCCATAGATAGGATATTGATAATTGGAATAGTTTGTATGTGTGTTTATATATATTCACGTATATATAAGCTTCATCTTACCTCTGGGTTCAGATATTTTCTATGCTTTGTAATATTCTTTTTCCAGAAGTAGACATTTTGTTCAAAAATCCAAAGCAGCTTCATTGTCATCAATACACATTGAGTAGTGAAGTATAGGGCATTAAATGAGGTGCTGGCAGTAAATATAAGAGATTTAAGACAAGGTTCTGCCTCTTAGAGAAGAGAAAACATACATAGAGGGAAAAAATAGTATTCCACCATTTACACTGCTTTCTCTGACTGACTAGAACACCAAAACAATTCTCCATCCTGTGTGATCATCACAACAGTGCCGTGAGGTGGTCATTTAGCGATTAAGGGACAAGACTCAGGGATCACGCAGACCTGGCCTGGAGCTCGCCTATTTCCACTAATTACTGGCTCTGTGACCTACAACAAGTTACCTCTCCAATCCCTGACTTTCCAGAAAATATTTCAAGTGTTATTGGGAGAATTAAATGAGATGATATAAGTTGATGCATTTAGAATCATGCCTAGAACAAAGAAGAGCCCCAGTAAGTGCTAAGTTTAACAATAACAACAACAAAAGTAGATAGAGACTATCACCATCTAGTCATGTGTAAAAAAAAAAAAAGAGAGAGACAGACAGACAGACAGAGACAGAGAGAGAGAGAGGATTCAGTGCAAAGTTACGTCTGCTGCAAAGTCTGGATTCTCTCCTGTCCATCATTCTGCCACCTTCCAAATAAAATGGATCACAGCCATCTCAGGATAATATCTCTCATATTCCTGATCCAAAATCACAAGCCTTGTCCATTAGTTCTTATGCCAATACCAGAACTAGAATTTTAGAACTATAAATCCACTTCTTTGTTTGGTTGCCATATGCTCTGTAACATCTTTAGGTCTTCAGTGGTTGAATCTTTCTTTTGATAGATGCTTCTCTTGAACTAGGAAAAATGACCATTGATACCTTCAGAATCAATACCTTGTATGAGTGCCTTCAGAGGGATTAATGTTATAACACCGAACTTACCAGTTTCATTTTGCTAAATAATGCAGATTTGTGCGTGTGTCTATATATGTGTGTGCGTGTGTATGTATATATCTAATTCTCATGCCCACATTTTGTAAAACTAGTGATTATCCAATTCATGTAAGTTTTCATTCACTGCTATTAAATATAACACTATTTTTGTTATTGTTTCTTGATTTTCCACAGGTATGTTTCTGGCTGAGCTGATAGAAAAATACTTCGTGTCCCCTACCCTGTTCCGAGTGATCCGTCTCGCCAGGATTGGTCGAATCTTGCGTCTGATCAAAGGGGCGAAGGGGATACGCACGCTGCTCTTTGCTCTGATGATGTCCCTTCCCGCCTTGTTTAACATCGGCCTCCTGCTCTTCCTGGTCATGTTCATCTACGCCATCTTTGGAATGTCCAACTTTGCGTATGTTAAGAGGGAAGTTGGAATTGATGACATGTTCAACTTTGAGACCTTCGGCAACAGCATGATCTGCCTGTTCCAAATTACCACCTCTGCTGGTTGGGATGGATTGCTAGCACCCATTCTTAATAGTGGACCTCCAGATTGTGACCCTGAAAAAGATCACCCTGGAAGCTCTGTTAAAGGAGACTGTGGAAACCCATCTGTGGGGATCTTCTTTTTTGTCAGTTACATCATTATATCGTTTCTAGTTGTGGTGAACATGTACATCGCTGTCATCCTGGAGAACTTCAGTGTCGCTACTGAGGAAAGTGCAGAGCCCCTGAGTGAGGATGACTTTGAGATGTTCTATGAGGTTTGGGAGAAGTTCGATCCTGATGCCACCCAGTTTATAGAGTTCTCCAAGCTCTCTGATTTTGCAGCTGCCCTAGATCCTCCTCTCCTCATAGCAAAACCAAACAAAGTCCAGCTCATTGCCATGGACCTGCCCATGGTCAGTGGCGACCGGATCCACTGCCTCGACATTTTATTTGCCTTCACAAAACGTGTTTTGGGTGAGAGTGGAGAGATGGATGCCCTTCGAATACAGATGGAGGAGCGGTTCATGGCATCGAACCCCTCCAAAGTCTCCTACGAACCCATCACGACCACTCTGAAACGCAAGCAAGAGGAGGTGTCTGCTGTTGTTATCCAGAGGGCTTATAGACGCTACCTCTTGAAGCAAAAAGTGAAAAAGGTTTCGTGTATCTATAAGAAAGACAAAGGCAAAGAAGGCGAGGGAACACCTATCAAAGACGATATCCTCATTGATAAACTAAATGAGAATTCGACTCCAGAGAAAACCGACGTGACACCCTCCACCACTTCTCCACCCTCGTATGACAGTGTCACCAAACCGGAAAAAGAAAAATTTGAAAAAGACAAATCAGAAAAGGAAGACAAAGGGAAAGATATCAGGGAAAGTAAAAAGTAAAAGGAACAAAGAATATTTCATTTTGTGATCAATTGTTTACAGCCTGTGATGGTGATGGATTAGTGTCAACAGGACTCCCACAGGAGGTCTATGCCAAACTGACTGTTTTTACAAATGTATACTTAAGGTCAGTGCCTATAACAAGACAGAGACCTCTGGTCAGCAAACTGGGACTCAATAAACCAGAAAAACAGCATCGACAGGAGGTTTCTGTTTTCACAACCAGCTGACACTGCTGATGAGCAGAGATGTAATGGCTACTCAGACTATAGGAACCACTTTAAAGGGGGGAGGGAAGTTAAATTTTTATGTAAATTCAACACGTGACACTTGATGATAGTAATTGTCACCACTGTTTATGATTTAACTGCCACACCTGCCATATTTTTACAAAATGTATGCTGTGAATTTATCACCTGTTTTTTTTTTTTTTAATTCACAGGTTGTTTACTATTATATGTGACTATTTTTGTAAATGGGTTTATGTTTGGGGAGAGGGATTAAAGGTAGGGAATTCTACGTTTCTCTATTGTACAACTGGATATATTTTAAATTGAAGGCATGCTGCATTTCTCATTCACACGTGAAAAAAAATCACATCACAAAAAGAAAGAGTTTACTTCTTGTTTCAGGATGTTTTTAGATTTTTGAGGTGCTTAAATAGCTATTCATCTTTTTAAGGTATCTCATCCAGAAAAATTTTAATGTGCCTGTAAATGTTCCATAGAATTCACAAGCATTGAAGAATTGTTTTATTTTTACATAATCCATTATATGTACATGTATATATGTATATATGTATATGTGCGTGTATATACATATATATGTATACACACAGACACACACACCACATCACATGATCATTCACAGTCCCGGCAGCATGACTATAACATTTTTGATAAGTGTCCTTTGGCATAAACTAAAACTATCCTATCAATCCTTTTAAGAACCTGAATTGACCAAAAAGCATCCCCCACCACTTTATAAAGTTGATTCTGCTTTTTCCTGCAGTATTGTTTAGCCATCTTCTGCTCTTGGTAAGGTTGACATAGCATATGTCAATTAAAAAAAAATAAAAGTCTGCTTTGTAAATAGTAATTTTACCCAGTGGTGCATGTTTGAGCAAACACAAATGATGACTTAAGCACAGTATTTATTGCATCAAATATGTACCACAGTAAGTATAGTTTGCAAGCTTTCAACAGGTAATATGATGTAATTGGTTCTATTATAGTTTGAAGCCGTCACTGCTGCATGTTTATCTTGCCTATGCTGCTGTATCTTACTCCTTCCACTGTTCAGAAGTCTAATATGGGAAGCCATACGTCAGTGGGAAAGTGAAGCAAATTGTTCGACCAAGACCTCATTCTCGTGTCATTAAGCAATAGGTTGCAGCAAACAAGGAAGAGCTTCTTGCTTTTTATTCTTCCGATCTTAATTGAACACTCTGTGGTAAAAAAAAAAAAATTAAAAAAAATTAAAAAAAAAAAAAAAAGCCCGACCGTACGAACGTATTGCAAGCTGCTTCAATCTGTTGAACCTGTATGGTTAGAGTTTTCTAAGAAAATATAAATACTGTAAAAAGTTCATTTTATTTTATTTTTCAGCCTTTTGTACATAAAATGAAAAATTAAAAGTATCTTCAGGTTGATGTCACAGTCACTATTGTTAGTTTCTGTTCTTAGCACTTTTAAATTACAGCACTTCACAAACTAAGACACAAAGACTAAGATGCAGTGTAGGTTTCTGCTTTTTTATTAGTACTGTAAACTTTGCCCACATTTCGACGTGAAACACATCTCAGACTGAGTCCAGCGTTTATTTGCTTTCAAATAGTAATGCCTTATCATCGAAAGAGGCTTAAGGAAAGATCAGTTGATATTCTTGGCATTGCTTGAATCAGATATTTCCACCTAGTCTTTTTATTCAGAAAATAATGTCTTTTCCAGTGTTTGTTTACCCAGATAGATTTTACTCTTATTGGCCCGTATAGCATTAGAACTGTATCAGATATGATATGGGTCCCAAGTTGTTGTTTGTTTCTTTTTCCTCACAAAGCCAGGTAGTGAAATTATATTACCAGCTGCAGCAAAACATTTTGTTTTTCTTTCACAGGCAACATTAAGTGTAGATTCTTTATACTAAAGCTATTGACTTGTAGTGTGTTGGTGATATGCATGCAGGAAAATGCTACTACCATAAAGAACGGTAAACCACATTACAATCAAGCCGGAAGAATAAAGGTTTTGCTTTTGTTTTGTATTTAATTGTTCTGTCTTTGTTTCTATCTTTGAAATGCCATTTAAAGCTAAATTTCTATTATGTAAAAATGATCTATCAGAAAAAATATAAATGTAAAGAATACACATTAAATATAATAATTCATCTTTAAATTTTTTCATGGAATGGAAATCAATTAAGAAGAGTGTATTGGATATCTAGTTTTAATATTGGCCAAAATCTAGATATGGTATTGGGTAGAGTACTGGAAAGTTACAAAAATTAATAAAAAAATTGACTAACATTTTAAATTGTGCATCCTTTCTCCTTCCCGTCTACCTACTGTTTTGTTCCTCTTTTCACTCTAGTTTTTTCCCTTTGTATTCCTGATCTAGTTTTCTATATGCTTTTTCATCCTTCCTTGGGCTCTCGGTGTTTTTCATTCAGGATATTTTTCTTTTTTCTTTTCTGTTCACCCAATCTCTTGTTAATTACATTCTGTAGACAATGGCTCTGTGCGCTTAAACCTCTAATAATTTGCTGTCACTATAAAAAATCCATAGACTATCATCATGTTCATTTCTACAATTCTCTTGACAAAACTTCTAAGTGAGCTTAGATCTCAACTCTTCATAATATAGTAACTAAATTCCCAAATGACACAGATTTGGTTTTTCTACTAATTATGAGCACTTTGAGAAATGTTTCTCAATTCTGATTGCATATTAGAATTACCTGAGACTCTTTTTTAAAACTGTCAATGCATGGACCAAGACCAGACCAATTGAACTCCTATCTCTGGGGATAAGACTTAAGCATCTAATATTTTTAAGGCTTGCCATTGATGCTGATTCATGCTAAGAGTTAAAAGCCAATGAGTTAGTGTCTCTTTGCCCAATAGGAAAAAATATTCTACAGAAAATGAACATTTCCTGTTTCAGAATTTCATTACATAATTCATCATGTATAAAGTAAGGCTTCCAATACGGAGGCTTTGGGATTATTCATCTTTTAGTACAAAAAAATAGACATTGACCCATTTATTTCAGGGGTCCTTTTCTAAGACTGTAGTTAGTGAAAGGGAATCCTGTCAGTATTGCTTTTGAGAGCTATACACACACACATACACACACACACATGCACACAACATGGCACCCCAAATTATTCCTAATGCATACTGGGTGAGATGAATATGCAGGTGGTTTAGGAAACAGTATGGATTCATAAAATACCCATCCAGGTGAACCTTACATGCCCTGTTGGGTAAGAACCATTAATCTGGACCAATGGGAGATAGCCCACATAAGACATACATTCAATTTGTGATTATCAAGTCACAAATCTAAACAGGAAAGACTTCTCTACTTTTCTATTTTGGGGCACCTCTCATAATCATATGTTCTCCTGAGTTCTGTATAACACAGATCGATTTACAGAGAAGAGGGGAGAGAATAAGAGAGGGGATGTAAAGGCTGAGGAGAAGGAAAGAGAGAACTGGGGAAAGTAGAGGAAGGTAGAGGAGTTTAAAAATGGGAAGGGATGCTTTATAAATTATCCTCTGAAAAAGGTCTTGCTGTTAATAACTACAGCAATAGTGAGAGAAGGGGGAAGAAACAGGCGTGCGGGAAAGAAATTTTGCTTAGTTGTCAATAAGAAATGTAAACATGCTTCTCCTTCCTTTTTTTTTTAAATACCTATAAAAAAGGCGAAGAGGGTATTATGCAAATAAATGCTACAATAATCGCATAGATAGTGGGTTTTTTTCTGTCATCGGAACTAAATAAATGTTTGTCTACTGCATATTAACTTTGCGATAGGAGCTGAGAGATCAAAGATGAAATTAACTGTCCAAAAGAAGGTTATAGCCAGAGGTGAAGAACCTTGAATGTCACGCTAAAGAGTCTGGGATTTATTCCATCGGCAATGAGGAATGATCGCTCCTGAGCAGTAGAATGGCAGTGAAATTAGATATTTCTGTCCCTATTTAATGTGATAGTAAGAAGACTACACTGCCCCTATTTTGCAATATTTCACAGAGATCTCATTTTCCCATCTCTTTATTTTTAAAGATGTTTGTGTTTTTATCTTTTAATATATATTTTTAAAAGAATGTGCATAGTTTAAAAAACAATCTAATAGTTTTTGTTAATAGCATATCAACCTACTTATATTTATTTTATACACAGATACATTTGATTTTAATTACCTTAGTCTGTGCTTTTTATTTGTCAAGTTTCTCTTTTTTCTTCCTTCTCTTCTTGTCCTCCTGTGCATTAATTTTGTTATGTTTATTCTCTTTCCCACATCTGTACTGGTTCCAAAGATACAAATCTTGTCCCTCTCCCCCTCCCTTTCTCCCTTCCTCCTTTCCTCCCTTCCTTCCTTTTCTCTTGCTTTTTTTTTTTATAAGTGATTGATCTTAAATTTTAACATGCATACTTAGCTAGTGAAATATAATAAACAGTTGTACTCTTACCTGGAACAATGAAGTTCCTTAGAATGTTTACATAGTATTGCCCACTTCGCATGTGATTTTTGTCTAGTATTTTAATTCTACTTTGTCTGACACCCAACAAATTAAACAATACTATTATTATAAATTTGTATAGTCAGTGCTTAGACTTTATATGTTAATTAATCCTTCCTAAAATATGTTTTTTCTATTTCATTTTGTGTTCTATTTCCTTCTTGAAATATATGAGGAATTCTAGGAGTGAGGTCTGTGAGTAGCAAACTGACTCCATTTTTTTTTCTTAAAATGGCCTAATTTCACCCATATTTTAATGGACTAGTTTAGATTATATTTATTCTGTTTTTTTTTCAATGTTTTGAGTCTAGTTCTGAAAATACTTTTATTAATCTGACTCAGAAATTATGCTAATTTGAGGATTAACATGCTTATTAATACCTAAAATTTAGAAAATTTCAGGAAAATTTCTTTTAGCAAACAAATATTTTCTCATTCTGTATTTTTTCTATTTTCTCCATCTGGAACTCCTGAGGGTTGTATGTTGAAATTTCTAAATCTTTCACCCATGTTTTTTACTGTCATTTTCTTATTTTTAGTGTTCTTTCTGGGTAATTTGTCAGGTTTTGGTATCAGGATAATGCTGGCTTCATAAAACAAGTTAGGAATTGTCCATTCCTGAAGGACTTTCTGTTAAGAGTGAAATTATTTCTCCCTTAAATATTGATATAGTTCATTAGTAAAACCATCTGGAACTTGAGTCTTCTTTGTAGGAAAGTTTTTAATTACAGATATCTGTTCCTAATAGGGCTATTAGGATTTTTCCTTTTTTTGTTTTGTTTTGTTTTGTTTTGTTTTGGTAAGTTACATTTTATAAAGGCTTTGTTCATCTAAGTTATTGAATTTACTCATAAATGGTTCATGTCATTCCATTCTTGTGCTTTTAATATCTGTGGCATCCCTGGTCATATCCTTTTTTTCATTTCTGGCATTGAAAATTTGTAATTTATCTTTTTCTTAATTAGAATATCTGGGGGTTCTTCAATTTTATTAATGTATTCAAAATACCAAATATTGGTTTATTGATTTTCTCTGCAGTTTTTCAGTTTTCTACTCATTGATTTCTGCTCTTTTTAATCCTAATGTGATTAAGTATGCTATTTGGTGTAGGTCTTTAAAGCAGATACTTGTTACCATCTAAAAAGGGAATCACTGCAATTCCTAATCTGAGAGTTTTCAGAATCAGTGCACACTGAATTTTATTAAATTTTTATTGTACCTTATTTAGACAATCATGTTCGTGTTATAATCCTTTATTTTGGCAAGGTAGTAAAGAGTGTTAATTGCCTTTAGAATGTTAATCCTAATTATTCTGGAATTGAATCCAATTTGGTCATTTACATTATCAATTTCATATTTTGCAATATTTAGTTTTCTAGTATTTTGCTTCATATTTTCACATCTACATCTGTGAAACAGCTTGGCTTACAATCTTTCTTTTAATGTGCTTAGTAGGTTTGGATCATAAGACTACGGTATGCTTTTAAAACAAGTTGGGAAAGGCTCCTCCTTTTTTTGTTCTCTGTTAGAGATTAAGATTGATGTTAATTTTCCCTTAATTATTTGGATGACTCATGAAGTCTGAAGATTTGCTTTTTATGTTCAATTTTTAATCACGTATTTATTTTCCTTAATAGAAGACTGTTTAGTTTTCCTGTTTCTTCTGGACTCAGTTGCCATTGAACTATTTTTTCTAATAATTTAACCATTTCAAATAAGATTTCAAGTTTATTCACATAAAGTTACTTATAACTTTATATTATCTATTAAACTCTATGGGATCTGTAGTAAAGACCCTCCTCCCCCAATTAATTATATTAATATCATATTTTATTATATTAATTATTATATATTAAGAACTAACTTTTGGCTTTTTAAATCTTCTCTATAGCATGTCTTTTTCTATTTCATTATTAATTTTGGTGGTTTTCATATTTATCATTTCCTTCCTTCTATTTCATTGGTTCTAGTTTACTATTATTTTATAAATTATTAAAATTTATTTTCAGCCTTTAGTCATTCTTTTTTTAGTAAATGCACTTAGGCTAGACTATAAATTTCTCTATAAGCATGGCTTTAATAAAATTCCACAAATTTTGTTATATTTTATTTTGTTACCATTCAGTTAAAAATGTTTTCTAATTTCTATTGTGATTTCTTCTTACTAGAAATTTGGAAAAGTACTGTTTAATTTCCAAATATTTGAGGAATTTTCTAGATATTTTTGTTTTGACTTCTAATTTATTTTCCCTGTATTCAGATAATACAATCTGCATAATTTTAATCATTTAACTTTGGGGGGGAACTGCTTTGTAGCTCAGCAGCTTAGCAAATGTAAGTTTCATATGTAGTTGAAAATAAAGTGTATTACTCAGTTGTTATTGCAATGTTTTATATACATTTAATAGATCAAGCTTGTTAATCATGTCATTCAAAATACAAATTTATTGATTTCTTTTGTATGTTTTTTCTACAATACGTCACGCATTTTTAAACTGATAAATCTTATAGTATATTATTGAAGCCAATCTTTAGGGAGTAAGAGGAATTATCAATCCATGCTCAATTGTAGAAAGGCTGCCTATTAAACACTGCATTATTAGAAGGAACTATGAGTGGGTTGATGACTATTGCATTATTTGCCCACACTAACAAGCATTCTCTTGTAAAACAAACCAATATTTTAGACAGCCAGATTCTTATGTATCTTGGTTGGTCTTTTGTGTGTGTGTGATTCCTCCAAGAGTTAAACACAGAATTACCATACAACCCAGCAATTCGCCTAGAAGGTATACATTCACCCAAGAGAAATGAAAACGTGCGCGCACGCACACACACACACACACACAGGAACTTCTACACAAATGTTTGTAACATAACTATAACAACAAAAAGATGGAAACATCCCAAATGCCCATCATTGGATGGATAAACCAATTGAAGTATATACATACAATGAAATATTATTCGACCATAAAAAGGAATGGAGTACTAATACACTTTACAACTTGGATTGACCTCAAAAACATTATGCTAAGTTTAAAAGGCTAGAATAAAGGTATGATTTATTTTATGTGACATGGCCGGAATACACAAATCCATAAAAACAGAAAGCGAGTTAGAACTTACTAGGGGAGTGATTACTTACTACTCGTAGGGTGTTTTCCGAGGCAATTTAAAGGTTTTGAAAGTAGAGATAGATTGTGGTTACACAACATTGTGAGTACACCAAATGCCGCTGAACTGCACACTTTAATTCTGTGAATTTCACTTCAGTGAAAATGTATATAGAAAATAGTTAATATTATTGCAACCCTAAACACTAGGGGGCGCTACGTCCATTAAGAAACATGGATAACATTTTTTTTCCGCAAAGAAGGAGAGTTACTTTTGCAAATTTTGCACTTATTTTGCGTCTATTTTAGATGTGAAAAAATAGAAGCAACTGTAACTTATGGAAACATTTCTGGGAAACAATGTTTTACATTTGAATGTATCTCTTCAGGAAAAGGCAGTTTGTGAAGCATCCTTAAGAAAAGATATCTCTCCTTGAACATGGAACACCTTATAGTTGAAAAACCAAACCAACACAAATAAATTATGAAACCAAAGAAATGGTGAATGGAAAGAATTTCAGAGATTTACATAAAACTGAATGAACCCAATGTCCAAGTACATAGAGTTTCAAATAACCTTTCATTATTACTGTAAGTAACTGAGAGGGTTTTGAAAATGTTTATCCATATTTTCATGAGCACAATAATATCTGGTTGTCCAATGAAGCTCATGTCTTAAATTCTTTCTCTTATTCATGAAATAATTCATCACTTATTCATTAATAAAGCTATATTTGTTGAATTAGTATCAGGAATAAAATAATTAGACCATAATCTCCCTGAACTACTGTGGCCAGGGTTTTAACAAAGTCACATAGGAAGGGTCATGCATTCACATGTGTAAAATATTTATTTTCAACTACAAGCCACACAATAAGTTACTCTTCCTATAAAGAGAATGTTCTGCTACTGTACATAACAAATCCCAAACGCAGCAGAGGAAAATTAGCCCAAGAAAACATGGTCCCCAAAGTAAATCTGATCCAAAGCATTCTAATTAGACTATGTAATTATAACGTTGTACAGACGTTCTTGGGTTAATGTATAAAGTCAGCAGTCGGCATTTTTTAAGGCATACTAATGGGAAACGAAGCCTTCCTCAGGAATCAGCTGATAAACACTGTAAAGAACGGGGCGCCTGTGTGGCTCAGTCAGGTAAGTGTCCACCTTCAGCTCAGGTCATGATCTTGTAGTTCATGGGTTTGAGCCCTGTGTCGGACTCTGTGCTGACACCTCAGAGCCTGGAACCTGCTTCAGATTCTGTGTGTCCCTCTCTCTCTGCCTCTCTCCTGCTTGTGCTCTCTCTCTCTCTCTCTCTCTCTCTTAAAAATAAACATTAAGACTATAAAGACCATACTCTGAGAAAAATCAGAATAGTCTTGCTACAAAATCCTCTGTGAAACAAGAAGCAGGCATTCCAGAATAGACAGTTTGGGACAAAACTCAATGCAGGGCTTGGCAAAAGAATCTAAAATTCAGAAACATAAGCTTAATTGCTGACTTTTTCTTAGAAAGATCTGGAAATATACCAGAACCTATATAGTCAATATATAAGGTATGTATAGATTTTCCTAAGATGCTTGAATTCAGTCATTCTAAAACCCAACATTCTAAAACCCAAATGAAATATCTTTTTGTCCTCTCTATGAAATAACTTTCAGATATTTTTATAGTGTATTGGTTTTCAATTGCCAGTAACAAATAAGCACAAATGTGGCAACTCAAACAACACATGTTTATTATCTCACAGTTTCTGTGGGTCAGGAATTTGGACACAGTATACCTGGGTTCTCTGCTCAGAATCTCACAAGACTGGAATCGTGTGACTCCAGTAGGCAAGATTTTGACCAGTACTGGGTCTCATCTGACACTTGGGGTTCTCTTCAAAGCTCACATGGTTGTTGGAAGATTTTAGTTCCTTATAGTTACAGAACTCATGGTGGCTCGTTTCTTCAAAGTCAGCAGGATCTTTGTTGCTCCAAGTCTCTAAGTTCATTGTAAGGGCAAATAACATGTCATTACACATTTGTCCAAACCCATAGAATGTAAAACAAGCAAAAAAGAGTGAACTGTAATGTGAATTATGGAGTTCGGTGATTATCATGTGTCAATATAGGCTCATCAGTTGTAACAAATGTACCGCTCTAGTGGAGGGTGTTGATAATAGGAGAGATGATGCATATGTAGGGGCAAGGGGAAATCCCTGTATCTTCCTTCCTTCCTCTCAATTTTGCTGTGAATCTAAAACTGCTCTAAAAATAAATAACAAATAAATAAATAAGTTTTTAAATAAAATTAAATCAATTGTGTACCTTTATTACATCTGCAACATTCCTTGACTTTTGAGTGGTATAATTATTTACCACTTTTCGGTGGTAAAAAACAGGTCACAAGTTCTGCCCCCATTCAGGTAGCAAGAATTACACCGGGATGGCATAGCTCATGGAGGGAGCATGGTAGGGGGAAGGGGTACTCTTGGTGAGTCCGCCACATATAAAGATAGCTGAACTAAATGAAACCTGACTTCCCAAATCAAAATTATGTTGCTCACAGGGGACAAGCCATAAAGAAAGCACCTTCTTCTGCAACCCTCTTATCATCGTAGAATAACAAGGCTGATTTCTGTCTGAGTGGCTACACATATCACACAAGCAACAATTACAACCAGCCATTACTCTTCAGCCTTCACACCAGCATATTCATTCACGTGCACTCCAAATAAACTCTCTCTCCCTATCAGACAATGACCTAAGTATTAACAATTGTTTTTCCTTGTCCAGAGGATATTTCCTTTAGAAGTATTCAGCCTAATTTTTTTAATTGTAATTAAATCTCTTCTAATAACTCAGTAGAAAAATCAAGTAGACTTTATCCACTAGAATTTGTCTAGTCATAATTTCTAACTTAGTATATAAGGAATCTCTGGGGCATTTATTGACATTTATTTTTTTTTTAACTCACAGTGATTCATTCTCACATTACATCACTTAACTTTGCACATGACTGTTTCCAGATGGTACTGAAATGATCTGGCATCCAGATATTGGTTACTGCATTAATGAAAAGAAGTGGGTTGTCTACACAAGTCCTAGTCTGAAAAATCAAAACCTCAAGGAGAAAAAACAAAAAAGAGATCCCTTAAATCTCAGCTACAAAGAAACAGAGAAAGTAACTAGTAAAAGAACACTAAGTAAAAAATGCTAAGCTTGAAGAATCTTCTGTCAGGGCAGTAATGACCTTGGAGAAAGTTTGCAGAAGTTAGCAATTTTGCAGGTTGATTTTAAATCCTGTCTGCACGATCTTGAATAATTTGTTAGTCCTGGGAGTGATTTATCTAGAATCACTCATTCGGAATAATTATCTGAAACCAAAATTTAACTCTTGCTTGAGAACCATTTGTAAGTCCTGATTCAATTAATTGTTAGAAATAATAAAGCCATCAAGTCAATCAATGAGGAAGTGTGTGCTTAAGCCGTGTCACATGCCCAGTGCAGGGCTAGGCCGTGTGCCAGACTTGACTTTGATATGAATCTGGATCTAGTAATGAAGGAGTCAGGGTACTGAGGAAGTCTTGTCACCAGACAAAGCTGGTTATCTTTTAGGTATACAATGACATAATGACTTGTCACAGAATGCCTTGTTGCAGATTAATACTTGTGTTCTTGTCTTTACACAAGTGGGGGAATGTCTAGGCATCCAGGTTGCTACTTTCAGAATGGTTACTAACCATAAAGACATTAATGCATCCTGGCCCCTTTGGAAGGCTTTGATGTCAGTTGCTCAAGATTAATCAGTCACCTGTGTCAAAATTAGGGAAGGTGCCAGGGTATTGTGCCACCACCCCCATTAGGCAATAATACCAGGAACATAGCAGGTGTTTAGTAAATACTGCTGCAAAATTGAATGCATGGCAATCTGTATATAGCCTTTCTGGAGGGTTGAGGATAATTTGGGCCTTACAGCAGTCTTTGTCATGAGAACTTCCCCTGCCCTGTACCCCATGGATTGGGCATCTGTCAGGCATCCTTCCAGCTTTGCCACCTTACCTGTCTGGTCTCAGTGGAAGGAGGAAGAAGGTCCAGCTAGATCAATCAGATTCACTCTTAAAAATCTAAACTGAAAGATAGAGATTGGTACTTAAGGGGCACCTGGGTGGCTCAGTCGTTTAAGCATCTGGCTTCAGCCTATATCATGATCTCGCCACTCCAGAGTTCAAGCCCCATGTCAGGCTCTGTGCTGACAGCTCAGAGACTGGAGCCTGTTTCAGATTCTGTGTCTCCCTCTCTCTCTCTGCCTCTCCCCCGCTCACACTCTGTCTCTCTCAAAAATAAACATTAAAAAAAATTAAAAATAAAAGTTGAGCTATTTAATGGTGGAGCTAGGAAGACTATCTTTTGAGAATTGGTTTTTTATAATTTCTTTGGATTCTATGAAACGTCTTTTCAGTAAGTCCCCTTTTCATTCATTTATTTTTGTTTACTTTGAAGATTATATTACTTTCAACCAAAGATGTCTTAAGACATTAAGCCTTTTGAAATGTGCTGGAGGCCAAATAAAGGAACAGGAGACATCTGTGGGTGAATTACCTTATTTCCTCATTTTTTTCACTTTAAGCATGAAACCTAGTAAACTTAGAACTTCTAAGAATATATAATAGCTTTTATTTCCATCTTCACATTGCAATCTCTTAGGGATGTAGCAAGTTAAAGTCAGTTAAATTTATTTTCTAGAAAATGTTTTTGTATCAATAATAGCTCTCTAGCTTAAAGCAGGAAGGGAGAGAGAGAGGAATATGAGTTTATAATTCCCAGCAGGAGTAGTTTAACATAAAGAAAGTGACAGATGTACTGTAAAGAACGTGAAGAGATTCAGTAGCTTTTAACACTTCTGTTGAGCATTCAGTAGAGGTTTGCTATTTATAAGCTGTAGTTTATAGATTGTCTGACTCTACTCTGTTTCATGATACATATAATATTAAATGAACATATACATAGACTTAATAAAATGCAAGTAAGTTTGTATCTTATGTTGATTTTTTACAATCATAGAACTCTGAGAACTATGAAGAACAAAGAGTTACAAAATATTACGTTTAAAACATCTTATTGAGGGGTGCCTGGGTGGCTCAGTCAGTTACAGTCAGTTAAGCGTCCAACTTCAGCTCAGGTCATGATCTCACAGGGCTCATGGGTTTGAGCCCCTGCATTAGGCTCTGTGCTGACAGCTCAAAGCCTGGAGCCTGCTTTGGATTCTGTGTCTCCTTCTCTCTCTGCCTCTCCCCCACTCACGCTCTGTCTCTGTCTCTCAAAATAAAAACATTAAAAAAAAATTTTTAACTTGTTATTGAATAGTATTATTTTAAAATTTCTATAATTTTTTAAATATCTAAGACTGCTTTGCTTCCTTTTTGCTTGGATATTTTTTTTTTCGTTTTATTTATTTTTGGGACAGAGAGAGACAGAGCATGAACGGGGGAGGGGCAGAGAGAGAGGGAGACACAGAATCGGAAACAGGCTCCAGGCTCTGAGCCATCAGCCCAGAGCCCGACACGGGGCTCGAACTCACGGACCGCGAGATCATGACCTGGCTGAAGTCGGACGCTTAACCGACTGCGCCACCCAGGTGCCCCTGCTTGGATATTTTTATTACACTTTCAATATGCTTAAAATATTTTATAAGATTCATATATTTAAAATATACCCTATGATGAAACTCACCTGCTTTAGAGAATATACAATTTTATTGATAATATATTGCTGATTCTTACTCTTTGCTTAAAAATATAAGTTCAAATAGGCTACAGAGAATGATTAAAAACTAAAAATTGTATGTGTTGATATGTTGAACTTATTACTGTATTTGGTACTTAGTCATCGAAATAACAATTACTAATATCACAGAAGCGCATGCCTTTCCAACCTGCCACATTGCCGTGGACTACATGGGTCTGTCTGCCTCAGCTCCTGCTTTGCCTTCACAGGTAGCAGCACGACCTATGGTATTGCCCAGTCTCATTCTACAGCTCTTTTTCTGACCACATTTTAGCTCAACCAGAAGACTGATTCAAATCTCCTGTTGTCATCACCTCTCATGCCAAACTCAGTAGTGAAAGACGGCAGGATGTACATTTACACATATCAATGGGCAAGAGCCCAAACTTCAGAATCAGATCTTGTCACCACTGGGTAATCATCTGGATATACCAGTGATGCTCATTCAACAGCTGAAAGGTGGGTAGGCAGAATTCCATGGAGAAGCTTGACTAGGTGAGGGTAGCTCTTCCAATTAGGTGATGCAAAACAGAATGGAAATAAACTGGTCCCTAAACACTCTAAGTCTGATGTCATGTCCTCTGGGGGGTTTCCTGTTGTTTCATTTCCTAAGACAGAAATCAGGTGTTCATTCCTTGACCACCTAGCATTATGCCTCTCCATGAGTCAGCCCTCCTGATGTCCAAGATTTTTAGCCCACATGATCCCCCTGCCATATGCATTCCACTGGGAGGAGCAGAGGAAATTTTGTGGATCCCGCATGTCTGTAGCTTAAAAACAGAGGAAAAGAGGAAAAGACACCAAGGCTTCTGGTGAAGAATGACTTAAAGCTGGTGAGAGATAAAATATAAAAGAAAGAGAAAGAGAGAGTGACTTTTACCATCAAAGGGGAAGAAGCTTACATATTGGTTTATAATCTTCTTTTTTCTTCCTGAGGATAATTTCTAGTCACTACTGTAAACTCCCACAGAAAATGTGTCTATGAGACATCTCTCTACCACATTTCTTGAGATTTTTCTTTCATAATTCTATCCAGGAAGATAGAATTCCTATACCTAGGAAGAATAATACTGATAATAATATTATTATAAATTTGATAATAATATGATTATAATACTTTTGTTATATTTACTATCATTATTGCTCATTTTAATTGAGCCTCGCTATGGACCAGACACAATTCCAAGTAATTTACATGAATTGTCTCATTGACTTCTCCCAACAAATATACCCATAATGTTCTCCCCATTACCAACAGAGAACTCGAGTCCCAATGAGATTGAGTAATTTGCCTAATATCACAGAGCTGAGTAGTAGAGGCAGGATTTGAACCCACGCAGTGTGACCCAAGCTCTTACTCACTGAGATATTCTATGTATATGAACTGAACCCCTTTTATATTGAAGCAATTTCTTAACTCACTCAGTGAATACATCCAACCAGACAGGTCCAAGTTCTTCCAGAGCTTTTCCATGTCAAACAGCGTTAACAGTCAACATCCTCCCTCAGGTTGAACTATCTCAGGGAAAAAATTGTTGTATCAAGTGTCTTTCTACCTGCTTGAACTTTTGAATAATTGGGAACAAGGAGGGTGGAAAAAAATATAACAACAGAGGCTTGTTTTTGGATTCATTCATTCTTTCTTTCCACAAATGTTTGAATGAACATTTTGCTTTGTAGCCTAGAGACTGAGGATCACCAGTAAACCAGCGGCTCCTTTATTTGGGCCTGTTCACCCTCAACCCAGCAGCTTCCTGAAGAACGTCTCTTAAGAGTGGTTTTTGGGGCGCCTGGGTGGCTCAGTCGGTTGGGTGACCAACTTCGGCTCAGGTCATGATCTCACGTTCCGTGAGTTCGAGCCCCACGTCGGGCTCTGGGCTGATGGCTCAGCGCCTGGAGCCTGCTTCCGGTTCTGTGTCTCCCTTTCTCTCTGCCCCTCCCCCGTACATGCTCTGTCTCAAAATAAATAAACGTTAAAAAAAAAAAAGTGGTTTTTGTGTCAGGCGTAAGACACATAGTCACATCACATAAGAACCTAAACATGAGAAATGTTATACAAGGCATGGGATTGAGAGTATTTAAATAGTACATAACACCAAAGGGAAAAGAACATCTGATTCTTATAGGCAGCCAGTGAAAAGAGTATAAAATGGCTTTAACATCTTATGATGCCAGCCATCCCAAGAGAAGTCTATTTGTGTAAGTCATGGAATTGAAGCCATTTCTCTGCAGGAGGTTGGGTGTTCCTGGCCACGACTGTGTACTAAATGAGCTGGTCCCAGGGTAATCTAATTGCAAGGCGTGTGAGACAGCCCCTCAAAGGCGGCTAGGGCACAGAAGAAGGTATGATGGGATTAACTGGACCCAGCAAGAAGCCTTCAGACCCAACAATAAAGCCTCCAAGGGAAGGAGTAGCATCATAGTGGCTCTCCTCAAATGTACGTTGGGTAGAGTCCCCTGAATCTGTTTGTGTGGTAGGGAAGAGCAAATTGCAAATTAAAAACTAAATTCTCTAACATATGTAAAATACTGGCATTAAAAACACAGTGCTTTAGGAATCCTCCAGTATATTGTATCTCCACTTTACAGTAGTATCAGTATTTCCCAGGAACTTGTTAGAAATACAAATTCTCTGGTCCACCTCAGATCAGAAAGCGGAGCCCAGCAGTCTGTATTTTAACAAGCCCTTCTGGTGATTCTGATGTACATTAATGTTTGAACACCGTTAAACCAGAGAGACTTTACTCACCCTTCCAGGTCCAGGCTTTCCGTGTCTGTTTTTATGCCACCACCATCTTGTATTGATTATTACAGATATGTAATATAGTTTGAAAGTAATAAATGTAATATCTCCAGCTTTGGTCTTCTTCCTTAAGATTGTTTTGGCTATTCGGAGTGTTTTTGTGGTTCCATACAAATTTTAGAATAAAAACTATTTCTGTGAAAAATGCCATTGTAACTTTAGTAGGGATTACATTGAATCTGTAGGTTGCTTTGGGTCATAAGGATAGTTTAACAATATGAATTCTTCCAATCCAAGAATATGTGGTATTTTTCCATTTCTTTGTGTCTTCTTCAATTTCTTTCATCAATGTCTTACAGTTTTCAGTATACAGATCTTTTCATTCCTTTGGCTAAATTCATTCCCAACTATTTTACTGTTTTTGATGTTACTATAAGGCTTAATTTTTTTTAAGGTTTATTCATTTTTCAGAAACAGAGAGAGACAAAGCTGTGAGTGGGGAAGGCGCAGAGCAAGAGGGAGACACAGAATCCGAAGCAGGCTCCAGGCTCCGAGCTGTCAGCACTGAGCCCGACACGGGGCTTGAACTCACAAACTGTGAGATCTTGACCTGAGCCGAAGTCAGACGCTCAACCGACTAACCCACCCAGGTGCCCCTATAAGGCTTAATTTCTTAATTTATCTTTCAGATAGTTTCTTGTTAGTGTATTAAAGCATAACTGATTTTTGTATATTGATTTGTATCCTGCAGATTTACAAAATACATTAATTAGATCTAACAGTTTTTTTCATGGAAACCTTTAGGGTTATCTGTATGTAAGATCATGTCATCTGAAAACAGACCATTTTACTTCTTCCTTTCTGATTTGGATGCTTTAATTCTTTTTCTTACCAAATTCTCTGGCTAGGACTCCCAGTACTATGTTGAATAAGAGCAGTGGGAGTGGACATCCTTGTCTTGTTCCTGATCTTAGAGGAAAAGCTTTCAGTTTTTCACTGCTGAGTATGATCTTAGCTGGGGACTTGTCAATATGTCCTTTATTACGTTGAGGTACATTTCTTCATTTGTTGAGAGTTTCTCTCCCGAAAGAATGTTGAATTTTGTCAAATGCTTTTTCTGCATCTATTGAGATGATCATATGATATTTATCTTCCACGTGCTAATGTGGTTTATCATCTTTATTGCTTTGTGCATGTTGAGACATCTCTGAATCCCAGGGATAGACCCCACTTAATAATGGTATATGAGCCTTTTAATATATCGTTGAATTTGGTTTGCTCATATTTTGTTCAGGATTTTTGCATCTGTGTTCATAGGGGATGCTGGTCTGTAGTTTTATTTTCTTATTGTGTCCATATCTGGTATCAGGGTAATACTGGCCTCCTAAAATGAGTTTGGAAGTGTTTCCTCTTCCTCAATTTTTTAGAAGAGTTTGAGAAGGTTTGTCATTGATTCTTCTTTAAATGCTTTAGAATTCACCAGTGAAGCCATCTGGTCCTGGGCTTTTCTTTGTTGGGAAATTTTTGATTACTGATACAATGTCTAACAATTCTATTCATAGCAGTCACCTGTTCCAGACTCTACAGACCAGTTTTGTGTGGGGAAGAGATTTACCCCCTGGTCAGCGGGCAGCTCCGGCTGTATGGAGTTTGGCAGTTCCTGCTCTGGGGGATGGCCCACGGCGCAGTTTCTCTTGACTCCCCCAGCTGAGGCCAGTTTGGTGATTTCAGGGGTTCTCAAGGGCCCAGGATGTCTGTGTGCAGCAGTAGTGAGAGCTGTTCGATTCTTTGGTGGCACAAACTGCTGGAGACCTCCTGATCTCCTTTCTCCCGTGGGAGATATTGTGGCTGAGAGGACCCGTTTTAGCACCAGGTCTGGTTTGCAGGCACCCTGCAGTCATGAGAGCACTGGCGTCTGATGTGCAGCCACAGGGCAGGTGCAGAGTGCTGGTGCATGGGAAAGAACAGCTCTGGCGGTCAGGGGCTGGCTGGCCTTCCGTGGCAGTGGCTCTGGTACTTGAGATGCCTGCGTGTGCATGTGGAGCAGCTGCAGGGCTAGGGTCTGGGCCGTGGGTGTGTATGGAACGTCCCAGGAGCTGAGGTCCGGAGTGCAGGTACGGGCTTGGCGGCTGGAGTTCTGGGGTCCAACGCCTAGGTGGGGTTGGGAGCGGGGGATCCGCTGGCCTGGTCCCAGGATGACACAACAGTAGCTCCTTCCCAAGAAGGCACACAGCAGCGTCTCGCGCCCCAGGTGTCTGCGACAGTGATGAGGTCACTGGGGATGTGGGTGGTACCAGCCTCACAGCTGATACTGATACTGACAGTAGTAGTGATAGCCCCACCCTTCGCTGTTTCTAGCCTTCTGGGAATATCTCGGCTATGCTATCGCCCGCCAATCCCTTCTGTGTGGTTAGTCTTTATTTTTTTTATTATTATTTTTTTTTTTTGCTTTACTGTTTTTTTCTGTAGGTTAATTTGAATCTTGAGCCCTCCGAGGGCTCTTTTTTATTTTATTTTTAATTTTTTTTAATGTTTTTATTTATTTTTGAGAGAGAGCGAGCAAGTGGAGAGGGGCAGAGAGAGAGGGAGACACAGAATCTGAAGCAGGTTCCAGGCTCTGAGCGGTCAGCACAGAGCCCCACACCCGTCTCAAACTCCGAACCGAACTGAACCGTGAGATCATGACCTGAACTGAAGTCGGATGCTTAACCCACTGAGCCACACAGGTGCGCCTCCTAGGGCTATTTTAATTCATGGATTGCTAATTGTGTTGTCCCTTCCTCCCTCCCTCTCTCTCGCTCTCCTTCCTTCCTTCTTTCTTTCTTTCTTTCTTTCTTTCTTTCTTTCTTTCTTTCTTCTTTCTCTTTTTCTTTCTTCATGAGAGGGTGAAAGATAGCTCTCCCATCTTGCTGAAGTCCTACATCCATCTTTTTCTATTCACACAGACTAGTCCAAAAATATTTACCCAAGGGTCAAGATTTAATAGAATTAATTTTTACTGCTTCGTTAAGTACATTCTTGAGTGCAACCGGCCTTTTCTGTTTTCCCCCTGAAAGTGTGTGGCAGCAAGAATACAATGACTAGAAATGCAGAACAGTTAGTAACATTGCTGGTATTTGTGCCAGGGCACCTGCAGTTGGAGCCATCATTGCTTCTGCACCATCTATGCAAATGTCAACAATGCGGGGGGAGGGGAAGCAGATGTCTTAGTGTTGTGAAGTTTTGACCCCATGGTCTCTCTGCAAGGTTCCTGGGAACCCCCAAAGGGCCATGGATCACACTTTTAGAAACACTTATTAGATAGAGTTCCCCTATTGCTTGGTGGTAATTCCAGTAGAATGTAAGCTTCCTGGGGTTAGGGATTTGTCATTTTACCGGTTTGTCATTTTACTCCCAAAGCCTAGAAAAGTGCTCAGCATAAAATACTGCAAAATAAATATGTGTATAACAAGCAAATGAATGTAATGTTAGCTTGCACTGCACTGTTTTTTTTATAGTGTTCCCCTAATAAATGCCTATCAGTTACTTTGGGTGATAGGAAAAAAAAAAAAAAAAAAGACAGACTGTATAAAGCTGGTTGCTTAAAAGGCTTACCCTGCACATGGAGATATCGTAAAAATTATAGTCAAAAGTGATTGTCTCGAGGAGGAGGGAAGATGGCGGCGTAGGAGGACGCTGGGTTCACCGCGCGTCCTGCTGATCACTTAGATTCCACCTACACCTGCCTAAATAACCCAGAAAACCGCCAGAGGATTAGCAGAACGGAGTCTCCAGAGCCAAGCGCAGACGAGAGGCCCACGGAAGAGGGTAGGAAGGGCGGCGAGGCGGTGCGCGCTCCACGGACTGGCGGGAGGGAGCCGGGTCGGAGGGGCGGCTCGCCAGCCAAGCAGAGCCCCCGAGTCTGGCGGGCAAAAGCGGAGGGGCCTGATGGACTGTGTTCCAACAGCAAGCGCGACTTAGCGTCTGGGAGGTTATAAGTTAACAGCTCTGCTCAGAAAGCGGGAAGGCTGGAGGACAAAGGGAGGGAGAGCTGCTGAGCCCCCGGACGACAGAGCTCAGTTTGGTGGGGAACAAAGGCGCTCGCCAGCGCCATCTCCCCCACCCATCCCCCAGCCAAAATCCCAAAGAGAACCAGTTCCTGCCAGGAAACTTCCTCGCTCGCGCAAACACCCAACTCTGTGCTTCTGCGGAGGAGCCAAACCTCCGGCAGTGGATCTGACTCCCTCCCGCTGCCACAGGGCCCCTCCTGAAGTGGATCACCTAAGGAGAAGCGAGCTAAGCCTGCCCCTCCTGCCCCTGTGCACCTTGCCTACCCACCCCAGCTAATACGCCAGATCCCCAGCATCACAAGCCTGGCAGTGTGCAAGTAGCCCAGACGGGCCACGCCACCCCACAGTGAATCCCGCCCCTAGGAGAGGGGAAGAGAAGGCACACACCAGTCTGACTGTGGCCCCAGCGGTGGGCCGGGGGCACACATCAGGTCTGACTGCGACTCCGCCCACCAACTCCAGTTATACACCACAGCACAGGGGAAGTGCCCTGCAGGTCCTCACCACTCCAGGGACTATCCAAAATGACCAAGCGGAAGAATTCCCCTCAGAAGAATCTCCAGGAAATAACAACAGCTAATGAGCTGATCAAAAAGGATTTAAATAATATAACAGAAAGTGAATTTAGAATAATAGTCATAAAATTAATCGCTGGGCTTGAAAACAGTATAGAGGACAGCAGAGAATCTCTTGCTACAGAGATCAAGGGACTAAGGAACAGTCACGAGGAGCTGAAAAACGCTTTAAATGAAATGCAAAACAAAATGGAAACCACCACGGCTCGGATTGAAGAGGCAGAGGAGAGAATAGGTGAACTAGAAGATAAAGTTATGGAAAAAGAGGAAGCTGAGAAAAAGAGAGATAAAAAAATCCAGGAGTATGAGGGGAAAATTAGAGAACTAAGTGATACACTAAAAAGAAATAATATACGCATAATTGGTATCCCAGAGGAGGAAGAGAGAGGGAAAGGTGCTGAAGGGGTACTTGAAGAAATAATAGCTGAGAACTTCCCTGAACTGGGGAAGGAAAAAGGCATTGAAATCCAAGAGGCACAGAGAAGTCCCTTCAGACGTAACTTGAATCGATCTTCTGCATGACATATCATAGTGAAACTGGCAAAATACAAGGATAAAGAGAAAATTCTGAAAGCAGCAAGGGGTAAACGTGCCCTCACATATAAAGGGAGACCTATAAGACTCGTGACTGATCTCTCTTTTGAAACTTGGCAGGCCAGAAAGAATCAGCACGAGATTTTCAGTGTGCTAGACAGAAAAAACATGCAGCCGAGAATCCTTTATCCAGCAAGTCTGTCATTTAGAATAGAAGGAGAGATAAAGGTCTTCCCAAACAAACAAAAACTGAAGGAATTTGTCACCACTAAACCAGCCCTACAAGAGATCCTAAGGGGGACCCTGTGAGACAAAGTACCAGAGACAACACTACAAGCATAAAACATACAGACATCACAATGACTCTAAACCCGTATCTTTCTATAATAACACTGAATGTAAATGGATTAAATGCGCCAACCAAAAGACATAGGGTATCAGAATGGATAAAAAAACAAGACCCATCTATTTGCTGTCTACAAGAGACTCATTTTAGACCTGAGGACACCTTTAGATTGAGAGTGAGGGGATGGAGAACTATTTATCATGCTACTGGAAGCCAAAAGAAAGCTGGAGTAGCCATACTTATATCAGACAAACTAGACTTTAAATTAAAGGCTGTAACAAGAGATGAAGAAGGACATTATATAATAGTTACAGGGTCTATTCATCAGGAAGAGCTAACAATTATAAATGTCTATGCACCGAATACCGGAGCCCCCAAATATATAAAACAACTACTCATAAACATAAGCAACCTTATTGATAAGAATATGGTAATTGCAGGGGACTTTAACACCCCACTTACAGAAATGGATAGATCATCTAGACACACGGTCAATAAAGAAACAAGGGCCCTGAATGAGACATTGGATCAGATGGACTTGACAGATATATTTAGAACTCTGCATCCCAAAGCAACAGAATATACTTTCTTCTCGAGTGCACATGGAACCTTCTCCAAGATAGATCATATACTGGGTCACAAAACAGCCCTTCATAAGTTCACAAGAATTGAAATTATACCATGCATACTTTCAGACCACAATGCTATGAAGCTTGAAATCAACCACAGAAAAAAGTCTGGAAAACCTCCAAAAGCATGGAGGTTAAAGAACACCCTACTAACGAATGAGTGGGTCAACCAGGCAATTAGAGAAGAAATTAAAAAATATATGGAAACAAACGAAAATGAAAATACAACAATCCAAACGCTTTGGGATGCAGCGAAGGCAGTCCTGAGAGGAAAATACATTGCAATCCAGGCCTATCTCAAGAAACAAGAAAAATCCCAAATACAAAATCTAACAGCACACCTAAAGGAAATAGAAGCAGAACAGCAAAGACACCCCAAACCCAGCAGAAGAAGAGAAATAATAAAGATCAGAGCAGAAATAAACAATATAGAGTCTAAAAAAACTGTAGAGCAGATCAACGAAACCAAGAGTTGGTTTTTTGAAAAAATAAACAAAATTGACAAACCTCTAGCCAGGCTTCTCAAAAAGAAAAGGGAGATGACCCAAATAGATAAAATCATGAATGAAAATGGAATTATTACAACCAATCCCTCAGAGATACAAACAATTATCAGGGAATACTATGAAAAATTATATGCCAACAAATTGGACAACCTGGAAGAAATGGACAAATTCCTGAACACCCACACTCTTCCAAAACTCAATCAGGAGGAAATAGACAGCTTGAACAGACCCATAACCAGCGAAGAAATTGAATCGGTTATCAAAAATCTCCCAACAAATAAGAGTCCAGGACCAGATGGCTTCCCAGGGGAGTTCTACCAGACGTTTAAAGCAGAGATAATACCTATCCTTCTCAAGCTATTCCAAGAAATAGAAAGGGAAGGAAAACTTCCAGACTCATTCCATGAAGCCGGTATTACTTTGATTCCTAAACCAGACAGAGACCCAGTAAAAAAAGAGAACTACCGGCCAATATCCCTGATGAATACGGATGCAAAAATTCTCAATAAGATACTAGCAAATCGAATTCAACGGCATATAAAAAGAATTATTCACCATGATCAAGTGGGATTCATTCCTGGGATGCAGGGCTGGTTCAACATTCGCAAATCAATCAACGTGATACATCACATTAACAAAAAAAAGAGAAGAACCATATGATCCTGTCAATCGATGCAGAAAAGGTCTTTGACAAAATCCAGCACCCTTTCTTAATAAAAACCCTTGAGAAAGTCGGGATAGAAGGAACATACTTAAAGATCATAAAAGCCATTTATGAAAAGCCCACAGCTAACATCATCCTCAACGGGGAAAAACTGAGAGCTTTTTCCCTGAGATCAGGAACACGACAGGGATGCCCACTCTCACCACTGTTGTTTAACATAGTGCTGGAAGTTCTAGCATCAGCAATCAGACAACAAAAGGAAATCAAAGGCATAAAAATTGGCAAAGATGAAATCAAGCTTTCGCTTTTTGCAGATGACATGATATTATACATGGAAAATCCGATAGAATCCACCAAAAGTCTGCTAGAACTGATACATGAATTCAGCAAAGTTGCAGGATACAAAATCAATGTACAGAAATCAGTTGCTTTCTTATACACTAACAATGAAGCAACAGAAAGACAAATAAAGAAACTGATCCCATTCACAATTGCACCAAGAAGCATAAAATACCTAGGAATAAATCTAACCAAAGATGTAAAGGATCTGTATGCTGAAAACTATAGAAAGCTTATGAAGGTAATTGAAGAAGATTTAAAGAAATGGAAAGACATTCCCTGCTCATAATTGGAAAAATAAATATTGTCAAAATGTCAATACTACCCAAAGCTATCTACACATTCAATGCAATCCCAATCAAAATTGCACCAGCATTCTTCTCGAAACTAGAACAAGCAATCCTAAAATTCATATGGAACCACAAAAGGCCCCGAATAGCCAAAGGAATTTTGAAGAAGACCAAAGCAGGAGGCATCACAATCCCAGACTTTAGCCTCTACTACAAAGCTGTCATCATCAAGACAGCATGGTATTGGCACAAAAACAGACACATAGACCAATGGAATAGAATAGAAACCCCAGAACTAGACCCACAAACATATGGCCAACTCATCTTTGACAAAGCAGGAAAGAACATCCAATGGAAAAAAGACAGCCTCTTTAACAAATGGTGCTGGGAGAACTGGACAGCAACATGCAGAAGGTTGAAACTAGACCACTTTCTCACACCATTCACAAAAATAAACTCAAAATGGATAAAGGACCTGAATGTGAGACAGGAAACCATCAAAACCTTAGAGGAGAAAGCAGGAAAAGACCTCTCTGACCTCAGCCGTAGCAATCTCTTACTCGACACATCCCCAAAGGCAAGGGAATTAAAAGCAAAAGTGAATTACTGGGACCTTATGAAGATAAAAAACTTCTGCACAGCAAAGGAAACAACCAACAAAACTAAAAGGCAACCAACGAAATGGGAAAAGATATTTGTAAATGTCATATCGGACAAAGGGCTAGTATCCAAAATCTATAAAGAGCTCACCAAACTCCACACCCGAAAAACAAATAACCCAGTGAAGAAATGGGCAGAAAACATGAATAGACACTTCTCTAAAGAAGACATCTGGATGGCCAACAGGCACATGAAAAGATGTTCAGCGTCGCTCCTTATCAGGGAAATACAAATCAAAACCACACTCAGGTATCACCTCACGCCAGTCAGAGTGGCCAAAATGAACAAATCAGGAGACTATAGATGCTGGAGAGGATGTGGAGAAACGGGAACCCTCTTGCACTGTTGGTGGGAATGCAAATTGGTGCAGCCGCTCTGGAAAGCAGTGTGGAGGTTCCTCAGAAAATTAAAAATAGACCTACCCTATGACCCAGCAATAGCACTGCTAGGAATTTATCCAAGGGATACAGGAGTACTGATGCATAGGGGCACTTGTACCCCAATGTTCATAGCAGCACTCTCAACAATAGCCAAATTATGGAAAGAGCCTAAATGTCCATCAAGTGATGAATGGATAAAGAAATTGTGGTTTATATACACAATGGAATACTACGTGGCAATGAGAAAAAATGAAATATGGCCTTTTGTAGCAACGTGGATGGAACTGGAGAGTGTGATGCTAAGTGAAATAAGCCATACAGAGAAAGACAGATACCATATGGTTTCACTCTTATGTGGATCCTGAGAAACTTAACAGGAACCCATGGGGGAGGGGGAGGAAAAAAGAAAAAAAAAAAAAAAAAAGAGGTTAGAGTGGGAGAGAGCCAAAGCATAAGAGACTGTTAAAAACTGAGAACAAACTGAGGGTTGATGGGGGGTGGGAGGGAGGAGAGGGTGGGTGATGGGTATTGAGGAGGGCACCTTTTGGGATGAGCACTGGGTGTTGTATGGAAACCAATTTGACAATAAATTTCATATAATAAAAAAAAAAAGTGATTGTCTCTAATTCCATAGGGAAACGAGTCTTGTGCCTGAAAGCAATTGAAGCTGCTTCTTCTGATGCATGCTCTAGAAGCTTCCTCATCAGTAAGCCATGCACAGATGCAAACTACATTCTTTTCTGTTTTTTTTTTCTTTTACAAAGCTTCATTTAAAAGACCGTGCAGAGAGTAATTATAAAAAAGTTAATATCCACTTGCTTTTCAACTAATTTTTTAAAAACAGAAATAACTGCTTCTTATTTCAATTATTTGTTGCTATAAATAATATAGCAATGGCAAAGCTAATTGCATTTGTTCAGGGGTGAACTTGTCAGGTAAAGAACAGAACACCCACCCATCAAAAGTCTGCTGCAAGGGCAAGTGCTTCCACACCTTTGTGCATGCCATTTTCTCTGCACAGCACATGCTATCCCCCCTTCTGAAAGGTAAGCCGGGCCCATCCTTCAAGCCTTACCTCAGTTTTACCTCTTCCCAATGGCCTCTTACTGTTCCCCAGATGCAGGCTGTTTTTTCCATCTGTTTCCCCTGTCATTTATGCATACCCTACTAGAGCACTTAGCACAATGAATTTTAGATCTTTACCAGTAAGGGTGATGTAATTGTCAACTTTGAGCCCCCAAGACCTGGTAGAGTGTCTGGAACAGAGTAAATGTTTAACAAATGATATTCGGGATTGTTGTTGTTGTTTTAAAAATGCCGAATTACTATCCCATTGCAGGAATCGGGCAAAGCCGTCTTATCTTCTGATTATCATACAAATACATCGTGATTCATGCCCTAGTACATTATCACCTAAGAGAAATGTAGATTTCATAAATGCTGTATAAAACTCGGTAATTTTGAGTAAATGCAAAGAATAATAAAGTAGTCGGGGCTCCTGAGTGGCTCAGTTGGTTAACCGTCCGACTTCAACTCAGGTCATGATTTTGCGGTTTGTGATTTCGAGCCCCGCGTCCAGCTCTGTGCTGACCACTCAGAGCCTGGAGCCTGTTTCAGATTCTGTGTCTCCTTCTCTCTCTGCCCCTCCCTGCTCATGCTCTGTCTCTCAAAAATAAACATTAAAAAAAAATGTTTTTAAGAATAATAGAGCAGCAAGAAAAATAATGGAAAGCAGTTTAATTCTTGAGTGTTTTTCAGAAACTTCAAGGAAAAAGTGCATTAATAAACAGGACGGTCCAACTCCTTGCCACCAAGCAAACTGTGATTCTTGGACCAGCAGCATTAGCGTCACCGACGGCTTGTCATAAATGCAGAAATATCAGGTCTCAGTCCCCAAATTGGCATTTATTTTACAAAGTCTCCAGGAGATTTGTAAGCTCTCTGTTAGTGATTGAAAAGAGGTGGTCTCACTTCTTGAAAATCACATCCACCCATTTCTCTCATTTTGGGGGTCTTCAGAGCAGCTGCCCTCATATCTCTGATCTTTCAGTGCTTTGTAATGCTAAACTTCTGCCTATGAGTAACGGAGATATTCCTGGAAAGGAAAACAATCCCTGGGGCTGAAGGAGGGGGATGGGGGGAGGAAGGTCAGTTAAGAGGAAAGGGAGTTCTGGGAAGGATGAGGGAGAATATAAGCTCCAGGGGAAAGATGCTTATAGAAGGTGTGAGTGGTTGGCTCTAGAACATCCGATGTTTGTTGTATTGTCAGTGAAAAGTAGAACGAATTTTATTTTTTTGAAAATGTTTGTTTATTTTTGAGAGAGAGGGGGAGAGAGAGCACGCAAGCACAAGCATTGTCAGCACAGAACCCAACACAGAGCTTGATCTCAGGAACTCATGAACTGTGATATCATGACCTAAGCCGGAATCAGGATCCGAACGCTTAACCAACCAAGGACCTGGGCGCCTCACAAATTTTATTTTTTAAGTGTGTGCTCTTGAAGAAAGTTTGTTTAACCTATTAGAATCCAGAATAGTCTGCTCAGATTTGGCTTTTTAGCAATAGTATTAGTTAAAATGAAACTAGTAAATTGCTGTTGGTGATAAAGTCATGTGAGTTCAGAAAAACATTTTAAAGTCTCTGATCTTTAAGGAGTAAAAGGATAAGCCATTGATTTACTATAATTGTTCTATTTCAGCTCACCTATTCGTAGTCTGTGATTTAGCAACTCAGAATTGGGTTTGTTTTTGTTTTTGTTTTTGTTTTTTCCCTAAGGTGTTTTTTCGAAGCTTATTAAACTGGTGACTTGTGATTCTAACTCACTACGCTTAGCAAAAATATGGACTTCAATAAGAGTCTAGTACAAATGATCTAGGAAGCCTCAGATGCTTACTTTTCACAGTGGAAACAGTCATTTTTTTTTCTTTTTTTTCATATATTCATCGTATGCTGCTTCATAGTGAAGGGCTCCAGAATAAGCCACTGTGCATAAAAATTATTTTAGGCCAAAGGCATGTGAGTTCTTAAAATCCCTTATCTGCCTAAAAGCACAACCTCCTAAGAGAAGTCAACTGTCATAAATCCCCAACCACGACCAAGGGCAACTCTAATCCTCTCTTCTTAGAGACCCGAACTCTACACACCCAAGCAGACGTTATAAAACTATCATATCTCTCATCTGTTTTCCTAAAAGCCCATTTATCTTTCAAAAAGTCATTTGTTTTTCCACAAGTGCCCTTTTACCCTCCTCTAAGAAATCATTTGTTCTTCCAAAAGTGTCACTCTGCCCTTCCCCATTCCCAATTAAGATGGGATGTACACCCCAAATTCAACCACCCCCCTGACTCACCTTTCTTTGTGAACTCCCAAATACATATATAATTAAATCTGTTTTTTTTTTCCTCTTGCTAATCTGTCATTTGTCAGTTTAATTAGAGGCCTTCAAACACTAAACATAGCAGGGTAAAGTTTTTTGGCTTGCCAACAGTGTTTAATTTTATCAAATTTGATGCAATCAAAATTAGTATTAAAATGGTGGAATACCCAGACCAGAACTAGAATGATTTAACCACTATACACTTATTTATTTAATAAAAGTTCAGCAAATATGAGATGAATTCACTCTGCATAATCAGTAAAACCATATGAAGCATATAGTAGTGTCGTAGACATCAATGGTACATTTACATTCATCACCAATAGTGGTTCTTTTTTCTTCCTTCCTTCCTTCCTTCCTTCCTTCCTTCCTTCCTTCCTTCCTTCTTTTCTTTCTTGCTTTCTTTCTTGCTTTCTTTCCTTTTTAATTTATATCCCAGTTAGTTAGCATATAGTACAAAAATGATTTCAGGAGTAGATTCCAGTGATTCACCCCTATGTATAACCGGCTGAGTTATGGATGACACAGTGCTCCTCCCAACAAGTGTCTTTCTTAATGCCCCTTACCCATTTAGCCCATCCCCTCACCCATAATCCTTCTAACAACCCTCAGTTTGTTCTCTGTATTTAAGAGTCTCTTATGTTTTGTCCCCCTTCTTGTTTTTATATTATTTTTGCTTCCCTCCCTTATGTTCATGTTTTGTATCTTAAGTTCCTCATATGAGTGAAGTCATATATTTGTCTTTCTCTAATTTCGCTTAGCATAATACCTTCTAGTTCCATCCACATAGTTGCAAATGGCAAGATTTCATTCTTTTTGATGGCTGAGTAATACTCCATTGTATGTATATACCACATCTTATTTACCCATTCATCCATCAATGGACATTTGGGCTCTTTCCATACTTTGGCTGTTATCGATAGCACTGCTATGAACAACAAATAGTGATTCTTTAACCATTCGGGGGTCAAAAACTGGTGTTTTATTTAGCTGGCACTTTCCTCTGTGCCATGGTATTAAAAGAAACACAGTGGGGGCGCCTGGGTGGTTCAGTAGGTTAAGTGTCTGACTTTAGCTCAGGTCATGATCTTGTGGTTTGTGAGTTTGAGCCCCAAGTCGGGCTCTGTGCTGACAGCTGGGAGCCTGGAGCCTACTTCGGATTCTGTGTTTCCTTCTCTCTCTGCCCCTCCTCCACTCACACTCTTTCTCTCTCTCAAGAATAAATAAGTATTTTAAAGAAATTAAAAAAAGAAAAAAAGAAACAGTGGATTTGAATACCTTTAAGAGCGGCATACACTGTCTGGTTTTACATCATTTCTACCACTCTGTAGTGTCCTCTATGTTTATGTCACTCATTTAACATGTGTTTGATACCTTTGTGGCCCCTAAAGACCATTGGGCAAGTATCTTCTGATTTTAATCAGATTGTTGAGGATAACTATAAGATATCTTCTAAATTCTGAATAATATTATCCTAAACAAAGAGCTACACCTGAATCCATATCATTAAATTTTATTTCAGCAGACTTGTGTTATGTCAACATTACACAAAAACAGCAATACTTCCCTTTAACAACAAAATAATAACCTGAATTTTGATATTAACAGCTCTAAACTTTTGGGGGCTTATAGACCAATGGAAAGTCTGATGAAAGCCATATACCTTCTCCCCAGCAAAATGTACACACTTCCCCTCTCCCCCAAAATATTTTGCAAGAAATTTCAAGTTATCTACAGGCTTTCTAAGGCCCATTCTTAGATTTCTTTTTCATGCGCACTTAATATGGTAAAAACTAAACAACTTATGTTTAAAAACTGAGCTTTCGAATAAACTACCACCTTAACTCTGCGTTAGCGTCATGGTGAAATTATGTTGGATCTCCACACTTATCTCATAGTTTTGTCTTCTCAAATTGAATGTTTTATGTTACAAGCTCTTGGAGAAAGGACTATACCTATTGTACTTGTCTCCCAATACAAAACATAATTCCGTACCTGGCAACACTACAAATGATACCGTCTCCCTAATCTTTAATATTTGACAAGCATACCTGACACTTGCACCCAGGTTGGAAAGTTGATGTATCAGGGATGTGGAATGCTTTAGCGTTTACTGTTGGTGGCAGCACAAAATGAATGTCATTCTTAAATATATTTTTATAAAAGATGGGACATTTTTTTAAAATTTTTTTTAACGTTTATTTATTTTTGAGACAGAGAGAGACAGAGCATGAACAGGGGAGGGGCAGAGAGAGAGGGAGACACAGAATCTGAAACAGGCTCCAGGCTCTGAGCGGTCAGCACAGAGCCCGACGCGGGGCTCGAACTCACGGACCGCGAGATCATGACCAAAGCTGAAGTCGGACGCTTAACCGACCAAGCCACCCAGGCGCCCCAAAAGATGGGGCATTTATATTAATCTGGTTATTACTATTTAAATACACATCTTACCATTTGGTCGTTATGCTATATTATGCAAAGTCTGCAGGTATTTTATTTTATTTTATTGTGTACTTTTCTACACGATTGCATACATAGACTCTCTCTCTAACCGTTATCACAGAGGATACTGTGCCATCCATTTCAGTATTTCTGATAGCTGAATGACAAAAGAAAGGTAAAGGCTGCGGTAGAAACTTAGGTACCTATTACCTAACAACCACAGAATTGCCATCACATACAAGATACTCTTACTTGAAGAGCTGTGTTGATATGAAATGATTTATACTCGACGTGTGTGATTTATTAAACCTCCTTTAGGAAGAAGCTGTTCTTACTATAAATCAAGACTTTGTTTAATTCCTTCTCACAATAAACACTAGCATGAGGCACCTACCTATGTTCTTGAAAAAGGACACTTGTAGTAAACATAAAAACACACTAATATGCTGTTTTATTTTTATTCATTGTCTGTCTCATTTAATAAGTACCATCAATTGAATCCTGACTTCACAAGGTGACAACTGAAAAAATTTAAAAAGCTGACTGTGCATTATATCGTAAAGAGTTCTGAAAGTTAAATCTAACAAATTGGCTTGTATACAGTGTTTATTCAATACTGATTTCATTCCCCTTCCCTTATCAAGGTGATAGAGTAAGAACTTCAAGCAAAATTTTCAGAGCATTAAAGTCAGACAATATCTTTGTAAATATACAAAATTAACATTGTTCTCTAAGTTTTCACTCCAAATATTGAAATAAACATATGATTGTTTCCTTTTGTTCAGAAAGTATGACAAAGATTAGGCTTCATCTATCTGGGCTTATTTTGGTTCATATCTGTCTGGGGAATGAGATGAGTGTTTTTCAAACCTTTTAAAATTAAATTAAAGACGGGAAAATATATTTAAGCAGCACCAAATTGTGGCTTGTCCTCATTTCTCTCCTTATAAGAATGATTAAGGAAGACCTTCAGAATGTTTGGCCATTTAAGCAACATCGACCCTGAGGAGCCGCCAAAGCACAGTAGGTAAAAAAAAGTTTAAGGAAAGGAACATTCCAGAACCAAGGAACAGCATGGGCTAAAACACAGATATGAGAAGACAAAACATATATACAGAAAATGTGAATAGCAAGAATAATCCTATAGGACAGTGGTAATCAAATTGTGTTCCAGGAAGTCCTAGAGTTATGTGGAGTAAATCAGGTGCCATGGTGGAGGGGAAGGGATGCAAGTAATTGGATCTTCAGAGAGCCCTTCAATGCCTATAACACTGGAGCACCTCCATTTTTGTTTCTTTACATGCTGGAGTTCCATATATAATTCATTTTCAACAAAATTTTCCACGCTGAAACAGAGGAAAAAACTCGCCTTGGAATTTTTGTTGAAAACTAAATTTAGCTAGCTTAAGCAAAATAAAGTTGATTTATTATAAAGATCTGGGCATTTCTCATAACCGAGTACCAAAATGTGAGCAAGAATTGTGCCTATCACTCCAAAGACAAGAATGTATAAAGCTTCAGAAGGAACTGAATACAGGATGTGAAAAAAAAATCAAGGGTTCAGAGAACATGCTTTCTCTGTCTCTCAGTCTTACTTCTCTCTGTGAATAGGTTTTATAATTATTTTTTCTGTGGAGAAGTTTTATATGCTACTGTGTCAACACGGTCAGAGAAGCACAAGTCAACACTCCCAGTGTTTACTTGGTGCCAGGGACTGGCTGACTGGAGCTCTGGTCACAGATAAAGAGGGCATAGAGATTGAAAAAAAAGAAAGAAAGAATGAGTGACCTGTGGAACAACATCAACTGGCCACATTTCTGTGTAATTGGTGTCCCAGAAGGAAAGTAGGAGGACCAGAAAACATATTGAGGATATAATGACTGAAATTTTCCATGTTTGATAAAATTTATAATTAATAGTTCAAAGAAGCTTAATAATCTCAAGCAGAGTGAAAGTAAAGAAAATTGTATTAAGGCATATCATAATCCAATTGTTGAAGATCAAGTCCTAAAAAGACAGTCTTGAAAATAGCCAGAGAAAAAAGGCAGACTGAATACGAAGGACAAAAAACAAAGAAAGAAAGAATAATGGTGAACTGGTCAGAAGCACAATAGAGCAGTATGTTTATTTTATGTTTTTAATTTTTTTAATGTTTATTTATTTTTGAGGGAGAGAGAGAGAGAGAGAAGGAGCGGGGCTAGGGGTAGAGAGAGACGGAGACAGAATCCAAAGCAGGTTCCAGGCTCCGAGCTGTCAGCACAGGAGCCAACGCAGGGCTCCCAACCCATGGACCACGAGATCATGACTTGAGCCAAAGTCGGACGCTTAACCGACAGAGCCACTCAGGCTCCCCTAGAGTAGTATCTTTAAATACTTAAAAACAAAAACAAAACAAAAACCTTTTATTCTAGAATTCTGTATCCAGCAAAACTGTTTTCCAAAAATAAAGGTGAAATAACAACCTTAGACAAACAAAAGCTTAGAGAATTCATCACCAATAAACCTTTAGTACAAGGAATGTTGAGGTGAGTTTGTGAAAGCAGAAGAAAAATTATATCAGAGAGAAATATAAATCCTTACCAAAAAAATGAGTAGCACCAGAAATGGTAAATATCTGGGTAAATATAAAAAGGTATTTTTAAGTTCTTTAAAAGATACTCAACTATTTAATGCAAAAATCATAATACACTGAAGGGTTTAAGTATAGGTACAAGTAAAATATTTTATAACAATAGCACAAAGAGAGAAATGGAAATAAACTAACATTTTATACTAAATATAAAATGGTATAATATTATTTATAAAATGTATACCATTAAAGAAGTATATTTTATCCCTAGAAACTTCTTAAATATAAAATAATAAGGTATTACTAATAAGCCAACAATGGAGATAATACAAAGTCATGAAATATTCAAGTCAAAAGAAGGAAGAGGTGGTTCAGTTCAGTTAAGTGAAAGGACTCTTGATTTCCATTCAGCTCATGAGCCCAGGGACTTGAGTTTGAGCCCTGCATTGGTCTCAGCACAGAGCACAGAGTGGGCTTGAGATAGCCTCTCTCTCCCTTTCTCTCTGCCCCTCCCCTGCTCCTTCTCTCCCTCTCTCTCCCTCCCCTCTCTCTCAAAAGAAATAAACTAAAATAAAATAAAATAAGGAATAAAATGAGGAATAAAGGAAAAGACACTTTTTTTTAATATGAAATTTATTGTCAAATTCGTTTCCATACAACACCCAGTGCTCATCCCAACAGGTGCCCTCCTCAATGCCCATCACCCACACTCCCCCTCCCTCCCACCCCCCATCAACCCTCAGTTTGTTCTCAGTTTTTGAGTCTCTTATGGTTTGGCTCCCTCCCTCTCTAATCTCTTTTTTTTTTTTTCCTTCCCCTCCCCCATGGTCTTCTGTTAACTTTCTCAGGATCCACATAAGAGTGAAAACATATGGTATCTGTCTAGGAAAAGACACTTTGAACAAACAAACAAAACTAGTAGCAGATAGGAGATTTAAACCCAAAATGACTTGGAAAGCCTGACAATATCAAGTGTTGGTGTGGATAATGAGGCATTCTCAGACCCTGTTGCGTTTGGATATGCGAAATGATGCAGTCACTTTGGAAAGCAGAATGGGAGTTTCTTATGAGTTTAAATATATACTCTTACCATATAGCCCAGATTCCATTACTAGGTATTTTCACTTACTTGTGAACATTTGTTGGAGCTTTATTCCTGATAGCCCCCGAAAGAAAGCAACTTAAATTTCCACAACTGGTGAATGGATAAACAAATTGTGGTACATCCGTGGAATGAAATACTACTCAGCAATAAGAGAATAAACTACAAATACAGGCAACAATATGGATGAGTCTCATTATCATGATGCTAAATAAAGGAAGCCTGATACAGAAGGACTATCTACTATATGGCTCTATTTGTACAAAATTCTCTAAAAGGCAAAATTATAAAAACAGAAAGGAGAGCAGTAGTTACCAGCTGCTGGAGGTGAGGGGAAGGGGAAGGATTTGACTCCAAGCGTGTACCTTGGAACTTCCTGACCCCCAGAGGTTCACTTTAGACTTTAGCTCATTACACAAACAGCCAAGAGTGAAAGTCTGCCTCAGACCATTCAAAAACTGTCAGTTTGGGGGCACCTGGGTGACCCCATGGTTAAGTATCTGACTCGTGATTTCGACTCAGGTCACAATCTCGCAGTTCGTGAGTTCGAGCCTGGCATCAGGCTCTGAGCTGACAGTGTGGAGCCTGCTTGGGATACTCCCCCTCCCCGCTCTCTGCCCCAAATCTGCTATCTCTCTCTCAAAAATAAATAAGTAAACTTAAATTAAAAAAAAAAACCCTTTCAGTTTTATGACTTAATTTTCATTAAAGCTTCTCTGCTAAGAAGTGTAACATTTGGTTTTTTGAGTGAAAAACTAATTGAAGCTCTTATAGACCAAAGTTATTTTAAACTTGAGTTATAGACTATAAACAAGAAACAATCCCTTGAATGCAGTGCATAGATGAAAGAATAATACTGAATATAAGCCAAAGAATGTGTGAATAAATTGGTATTTCTTCTGAAAAACCTGGTGACTAAGGATTGTATCAAAGCCTGCTGTGGAGGGCAGAATTCTAGGATGGTCTCCAATATTACAGCATCCTGGTGTATACCTTCCCCTCCCCTTAAGTAATTTTTGGATGTACACATCCAAAAAGTGCCCTAACAATTAAGGGGAGGAGATTTGGGGGATGTGTACACCAGGACCAATGAATATAATAGGTTAGCACTCTGGCAATTACGGTACTGATCAGTTGGCACTGAGTTAATAAAAAGGAAGATTATCATGTCTGGATCTGGTCTAATCAAGGGGAGCCCTTTAAAAGGACGTGAAGTCTAAGAGAGCCATTTTCCTTCTGGCCATAAAGAATGAGCCACCCTGAGTTCTACAACTACAAGGAAATGAATTCTACCCAAACCACATAAGTTTGGAAAAGGAGATTTGTGAGGCTCAGATAAGACTCTGGCCTCTGACTGACACCTCGATTGCAGCGTTGCAGGCCCTGAACAGAGAATATACAGTAATGAGCTTGGGACCTACAAAAACTGAGATAACAAATGGATATCGTTAATATTAAGCTGCTAAATCTGTGGTAATTTGTTACATAGCAATGGAAAACTAATAAGCCCATGCAAAGCAGGTACTGAAGTTCTTTTCTGCTAATTATGACATAAACTCTCAATAAAGCATCTCTCTACTAACAGTGCTGGTTGCATGTTTGCAGTCATGAGAAATTCGCTCACTACCCACAGTAAGCAGGAGCATCTGGAAAGGAAACTGTCAAAGACCTAGTTGTGTGACACTCTTTCCCTTCAAGTAAAAAGATGTGTAGGTAAAGCTTTGTATCTTACCTCTCCAACTAGAGTGTACATTCCATTACCTTTTGTAACCATTTAAAAAGTATTTATTTATACTTTTTTTTTTACCCAAAGTCTATATACAGTGTATGATAGAAAAGCAAATTTTGTGATTTTTTTTTATTGGTGACTCTTTCACAGATTCCTCAATGATGGTTAATATAATTTAGCTAGAATATTAATTTCTGTGACTTTCAATTTCAAGATTCTGACTAACATGCACTCAACTATAATGCCATAACCTTTTCTGATTGTAAACACTCTTTATCCACAAAAGGAATGGTAAATTTCAGTTAGTTTAGCCCAATAATTATTTAGTAATTATAAAAGTTTTTAACATCTATAACAAGTAGCATTAACTCAATGCTTATAATACTCACATAATTAATATCCATGTGATGATCATTAGTTGGTACATACCCCTAATTTATAGATGAGAACAGAAAGGATGTTGACTTTCTTATTGACTAGATCTCTAAGGAAAGTATATTCTGTAATTGAGTTTCTCAAAAGCTGGATCTCTGAACTTTTTAATTTACATACACAAATCAATAAGATATTTTCAAGCACATATCTCCAGTATGCATATATTTATTTCTTTATATGTTACAAAGAAATATACTCCTTTAGTCTTATATTACAAAGATGACAATAGGATTTTTTTTTAATGAATCGAGGGGTGACTGGGTAGCTGGGTTGGTTAAGCATCAGGGGCTTAGGCTCAAGTCATGATCTCACGATAAGTGAGTTTAAGCCCCGAATCAGGCTCTGTGCTGTCAGCACAGAGCCCACTTTGGATCCTCTGTCCCCCTCTCCCTCTGCCCCTCCCCTGCTCATTCTCTTTCTCTTTCAAAATAAATAAATACGGGGCGCCTGGGTGGCTCAGTCGGTTAAGTGAACGACTTCGGCTCAGGTCATGATCTCGCACTCCTTGAGCTTGAGCCCCTGGATCCGCTCCGTGCTGACAGCTCAGAGCCTGGAGCCTGCTTCAGATTCTGTGTCTCCCTCTCTCTCTGCACCTCCCCTCCCCCCCCCCAAACTCACACTCTGTCTCTCTCTCTTAAAAATAAATAAACATTAAAAAAAAATTAAAATTAAAAAAAAAGAGTCTCTTATGAGTTGCCTCTTCAGAGCTTGGAGCCTGCTTCAGATTCTGTGTCTCCCTCTCTCTCTGCCTACCCCCCACTCACACTCTGTCTCTTTCTCGTTCAAAAATAAACATTAAAGGGGCGCCTGGGTGGCTCAGTCGGTTGAGCGTCCAACTTTGGCTGGAGTCATGATCTCGCTGTCCATGAGTTCAAGCCCCATGTCGGGCTCTGTGCTGACAGCTCAGAGCCTGGAGCCTGTTTCAGATTCTGTGTCTGCCTCTCTCTGACCCTCCCCCATTCATGCTCTGTCTCTCTCTGTCTCAAAAATAAACGTTAAATAAATAAATAAATAAATAAACATTAAAAAAAAAAAAAAAGAGTCTCTTATGGGTGCCTCCATCTCTGAAACTAGTTTTTCACCTTCCCTTTCCCCATGGTCTTCTGTTAAGTTTCTCAAGTTCTATATATGAGTGAAAACATATGATTATCTGTCTTTCTCTGAATGACTTATTTCATTTAGCATAATACCCTCCAGTTTCATCCATGTTGTTGCAAATGACAGGATTTCATTCTCATTGCCAAGGAGTATTCCATTGTATGTATAAACCACATCTTTACCCATTCATCAGTTGATGGACATTTGGGCTCTTTCCATGATTTGGCTGTTGTTGAAAGCGCTGCTATAAACATCGGGAACATGTGTCCCTGTGAATCAGCACTCCTGTATCCTTTGGATAAATTCCTGGTAGTACTATTGCTGGGTTGTAGGGTACTTCTATTTTTAATTTTTTGAGGAACCTCCATGCTGTTTTCCAAAGCGGCGGTACCAGTTTGCATTCCCACCAACAGTGCATTTCTATACATCAATAATGAAGCAACAGAAAGAGAAATCAAGAAATCAATGCCATTTACAATTGCACTGAGAACCATAAAATACCTAGAAATAAACCTAACCAAAGATGTAAAAGATCTGTATGTCAAAAACTATAGAAAACTTACGTAAGAAATTATATCTTTAAACAATCATTCAAAACCTACCAAAACCCTTCTGAAAATGTTTTCTAGAGGCGGCTGGGCGACTCAGTCGGTTGAACGTCTGAATTCAGCTCAGGTCATGATCTCACGGTTTGTGGGTTCAAGCCCCGCATTGGGCTCTGTGCTGACAGCTCAGAGCCTGGAGCCTGCCTCAGATTCTGTGTCTTCCTCTCTCTCTGCACCTCCCCCTTCTCACTCTCTCTCTCTCTTAAAAATAAATAATCATGAAAGAAAGAAAAGAAAATGTTTTTTAAAGTAAGCTCTTGGGGCACCTGGGTGGCGCAGTCGGTTGAGTGTCCGACTTCAGCCAGGTCACGATCTCGCGGTCCATGAGTTCGAGCCCCGCGTCGGGCTCTGGGCTGATGGCTCAGAGCCTGGAGCCTGTTTCCGATTCTGTGTCTCCCTCTCTCTCTGCCCCTCCCCCGTTCATGCTCTGTCTCTCTCTGTCCCAAAAATAAATAAACGTTGAAAAAAAAAATTAAAAAAAAAAAAGTAAGCTCTTTTTTCAATATTTTATTTTTTAAGTAATGTGGGTCTTTAACTCAGGATCCTGAGATCAAGAGTCGAGGTTCTACTGACTGAGACAGCCAGAGGCCCTTCCTTTTTGAAGATTGTTAATCAAAGTAGAATATTTGGATTCCATGTTTTTAAGTGTGCAGATTTTTAGCAACAAAATTATACAATAATGGAAACATTCATTTTCAATATGCTCTATCCACAGTCTGTATTTCTTGCAAAAAAGAGTTATTTTCTCTTCATTGATCACCTTCTTGGATCTTAGATTATTCTTCTTCATTAGATTGGGAAACAGCTTGCACTAAGAGCAGGAAATGCGTGAGCTGTGCCATTCCAGGTAGCTTACTTGTGGTTGCATCAGTTATAATGTCTTCAATCAATTGTAATTCTTTTTAAGCCACTAGTCCATTTTCTGAAGGCTGAGGTCAGTGAAAACAAGGGGGGAAAATCCATAAGTCCACCTAAATGAGTCCCAGTGAACTGCTCTGTGTTGTAATAATACATGAACCAGACAGAATATTGCTATCAACCCCTCCTCCATGTTAAAGGCCCATCTTTCCTCCTGCAGTAGGTGATCATTGGGAGAGCCAGAGTATGTGTTAAGCTTAGTGTCTTTCTTAGTGTTCAGATTTAAAAAAAAAAAATCACTTTAAAAATTAGAAGAGTTCTACTAGTTTCCCCCCATCTTTGATAGATGTCTCAAACAGCTCATTTAAAAGATTGATGTTTGTGGTCACTTCACCAAGTTCTGGTTGTGGTTGATAGAATTTCAATTCCTGGGTCCTATCCAGAGCTACTGAATCTGAGTAGCTGAGGCAATGATTAAAGTTTTAAAACAAGCCTTACAGGTGATTGTGATATACCCCAAAGTGACAACTTGCCTCCAATCAGTAAACCAAACAAAGTAGAGTAAGGAGCTTACATCAGAATCAACTGAGATGCTTGTTAAAAATACCTACACACTGTATTCTATCCAAGACAAACTAAAACCAGATCTCGACGGGTAAGACCTGGAATTTTATATTTTTTAAGTGCTTTCTCACGCAGGACCAGGTATAGAAACCTCAACAGTTATATCGTTGAAGTGGGCTTCGTAATAAGAACTGACATTTTTCTTATTCTTCTCAAAATTCTTTTTGCGAACAAGCTTCTAGAGCTTTCTGGGGTTCTGTGGTTCTTAAAATGCAGATCCAGGTTCAAAAGCAACAGCATCACCTGGGAACTTTAGAAGTACAAAGTCTCAGGCCCCACCCCATTCTACTAAATCAGAAACTGTGGGCAAGGGGCTTAGCAGTCTAAGTTTTAACAAGCCTTGCATGCAATTCCAATACACATTCATGCTTAAGATCACTGGTTGAGGCCAAATAATGAAAATTACTTGTCCTTTTCTTTCTTTCTTTTCTTTTTCTTCTTCTTCTTCTTCTTCTTCTTTTTTTTTTTTTTTTTTTTTTGCAGGTGTGTGTGTGGGGGGGGTACTTTATGATATACAATTTGATTTTGAAGAAATAACTCCTTAAAAGCTGTATTATTGGCAACGAATGAAGCATCATGTTTTCCCTCTGTGTTTCCCTTTATGTTGTGTGCTGCAGATGTTGGCAAGAGTCGCACCATTTTATATATTTGCATTGGGGGAGTCTGAGATCAGGGTCGAGGAAATCTTTTAAGGTTAAATTCCCACAAATACTTCCTCCTGAAAACCTTGTGCCAGGCCGTGATTTCCCAGCAGATGTTTTCCATTATACAGTTACTGGGTCATGACAGACTTTCCACGGTTTGCAGTTGCCATGGCAACCCCATTTTTTGGTCTGCAGAGAATAGTATACAGCTCAGAGGTGTACGTTTTCTCTTAGTAATGGAAATGTTGATCCATCAAAGAAATGGATTAGTTGACAACTGTACATTTGATAAATCAGCAGTAAATTTGAAGGATCACATTTATTGTATATGCTTTATCCAGTGGTCAGTACACCGTTTCCACTAAATTTTCTAGACAAATAAAGACACTGTGGTAAGCATACCAGTCTTTGAGAGTATCAAAAGCTGGGGGAAATATTTTGTTATTATTATAAGCCATATTTTACATGTAGGGGGAAATGATTGTAAAGAAAAATAGCCAAAAATTTTGGTGATTCATATTTTCTGTTTTACACTCATTTTGAGCCTATTTTGCCCTCAGTCACTTACTATAAAAATGAAAGCAAGTAGAAATTTGCAAAACAATGATAATTTAATAACACTGTAGACTTGAAAGCGATATATGTAGCATCTAATTGTAATTTCATCTGGGAACTTGTTATCTAGGGTATCATTAGGTTTTACATACACAAAAAGGCTATAGTAAAACATTTTCAGAATTAAGGCCCTTTGAAAAATGAGCCAATTATCATTTTCAAATTAAATCGAGAAAGTTTTTTTTCTCTACCAGTATATGTCTGGACATGGTAATTGTTCTCTCAAGTATTATTCATAACATACTGAAATCATGTTCTGCTTGGTTTATGACCTATATCAGAATGAAAATCTTTCAAACAGAGGTATTTTAAGTTATGGTAATTACTTTCAGTACTAGGTCCCATGAAGTCTGGGTCAAAGTGTAATGTTCATCCAGTAACTGTGAAATTGAACTCTATTTCTTGTACTACAGCAGTGGTTGGGGACAGGCTTCATTTTCTACTTTTTTTTCTTTTGCAATAGTTTAATATTTTTGTCTTGGAATAATTTTGATTAAGTATAATCATGTATATGCATTACACTGATAACAGTTTTGTTTTAGTCCATTCTTTAATTTTTGGAATTGCATTATTTGGTGTAACTAGTGAAAATTGGAAAATGATTCTTTGTCTTAGATGATATAAAATTCTTTATATTCTTTCACTGGCAAGTTTCTCTGAAATACAGACTTTGAATATATTGTATTTAGGTCTTTTTCCTTATTAGTAGTATGTAACTTGTACTGTTTCCTCCGCCTAGATTATGTGCTTCATGGAGTTCAGTATTATTGCTTTGGCTTGTCTTTGCCTCCCTTGTAGTACCTAACACACATATAAGTGCTCAATAAATTCTTGTTATAATCAATGAAATAAAAATATTTTAGCCCCTTGTATATTTGACTTAAATGAATGTTAATCTGGTACTGCTTTATACATTTTTTTAATTTTCCAAATATTCTGAAGTAAACATAAATGATTTTATAATCTGAAAAAAACCTAAGTTTTAAAATAACAGAAATGAAATTCAGTAGCTACTTTTCTTTTTTTTTAATTTTTTTTTAACATTTATTTATTTTTGAGACAGAGAGAGACAGAGCATGAACGGGGGAGGGTCAGAGAGAGGGAGACACAGAATCTGAAACAGGCTCCAGGCTCTGAGCAGTCAGCACAGAGCCCGACGTGGGGCTCGAACTCATGGACCACGAGATCACGACCTGAGCTGAAGTCAGACACTTAACCGACTGAGCCACCCAGGCGCCCCAATAGTAGCTACTTTTCTATCTAGACATTCTCTCAGTTCCATATCCCTTGGTAAATATGACAGTGATGTTTGTATGTATTTCTCACCCTTTACCACCTCTGAAATTGTGGATCAAATTTTTGAAGGGAGTAGGTTTATTTATCCAAGAGAAATTATACATCCACACTCAAAGGAACCTCAGAGTTCCCCTCTTACCCCATCCTGTTCTACCCCTTTCCACTCACCTCTCATCCTGTCCTGCTCTGTGTGTTTGTGCTTAAGAAAAAGGAGACTCATACAATTTCAGACCTGGAAGAGACCAGGTTACAGATTACAATCTTTAATGCTCCTGGAGCCAGGCAGTGCCACAGGAGGTGAGGAGGGTTTGCTAGGGACTGTGATATCTCAGAGAATAAGCCCCATCTAAATGGGGAGAAGTAAAGACAGAGCTCCAGCTAATTATTGCTAAGTGAGAATGTAGGCCAACTACCAATTTTTTCCAAAAAATAAAAAAAATGGATTTTTATGTAAACATCCCAATTTTTAAATGTTGGTAACTGATACATGCATTTAAAAAAAAAAAAAAAAAAAAAAAGTACTGCCTGTCAAGTGAAAGATATCTTCAGGCCAAAATTAGGCCATGAGCTGCCAGGTTTTCACAATGGCTACACTATATTCTCATTTCATAGATTCATAGATGAGGAAACTTAAGTTCAGACTGACGTAAAACCATCTTGGATCTTAGACAAAACCTCCAGTGCTCTTCAATCATAGATGTTGGTGACTTGATGTAGATATTTCCTTACATCAAGAAGGACGTTTGCCAGTATATCCTTTGTGGGAATGGAGTATCTGGAAACCATTTTATATCTTTAATCATGAAAACAAGAAGGTATTTGTTTTGTGGATCAGAAAGTAGAAACAACACTTTGTTTGAATAGGTGATGTGGTCCAACATCTGAGAGGAAAATAGGGTAATATTGTTTAATTTGCTTTTATTATTATTTTTTTTATTGTAGAGAGAGAGAGTGCAAGCTAGAGAGAGGGGCAAAGGAGAGATTGAGAGGGAGAATCTTAAGCAGGCTCCACACTCAGTGTGGTGCCTGTTGCAGGACCTGATCCCAGGACCCTGGGATCATGACCTGAGCCAAAATCAAGAGTAGAATGCTTAACTGACTGAACCACCCAGATGCCTCAATATTGTTTAATTTGTATTCATTGCAATTTTTTAGTAACTCCAAACTCTTTTGGCAGTAAAACATAACAATCTCTGAATTTCAGTTAGAGTTTTGCTAATGGGAGGAAATTTGCATATTCTATATTACTTCTACTACTTTATTATTTTGATTTAAAGGTTACTTGTAATTTAGAGAAAAAGAAAATTCTTTCCTAAAATTCCAAGAATGATCTCTTTCTCTGCGTTTATATTATTACATTGTATTTTGTTTTCTGCTTAAAGTTCTCTTTCCCTATATACTCAAGAAACTTCCTGTAGATCTTTGGTGATATCAAACAGACCATTCTTGTAAGAAGTAAGGTTTCTATTCCCTTAGATAAAATGTTTGCCGCTGATGAGATTTTATATTCAAATGAGGTCCAACATGCATTGCTCCTTGTTCCACAAACTATACAAGATTGGAAACAGGATCAACTAGACCAGAAATGGCTGAAATCTGAAGATAAGAATATGACTGCAAAGATAAAGGGAGGCCTAAATCACAAAATACATTACAAGGCACCCTTGAAATCTGAACTAAAGATGACTTTCTACATCACTGATTCTCAGACCAGATTCCTCAGATCATCTGGGAAACTTAAAAAATACCAGTGTCCAACCAAGAATTCTGAATTAATATGGAAGCTGGGCACACATAAATCTTGTGCCAGTCTATCTCCACATATTGGGAATAACACATGGTAGAAATAGTGATGGGTCTAGAAGTAAGACAAATCCTCCTCTGAATCCTTACACCCATCCCTGTCATGTGTCCCAGGATACCCAGCATCAGTATCTAGAGAGGAGCGACAAATCTGTCTTGGTCTCATGTTGTATTTGTAATACAAGGAGTTATGGAGTCATGAGAGGTTGGTAAAGGTTATGAAGTTAACCACATACCCCAGCCATCTATTTATAATGCTTGTGATGGTTTAAGGACTGACTGATTGTCAAAGCAATTCTGGAACACAAAGGTTAGGTCACAGAGGGAGGCCAAATCCTCTACTTTGGCCATTGCCACAGGCCTTGAAATAAGGTGTTGGGGAAAATATTAGTCCCCTGAATCACACTCAGTGGTGAGGCCTTCATTCTGGACTGGAGTTGACCCCACAGAGTTATAGATCTTAGTGTTCATTTATTTAAATTCACCAACACAAATCACTTTTCAGAGTGCTGGGTCAGTCACGGACTCAGAACCCTCCTCGTCAACTTCCTCTGGCCACTTCAATGGCCATTCTGATAGCTAAAACTGTGACCCAGTAACATCAAAATTCTTATTATCTTATCTATAGAATAACCAGGACAAATTTCCATGATATTTTTCCTCCAGGGGAGACAAACTTCAGGGATCCCATGGTGATTTTCTGTACCAATATTTAAAGAGGTGCCACTTATTTTAAGGAGGAGAGAAAATATGGATATGGATATATATATATATATATATATATGTATATTTACATTTAGTTCTAAGCAATTCCCTAATTTACATTTAATTCTCTGAGTGATTTCAGATAGAGGTTTATACAGTAGAGATAACTTTTATAAATGTTAACACTTTAAGCCTAATACTTTAAGTTTTAATTTTAAAACTTGAAGCTTTAATATTTAACCTCAAAAAATATGCCTAGTGAGCACAAAACTTTAAATCTACATTTGCCAAATGTTGCCCAAGATCTGTTGGGCAGATCTTGGGTTTTGTGGTTTGTTAAAAGTTGCCATATATATTTACATATGCATGTAAACACATACCCCCACAGGATTTACTGGACTGGGAAATGCTGTCTTAAATAAGTGTAAGCTGGCTTAGTTAGTTTAAGATTTCAAAAGTTTTGCCAGTTAACATTAGAAAGATGGGGGGTGGGAGGGAGGGAAGGGTGGGTGAGGGGTATTGAGGAGGGCACCTGTTGGGAAGAGCACTGGGTGTTGTATGGAAACCAATTTGACAATAAATTTCATATTTAAAAAAAAAGAAAGAAAGATATAGTTTTATACAATTTCAAAACTATTCAACCAATCAATTCATTCTGAAGGACCATGTAATGAGACTGGTGTGGTTTTTGGTTGTTTTTAATGTTTACTTTTGAGAGACAGAGAGAGAGAGAGAGAGAGAGACAGAGACAGAGACAGAGAGACAGAGACAGAGACAGAGAGAGTTCAAGTGCACTATCAGCACAGATCCTGATAGGGCTTAAACTCAAAAACTGTGAGATCATGACTTGAGCCGAAGTCGAATGCTTAACCACCCAGGCACCCAAGACTGGTGTTTCTAAAAAAGAACTTCAGGAAACATTCAATATGATGAACCGGAAAGTCATGGAGTTTGGAATTACAGACAGGGTTCAAATTCTAACCTGTCCCTTACCCAGCCCTGAGATCATGGGCAAGTACTTGGTTTTGAGTAGAAATTAGATAAATAGTATCTGTCTCACAAGATTGATCTGAGATTAAAAGAGATAAATTGTGTAAAGATATTGGGACACAGAGGTCCTTAATATATCAATAAATCTGAATTCACTCCCTTCCTCACTTCAGAGTCTCTTCTGATGGCCCTTCATGTACAGGTCTATATATTTATATGACTCTAATCAGGTTTCACAAATGGATGTTTTTTCCACTTCACTCAGTTATTTACTATCAATATGGACCTGTATTAACATAGTCCATACAACTTAACAGGCCAGCTAGTATTTCATGGCATTAAACACCAGTTTCCTTGGATAATCATTTATTGTTGGACATTTGAGTTATTTTCAAATATTCCCTTTCATAACAGTTTTGTATGAAAAGCTTGGAACAAATTACTTGTTTGCTTTTAGATTATTTTCTAGGAGTATATTCCCCAAAGTGAAATTACTAGGTCAAAGGAAAGAAACCATTATATAGTTTTTGTCACAAATAGCTCTGAAGAAAATTTGAACTACAATGTCACTTAAAATATATAAGCGTACCTTTTTACCTTAACCTGTCACCAATGGACTTTTAGTGCTTTTACTAGTTTAATGAGTAAATACCGGTAACAAATTTGCTTTAAGGCAATTTTATTCAATATTCATAATGCTGTGGATTTTTGAGTATGCCACTTTACTGTCTTTATTTTTGTGTAAGTGTGCAAGCTGTTTATTCTACTCCTTGATGTTTTTGACTAAAATCTGATTTCCAGGGTAAAGGATCTCTAGCCAACCTCATGTTTTAGGGCAAAATTGATAATTATATAATAATTTCCTCTGTAGGGTGACTAGCAAGCTTTGTCACGTGGCTCCAACCCTTTGTTCTCCCACCACTTCCCTTCCCCATCCGGCCCTCCGAACTTAGTGGATCTCAAAATTTTTTAGTACAAGAATGATACCACAAAATATCCAGTGCTTGCTTAAATCTCTGCTTATGGTTGGCCAGGAGTGTTTGTGATGTAAAAAGTTCCCCTTAAAACCAAGAAAAGCCATGATCCCAAACTTGTATCAATAATTTATACCCATGGGCAACTTTTAACTGGCATCCTGATCATTTTTTTTTAGTTAATATGGAGAGTGACTAAACTAAATTATGTAAAATTATTAGAAAGGTCCGTATATTTCATGTGTCAAGCCCTCCTACAGTATTTTTCCCTATTGCCAAGGCCACTTGGCCACTGTCTACTCTGTCCTTTAGGACCAATCCTGACTTCAAACAGTAGATTCCATCTCAGTAATATATAGTTTAGCATTGAGTTACAAGTGCTATTACTTGGTCTTGAACTTCAGTACTGATAACTAACTTATTTGCCTCAAACCAAAGGATTAAGTTTTGCCTCTATTGGCACCCCATAGGGATAGATGTTGGTGAAGGAACTCCAGCTTTTTGGTGAAGGAAGAGTTGGTCTGTGACCTGTTGACTGACTGTAAATACTGACTTCCTGCTTGTCCTACGCCTTAGCAAAATCGGAGTCATCTTATTAACTACTAACAGATGAAAAGCTAGGTGAATCATAATCCAAAGCCTGAAATCCAAAGTCTTTGTTTTTCAGAGAAAAGAGCATATGTTATTTACATGGCAAACTAAACAGCTCTCTCTTGCCAAGGTGCACAAAATGAGAAATCTCGTTTATGCCTACACATGGCTCAACTATTGCCTTCTCTATATTGGAGAAATATGTATGCTTTGAAAAGGACAGATATGAAGGGCTATGTACTGAAAGAAAAGAGGCAGGAGAGGGAGCCATAGAGGAGATAACCCGGCGATCATCTACAGAAACAGTTCACTAGATGTCACCCCACACTTAGCCAGGATTAATGTTTTTCTCACAGAACACACTAGCAGGAAAGGGGCCTTCTGTTTCCTGGCAAAGAACTCTTATTTCTCCCCAACATAAATTGGTGGAATATCTTTGTGTTGAAAATTATTCTAAGTCATAAAAGTAACTTTTGGCTTTAACCAAAGAGTTTTTGATGTCCATGAAGTTTTGACATTTGAACAAGGATATACTATGTTAACCTACCATGTAATTTTATATAGTGCATATTTATTACATAGAAATTTGAAAATGCAAATATGCAAAAGAAAAGAAAAAAGCCTGCATGACGTGACCTTACCTCCAGAAATAAAATGATAAAGACTTTGATATATATCAAATATATAGAATTCTTTCTATATACACACTAAAAAGTTGGTTCATAAAGTGCCTATTATGAATTCTTTCCATTTCAATCAATACATTTGTACTGTGAATATACATCACTTCAGTCGCATAATAGCATTTTATTATTTATTAATCAATTCTATAATAATTAAACGTTAATACCATATGCTTGAGATCCCTCTAAGTCCCTTATGTTGAAAAAAAGGATGTGAGCCTGAATGTATCTTTCTCGTGTTTTATATTAATATTTATGACATCACCAAATCTTACTTAAACCATTTTAAAATTTTTCTTTGAAGAAATTGTTCAGACTTTAAAAAATCTGAGAGTAAGCCACCTTTATCCAAGTACTCAATATAAAAATCTGTATTACTACTGTTTAAATTATTAAAGGGAAACCTCACTAGAATGAAGTGGGGAGGTTCAGCAGTGGAAGATCTCATGCCCTACTATTCCTCATCAAATGCAATTATAATAGGAAGAGAGGGAACTTTGGCTTGGATACTGCTTTGCTCCCCCACCCCCCTCACTCCCACTCTTCCCCTCCCCCCTGGCAACAGCCCAGCCAATGAGGGACAGTCACAGCTCAGCCAATGAAAAGCCACTATATTTTGAACTCCCAGTTTACTCCAATGGAGTTTTTGCTTATAACAGCCCTGGCAACTTCCCCCTTTCTTCTACAAAAGAGCGTTCCTCTCTTTTGTTCTGCCGACTTGTCTGTGGTTTTTGTTATAGCTTGGTTGTCCAGGATTGCAATTCTCTGCTGTTCCCAAATAAACTCATTTTTGTTGGTAAAATAACTGGCATTTTTAAAAAAAAAATTTTTTTAACGTTTATTTATTTTGAGAGAAGAGACAGAGTGTGAGCAGGAAAGGGGCAGAGAGAGAGAGGGAGAATCTGAAGCAGGCTCCAGGCTCTGAGCTGTCAGCATAGAGCCTGATGTGGGCTTGAACCCACAAACGTTAGATCATGACCTGAGCTGAAGTCAGAGGCTTAACCGACTGAGCCACTCAGGCACCCCTAACTGGCAATTTTTTTTTTTAAGGTTAACACCAAGTTTTCCATTCTGAGGAAGAAAAATGATGGCTTGTTTGATATGAGTATTCACTCTCAGGAAGACTAATATGGCACAGGTTTCTTGTCTGACTTTGGGGAGAAATCAGTGGACAGGTTCTATGTCCAAAATATTGTGTGTATGTCCTTTACTGGCAAGAGACTAGATTTCAAAGTTTTTGAAAGATGTTAGTGATATATTCTGGAGAACCAGATATTCCTGTGTTCAAATTCCTTACTGAGTTAATTCAGACAATTTCTTTAACTTCTCTGATCTCATTTTCCTACCTGTAAATTAAAGGTCATGATACCTACCACGAAGTGTCACTGGAGTTAAATAAGATCATACTTTTAAAGCTCCTGGTTCATAAAAGCACCAAGAGTTTGTTTTCTATTATTTAAATGGATCTGTCCTTTTTTCAGAAATAAAATTCTTGATTTCTCACATCAGTTGAGTATATGAGCAAATAATACATGTTTAACTCTGTACTAAACCATATTTTATTGGACTGCACGATTATGAGTAAACCATGTTTGCTGTTGTTATATACTTGTGACTTTTCTCAATATGCTTTTGATCTGTTTAAGCACTAGACATCCTTACAATTTTTGTCTACCTCTGATATTTCTTTCTTGTTTCCCCTCTCTTTTGAATCCTTTCCTACCTGGCAAACAATGAAGTCATTAAGACCATCATGAAATAAGTCCTGTTGTGTTATGAATATATCATTTCAGTTTATGTTCATATTTTCTACGTGCTTATGAAGTACACTGGGTTTTGAGAGAAAATAATGAGGTGATGTTCTCGACAGCCCGCCTGCCACATCCTTTCCATAATAGCTTGAATAGCAATAGGAAAGAGGTTGCTTTGATTGTCTAGCCTGGTCAAGCTTCATAGCTTTGTGTGCACCTACCTACAAACTGAAGAAGTACAGCAAGAAAAAATTCTACCCTTTCTCACTAGTATGTACACACCTTTTAAAATAGTTTCCCCAAGAGGATATTGTGTTCAAGGAATATTATATTGATCCTTTGCATTACCTTTACCAGAAATGTTTTTTTTTAATTTTTTTTAATGTTTTATTTTTGAGACAGGGAGAGACAGAGCATGAACAGGGGAGGGTCAGAGAGAGGGAGACACAGAATCTGAAGAAGGCTCCAGGCTCTGAGCTGTCAGCACAGAGCCCGACGCGGGGCTCGAACCCACGGACCGCGAGATCATGACCTGAGCCGAAGTCGGCCGCTTAACCGACTGAGCCACCCAGGCGCCCCTACCAGAAATGGTTTTTTGGGGGGACACCTGGATGGCTTAGTTGGTTAAGCCTCTGATGACTTCAGCTCAGGACATGATCTCACAGTTCATGCATTGGAGCCCTGCATCGGGCTCTGTGCTGACAGTTGGGAGCCTGGAGCCTGCTTCCGATTCTCTCTCTCTAACTCTCTCTCTCTCTCTCTCTCTCTCTCTGCCCCTCCCCTGCCCAGGCTCTGTCACGTTCTCTCTTTCTCTCTCTCTCTCTCTAAAAAGAAATAAACATTAAAAAATTAAAAGTAAAAAAGAATTTTATTTTTTTTCCTCAGGCATATTACTAAAAAGAAAACACCACTGATCTGGACTTAGCATAAAGACAAATGTGTGTGCTTTGTGTGTGTGTGTGTGTGTGTACCTGTACCTGACTTTATATACAGAAAATCCAGTTCTTTGTTTCTCAAAATTTCTCCACCTTATAAAAATAATAAGAGAAAACCCCCAGCTAGGTGGGAATTTGTTAATCTCTATTTGCAAGGCCTGCTCTTCTAATGCCATTTTCTTTCTTTCTTCCTTTCTTTTCTTTCTGTCTTTTTCCCCAAGGTGGGCTTGTCTGAATGTTTCCAGAAGAAGCTGGTCGGTGGTGACTTTCATCTATGCTTTCTGTGCTAAACATGCCTGCTTTTACCTTGGATACTGTGCAAATTGTGGGGCTCCAGCTGTTTTACTGTTCACTACTGCTGTAACATCAAGACCTAAACACTGAAAAGAGAAGTCAAAATAAACACATCCTGTTCCTTCACTCCGTGGGTATTTATGGAGGGCTTAATATGCACCAGCTACTACTTGTGTTATTAAGTGTCCATTTCTTTTATTAGATTCTTCCTATTAGGTGTGTTTACTGTCACTTCTGGAAAGAGAAAGTTTTTATTCAGACTATGGTATATTCAACATATGCCTTAAATTCAATTTGACGCTGATTGCATCTGATTCATGAGGGTTAGTAGTTTCTGCCTGCCTTTGAATTTTGTCAGAAAAGAATGGAAGCATTTAGACTCTGTTCCATCATTTCAAAATTTAGGACTTATTTCACATTTAGTAAAGTAGTCAGTTGAATAATTGAGTCACCTACTTACCCCCATTGAACAAGTTATCCATGCCTTATAAATTGAGATCAACTGATAAGAATAAAACTAGATGTTTGGTCTTGAACCCAGCTGTAAATAGACATGGAGTAGCGTTATTTATTCAGTTATATTTTCCAACATCTTTTTACACTTCTGCTAGAGCGCTAAACAATGGAGATTCGATGATGAATAAAACTGCCGCCCTCAGGGAGCTTTCAGGGGTACGTGATGTGCTAAACTGTTTCTTCCATTTGATGGAAAGATGATAGAAACTTCCATGGACTTTCCCTTTTACACACACCTAAGGGTTAAATTACAAACTCAAAACTGAATTACTAAGGGTTCCTAAAATTCAGTAGTTATAAACTAAAATCAGTACATTACAAAAAGTACAGAAAAATCTATATTAATGCTTTATTATTCTTTCATCAAATATTTATTTTTAAAATATCTAGTATTTATTTATAATTGTTACATGCATTGTAATAAGCATATATATGTTATAAATATTGTCTCTTTAAGCACAAAAACAACCCTACAAAGAAGGTATTATTACTGATTGAATTATACAAAAGAAGAAACCAAGGCTTAGAGAGGTTTACATGATCTAGCCAGGACTGGAGTCAAAGCTCTGGCTCTGGATCCATGCTTTTAACTGCATTGTACTAGATGTTGGGGATTGAATGGTGGGCAAATCAAATACTTGCTTGACCTCATGCAACTTATAGTCTGGTTAAGGAAACAGATACTAATGAAATTATCACACAAATATATAAACACAAATAGTAACATGTACTCGGAAGTGCAAATACAGGACATTAGAACAAAACTACAAACGGGGAACATGATAGAATCTCACAGTGCAAGACAAATTTAGATTTGAGCTGCTTTCTGAAGTGTAAGCAAGCATTAAGTTGATGAATGTAATAGGAAAGGGAACGGAGGTGAGAGAAAGCATCCACAGATGGAGAGCTAGGCCAGGAAGCAGAGAAGTATGGTAGAATTAAGGGAAATCCAAAGAGGCTGGGACAGCTCTGGCAAGGGAGAGAATGGCATGAACAGAGTGAAACATTAGAGGCCGGACTGTGCTGGACAATACAGGCAATGTCGAGAATGATTGTCTTTTTCCTAAGAGCTTTGTGAATCCATTCAGTGATTTTAAGGTTCTAAAAGTTCTATTTACCTCAAAACCCTTGGGAATTTTGCAAACCTATGGTACAAACATAAACTCAAAGACATAATTGAAATTTCTTCAATTTTTTTTCAAGAACATTTTATTATAAGTATGTCTTGAGTTTTCTGAGGTCTTTACTTGAAGTTATTTATTACTTTAAAATTTTAATTACTTTTAGCTTATTTTCATTACCTACTTAGTTGGTCATAGAATTTTTGGCTAATCCTATCTACCTGGTATGTGTTTGACTCAATAATATTTTGGTTTATAATTTTTGAAATATTCCCTCAAGATTAGTATATGTTACAGTATAAATGTTGTCTTAATCCATATGGGCAGCTTATAACAATACTATAGACTGGATGGCTTATAAACAAATGAAATTTCTTTGTTTCTTTTAACAAAAGAAATTTCTCTGACACAGGAGACTGAGAAATGTAAGATAAAGGTGCAAGATTTGGCATCTGGTAAGATCTTGTTTCTTGGTTCATAGAAGGCCATCTTCTCGCCGTGCCCTTACATGGTACAAGGCACAAGAGAGATCCTGGGGTTTCTTTTATAAAGAAATTAATCCCATTCATGAGATCTCTACGCTTATGACCGAGTCACCTCCCAAAGGTCCCATTTCCTAATATCACCACATTGGAAATTAGAATTTTAACACTCAAATGGTGGGGGGGGGGGGGGGGGGAGGGTGTGGCACAGAAACTTTCAGTCCATAACAAATATGATGATGCTTGTCCATATTTCTATAGATAATATATGCAAAATTCCACCCTCAAAGCTTTCTAATGAGGAGGAGCTGTATTGTTATCATTAGGTGTTATTTTTCCTGCTTTGGCATATGGGGCATAAGTGGAATATATTTTACCAAAAGTCCTCATTTTCTTTATTTTTTTAATGTTTCTATTTTATTTATTTTTGAGAGAGAGAGAGAGAGGGAGAGTGGCTGTGGGGAGCAGAGAGGGAAGGGACAGAGGATTCGAAGCAGAGAGCCCATGCAGGGCTTGAACTCAAGAACCATAAGATCATGACCTGAGCTGGTCAGATGCTTAACTGACTGAGTCATCCAAATGCTCCAAAAGTCTTTACTTTCAGTGGGCCAATTCAAAAAATATTTGAGAACCATATATACCTACATTGTATGAGTCAGGCATGAAGCAAACAGTTACCACATAATAACCCCATGTCTGTAGCAGAGAGGGGTAGAGGGCAAAGAGACACTACCACCTCTCCACCCTCAAAGACTTCCAGAAAGAAATAGGAAGGGCTTTAGGCCAGGCAGTGTCTGGTCTGAAGAGAACAGAGTGTCTGGTCTGGAAGAGAGCAGAGGAAATGAAATTTATGAATATATGCAAATGAGAGAGTATTGCATGATTAGAAAATTATGATGAACTTAGAATTCCAGAAAGTGAACGAAGCCACGGCAGGTGATAAGGCTAGACAGGTATACAGCTTGTGAGACATAAAGATGGAAGTGTCTAGTTTGCCAACTTTTGAAAACAAATCTACTTTTCACTGAGGTACTTTTTTATGACCTATAGTAACAGAAGACCTATGACCAACAGCGGAGTTAGAGTCTGCGTTAAACCATAAGACTGTCTCTTGAGAATGGTAAGTTATTTGACTTTCATGTGAGAAACCACATAAAAATATTGTGATAGATATTGTTCAAAGGGAACGCACATTGTTGAGACTCCTTAAGCTTCCTATTTTTTATGGAAATCAGTAGTCAGGAAAAACACAAAAAGGAGATGATCAATATGTATGTACAGAGATTTGGCTCCTGATAAACACCCATATGATAACATCGGGTCTACTCAGCACATTAATGAAATTTGGCAAGATTTATGAATTGTCTTAGCAACCTCCCCAGGAAATGGAATTTGGCTGATGCAATGCCATCTTAAGAAAGGCCAGATCTGCATATCATTAACATTTGTGTTGGTGGGTTCCCAAAAATGGGTGTAGCCTGACCCAAAATGCATGTTATAAGAAAAGCCCCCGCTTGCTACAGGAGTGTGAAACCATCTGAGGGAAGCAAAAAATTAGACATTTTTTCAAGCACAAATGGCTGCTGTCAAAACTAGTTGCAATAGTGCTGTGTTCAGCAGCTGCACCTGTGTGGTAACTGGGGAGTTGTCTGGCTATGAATGTTTGCTTCACACATCAGAGTTGAAAGTACAGGATGGAGTGCACTGGGCAACATCTCACGAAAATGGAATGGGGCTTTCTTCCTCCCTCCATTATCTGAGCCTCCAGCCTTAAAACAGGAGTAAACCATGACACAATAGTGTTTTCATCTGTGGAAAAATACATATTTTTCTATGCTGGTAATGGCGTATAAAAGGGAAACATGCCTATTTGGTCACTGACCCCTCCCACATCATAACTTTCTTGGAATTTCCTTTTTAAGCAATCTTTCCTAGAGACCCAGTATTGGCCCGAGACCAATTTACTCTTTGCCAAAAAGTTATTTCTCAGGCCCAATTATCTAGAAAGCTCACGAAATGTGTGCCTTGGCAGGCTGAAGAAAAAAGATTTTGTAATCAGGTTTTCCAGAGGAACTCTCAGAGTTTCCAATCCAAGATCCTGTTTTGGTTGGAAGAAGATGCAGATAGAAACATGAAGAAAGAAAAATGAGGAGTGTTGTCTCTTATACAACTCTAGGCAGATTTATTGTATCCAGTCCCTCCTAGTGGAGGTGAAGGGAATGGTAAAAGGAAGGGATCTAGAACTCAGGATCTCCTGGGGGCACCTGGGTGGCTCAGTCGCTGAGCATCTGACTTTGGCTCAGGTCATGATCTTACAGTTCGTGGGCTCAAGCCCCACATCAGGCTTTGTGCTGACGGCATGGAGGCTGCTTCAGATTCTCTGTCTCCCTCGCTCTCTGCCTCTCTCCTGCTCTGCACAATCTCTCTCTCTCTCTCTCTCTCTCTCTGTCTCAAAAATAAACATAAGAACTAAGGATCTTCTAAAATGCCCATGCTCAGCATGACCATTTGGGTAACCTTAAAGAAAGTCCTAAAAGTTAGAGGCAGCATAAAGGTTTCTTTTGCCGCTATTTGAGCCAGATGAGCAGGTCAAAAACAAAGAGGATCAAGAGGTTAGTCTGAGATCCCTATCAGATGAAGGTCTCAGAGATTGATAATGACCTGAAACTTCATCTATTTATACCCAGTCACCAGTTGCAACACCAGTCATGTGGCTGAGTCCAAAGAAGCCCCCCACACCCACAGCTGTTCAGAAACTACCTTGAATTCCTTTACTTCTGCTTCTTTATTTCAATAGCCTGGAAAAAATGTTCTTCACCCCCAAACCCAAGATCCACTCCCCTCCATTTCTTCTTTCTAAGGAGAACAATACTCCTTTTAAGGAAAAAAGAAAAAAACAGTTGATTTAATAGGAAGAGTTTTAGAAGCGCCTAGGGGATTTTGCTTTTTAGAGTTTGCTAAGCCTATCTCTTGTCGTTTCTTACTTTTAACGTCTTCTAACGTCTGCCTTTGAACGTACCTCCCAAACTCTATTGCGGAAACAATAACACTCTCCATCCCCCCTTCTGTTTAAAATCCAGCAAGTATCTCACCTCTTTCTGGGAAATACCAAGTTACACTAGATCTAATCATGTGTCATAAATTCTGTATTCAAAAATCCTACACCTCATTTATTGCCAATCTGATTGACAAAACTTCAAAAGCTTTACAAAATACTCCCTCAGTGAGGCTGCAGCAAAATAAACACTAACACTGCATGATTCTGATGGTTCCACAGAATGGCAGAAACTCCTTAAAAAGGGAATTTGTTAAATTCTGGCAAAACTGCACATATATAATCTTTAATCTATTCTATGTCATTATTTTGAAAAATGATAAACAGGAAAAATGGAGTTATTCTGCCTTGTGCATATGAACTCTTAAGTCAGAATAAAAATTGAAGTTTCTCAATCCCATTTATTAAATGTGAAGGGAATGATAGGATTAGATTGTCACTAATTTTCAGCTTCCAAAAAAACCCAACAGATCTGTTATAATTATGAATACCTAATATCAAAAACAAAACAAACAAAAAAGACAAACCCAATTCATGCTTTTACTGAGAGAAGGTACACACATAACCTAAGAAGTAAAAGCCTCAGGTGATCAAAACTCTAGATCCAAATACCAGAGGAACATGTTAAATAGCCCTGTGAAGATACGGTCAGCAAAACTAGAAACTAATTGAGCATCCTCGTTTTCATGACAGTATCATTATTTGCAAAAGTTCAACAAGGATCTGTTTTCCTTGCAACAAGACACATTTGGAAAAGTTAGTTATGTTACCAAGTTTTCACCAGAATCCTATTTGAGAGTGATGTGTGTAGAATCAGATCTGACCACTTTTAAGGAGCCTAGGTCCAGACAATAAAGTCCCTTAAAAAAACAAAAAAACAAACAAACAAAAAAAACCCCTCCTGGTCTCTTGCTCTCAGGGTTTTCTGGCACCCTTTGATGTGAGTAAGGAAGGTCACTTCCTGGCAGGCTCAGGAACCTCAGGATATTTAGGGACCTTACGAAGAGAGGAATTCACCCAAATCTATAGATATTATAGGTGGAATCTCATGGCAAGTCTCTGGCTTGGCTCCCTAGCTGTGAGATTCTTAAAAATCCAGTCTAAGGGGCGCCTGGGTCGCTCAGTCGGTTAAGCGGCCGACTTCGGCTCAGGTCATGATCTCGCGGTCCGTGAGTTTGAGCCCCGTGTCGGGCTCTGTGCTGACAGCTCAGAGCCTGGAGCTTTTTCAAATTCTGTGTCTCCCTCTCTCTGACCTTCCCCTGTTCATGCTCTGTCTCTCCCTGTCTCAAAAAAAAAAAAAAAAATCCAGTCTGAGATTTCTTATGAATAGTTGCAGCAAAGCAGACTTAAGAAGCACATATATGGTCATCACCATTCTTGCTGCACTTGTGTAAGTAATCAGGCCAAGTTTAATGAGATTGGATTTATTTTGCAAACAAATTAGTCTTACTGTGATTATCGTTGATAGAAATAGGGGTGACTGTAGATAGAAAAATTATGTTTCAACACAAAACTATTGCACTGAGGATATCAGATTCTAGTCCCGTGTTTTGTCTTTGAAAAGGTTTTGTTATCACATCTGTAAGCTGGACTGGATCCGGAACTCTTTTAGTTTCCTCAAACATCTGGCTACAACTCTCTAAACTAACATTTCCGATTGTCTCCTACCCTTCTGACCTAGAATAACTACGAACAAAAGTCATCCTTTTCCCAAACCCCTGCAAGCTGAAGTTGGACGGCTCATCATAAACTTAAGAGAAATCACCAGAACAGATCATGTATGGACAAGCCTCCTGCCTGTTGCTGTGTGGGCCACTCAGAAAGTTCACCAGAATACCTGATGACATCACCAGAGACATTCAAACTGCACAAGATGCTTCAAGCCTGTCATGGAGAAATCTCAACTGACTGCCCTCCAGACTCAAATTGGGTTTACAGTCTACTCAAATTGCTAACTTTTGTTTTTCTTTTTCCTTTTGCTTCCATGTAAATGCCTCCTATTAGATAATTGATTGCTCCCACTATATAAACCTAACTTTGGGAGCCCACCTACATCACCATTTCCTAAATGAGACACAACTGTTTAACTGATCTATTCTTAGGACTAAGAGACTGGTTCAGTGTGATATCTACTTAACCCAGGTTCTAGATTGTGAAACTTCTTTAAAAAAAATGTTTATTCATTTATTTTGAGGGTGGGGAGGGGCAGAGAGAGAGAGGGTGAGAGAGAATCCCAAGCAGGCTCTGCACTGTCAGCACAGAGCCCGATGCAGGGGGTACGGGTGGGGGGCTCGATTTCACAAACCGTGAGATTATGACCTGAGCCAAAATCAAGAGTTGGACACTTAACCGACTGAGCCACCCAGGCACCCCTGGAGACCTTTCTTTCATCTTTAGCTGAAGACAGTATTTAGACCACCTTGGGTAGTATTCATTTTAACCTGAGAACCTCTTATTGTAAATGAGGGATACATATTAATAAACCTCTGCTTGTTTTTCTTATGTTAATCTGTCAGTTGTTACAGGGGTCTCAGCCAAGAATGCAGAGGGTAGATGAAAAAAATTTTTTCCTCCTCTTTACTACAGTATTGGGAAAAGATTTAAATCTAAAATGGAACCAGAGAATGTGAAATGGAGAATCTCATGCATGTGTCCTTAGAAGAAAGGAATTTAAGAACGGAGACCAGTTTCCCACAAGTGCCTGATTCACAAAAGATCAAGACATCTTTGTCCAGTGAACATCCACCAAGAATCCCGATTCTCAAGCCAATGAACTTACTGCTTAGATTTCAGGTGGACATTCCCGTCTTGGCAATCCTTGTCCATAAATACAGCCCAGCCTAAACCCTCAACAGACCCACCGCCTATAGTTTGCTAACCTAGGTGTTTCCTGAAGAAGTGGATAGGTAAATGAATGACACAGTACTAGTTATGAGTTTATTGTTGAATCTGGGTGATGGATAAATTGGAGTTATTTCAGAAACTATTCTTAATTTTGTATCTATTTGAAATTATCTTTAATAAGATGCTTAAAAATATAATGTACATTACCTTATCAGAATACAGATTTCTTGGGCCAAAGATGCCAAGAGTTTGATTCTGAAAATCTGAGATGAGAAACAGGGATTTGTTTTCTAGTTTAGGTCACAAATGTTTATCATGTAGGTTATAAAAAATACACACTTTTGTGTCTGCGGTCCTTGAATTATAAAATAGTACTTGGCATGTAGACTTGCCATAATTTTAAGGTGTGTTTTTATCTTCACAACTAGAAAGCAGTTAATCTTTTTCTGATTTTCCTGCTATTTCTCTACTACAGTTCTTTTATATAATAGGCCTTCAAACATATTAACTTCTTATTCCTCTTAAAGAAAGTATATATGTTTTAGTTCAGAAGAAGTTTTCCTGAAACCCACACAGGTAGGTCGCTGAGACATTTTATTGTGTGTGCCTGTCACCAATCAATTGCTTCATATCAAACACTTAGATGAGAAAAATATCACAGAACATTACCCTATTCATTTTTATCCTTTTGTAAGCTTACGAGTTTATTCTTAATCCTTTGCTTCAAAGAAGTTCACGACTGCAAACTGATATTTATAAAATAATAATAATAATAACAATAATAATAATCACTTCACAGCATCTGCTTTGGGGAGATTAGAACTTAAAATCTTGATGTCATTTTTGTTCTTGCGAATGGAGCTAGGAAGAAAAACTAGAATGGTGCAAAGACTTCAGAACTGTGTGTGTGTGAGTGGTAAGGGAATGCAGTGATTTCGACTGGACTGATTTAAACTGGATCAAAAAATTTAAACTGGATGAGAGGCTCCTGAGTGGCTAGTTGGTTAAGTGTTCAACTCTTGATTTCGGCTCAGATCGTGATCTCATGGTTTGTGAGTTCAAACCCCATGTCAGGCTTGGTACTAACAGTGAAGAGCCTGCTTGGGATTCTCTCTTCCTCCCCCTCTCTCTGTCTCTCTGTCTCTCCATCTCTCAATAAATAAAAAACTTAAAAATTTTTTTTTAACTTGATCAAAAAATTGGCCCTAGCCAATTACCCTCCCTGGATTGCTTTAAGAAGTAAGTTTAGGGTCTACTGGGTGTCAGAGTAGATCAGCCACTGCTTTCCTTTACTTTAAGAGAGAGGAGAATCAAAAGTTATTCTTTGAAATTTACAGAAACTGAGAACTACCTTTGAACCAATCAAGAACACTTTTAAAAATTGTGTTAGGATTCTCGGTTTTGAAGGACATTTTGAGAAAAAGAAGATTCACCTGAAAAATTTTTACTGCCAGTGTCTATCAGTATGCCTGGTGACATTTCAAAATTTTGAATTCCACAGGAAATTTTGGCCAAACTTCATGTTATTGTATGACCATGACAAGATTTTCCGTGATCTTTTTGCTGTTTTACAAATAAAACTCTTCTGTTTGCAGTATGCAGCTGAGGATACCATTTATTTTCTCCCTGTATGAGTAGGACAAAGCAAATGGACTTAAATATTTCACTTATAAAACATTATTATTTTGCTAGTTTTCATTTACTTACTGGAAACTCATATGTAAATAATATGTTTTAGAAATTCTAGGAAGTAATGTGTTTGCCCTCATTTTTATCTTTAATATAAATAGCCCTGACTTGCTACAATTTCCTGCTATGATCATCTCAGATTCGTAATAAATATCTATTCACTGATAAGGAAAGAGTGCCTATGCATGACGCTAAAGGAGAAATGCTTCCCTAGGGGTTGTGGCTGAGATCAACTTGGAGGTAATAAAATGACAAAGCACCTTTCATTTCTATCATTCCCTCTGAGATGACTACAGAACAGGATGTATAGTCCTGAAGTACCCATCGTAAAGATTTACACAAATTGTTCCTTTCTTTCAGATTGCTGTTACTTTCCTCAGTGTTACATACTGTCATTAAATTCTCCACCCTCACTATTACAGCTTCCATTACCACCCACATGGCACTACGGCTTTATCCATGGGTGGCAGATGTTATCACCATATGTCATCCGATCAATTTTCCATTCAAGGGTAATGTAATGTTTGGGGGAAAGCCAACTCACACTTTAGTAAAGGCTTTCTCTGTACTCTTCACCAGCCGTAAATGCAAGCTTCCTTTCAACTTCTTGGCTCTGATACCTAACCAGAAATCAGCAGGCATCTTAGAGATGCTTTGCATGTTTCCGTGTTAGTTGGGCTCTCTCTCTCTATCACCTGCCAAATTGTTTCCTATTAAGGAGTTTGGCACTATTTTGCTTTCCTCTACTTTTATTCATCTCTGAATATTCTGGACAGAGAATCATTAGCTAGATGAATACCCAAGGAGAGTAGCAGTTTCAGTCTGGTTCACAAGGCTGTTACTTCTTGTTTATTTCTAGGATCTATATCTCACCTCCTTGTTCCAGAAGTTGGCATTGCTCATAGAGTTTGAAGTTCTTTTTTTATATAATTCTAAAGGGTAGCCAAAGTTAAGACAAGATCAGTTTATCCATACGGTTCTGATTTGTGCCTGTATGTGTTCTTGCGCTCTTTCTTTTCTTTTTGTTTCCTTTCTTTTTCTCTACGTGTTCTCCAAACTCCACTCTCATTCTTGCTGTGAATTTTTTTAAACAAATAGTTTTCATTTTTATTTTTATTTTATTCTCAAGTTAGTTAACATACAGCGTAGTCTTGGCTTCAGGAGTAGAACTCAGTGACTCATCACTTACATATAACACCCAGTACTCATCCTGACAAATGCCCTCCTTAATGTCCATCACCCATTTAGCCCAGCCCCACCCACAACAACCCTCAGTTTGTTCTCTGTATTTGATGGTATGCCTCCCTCTTTGGTTTTATCTTATTTTTCCTTCTCTTCCCCTATGTTCATCTGTTATCTTTCCACTCTTTTGAACACTTATTATTTACCACTTCCTGGGCTATGTGCTGTATATTTAAATATTAAATACAATTCATCCATGTTTTAGAATTCTTTTTTTTTTTTTCAACGTTTATTTTTGGGACAGAGAGAGACAGAGCATGAATGGGGGAGGGGCAGAGAGAGAGGGAGACACAGAATCGGAAACAGGCTCCAGGCTCTGAGCCATCAGCCCAGAGCCCGACGTGGGGCTCGAACTCACGGACCGCGAGATCGTGACCTGGCTGAAGTCGGATGCTTAACCGACTGCGCCACCCAGGCGCCCCCATGTTTTAGAATTCTTAAAGAAAAACCTTAAGGGGCACCTGGGTGGCTCAGTTGGTTGGGCGTCCAACTTTGGCTCAGGTCATGATCTTGCGGTCCGTGAGTTCAAGCCCCGCCTCAGGCTCTGTGCTGACAGCTCAGAGCCTGGAGCCTGTTTCAGATTCTGTGTCTCCCTCTCTCTCTGACCCTCCCCCATTCATGCTCTGTTGCTCTCTGTCTCAAAAATAAATAAACGTTAAAAAAATCTTTAAAAAAAAAAAAAGAGGGGCGCCTGGGTGGCGCAGTCGGTTGGGCGTCCGACTTCAGCCAGGTCACGATCTCGCGGTCGGTGGGTTCGAGCCCCGCGTCGGGCTCTGGGCTGATGGCTCGGAGCCTGGAGCCTGTTTCTGATTCTGTGTCTCCCTCTCTCTCTGCCCCTCCCCCGTTCATGCTCTGTCTCTCTCTGTCCCAAAAATAAATAAAAGTTGAAAAAAAAATTAAAAAAAAAAAAAAAGAAAAACCTTAAATTATTTTAAAAGAAGTCCAATCTAAATCACTGCATTTCCCATCGATGTTGGATAATTCAGATGTGGAGTATTTGGGAGGAGAGAAAGTGGAAATAATTACTTGTTTATATTGATCATGAAATGATCTCTCTTCCAGGTGATCAAACGGCCTATAATCTGGTAAAGAAATCTCTGTTGACATTATCCACAATCATCGATATTTTAAAGACTTGGATTATGTCTTTTTTTCCATTTTTGTACTAGTTTCAAATCATCCAAATCTCATGGCCAAAATCATTTGAAAACCCATAATTCCAGTGGTCACTTGACTTGCCTTTGTCTAGATATTTTCTAATTCTATGTCTTTCTTGAAATGTGATAACCAGTAATTACTATGGTATTTCAAGTGTAGACAACAAGAAATAAGTCTTTAGGCACCAAAGTGATCATCTTTCCCTGAGTTATAAATGATGTTCAAACACCATCATATTTTGAAGTTTAAATTACTTGTCCTTAAGTTATAACCTAAATCTACCCCTAATTAAAACCACCTACTACTTTATTGTTCATTCATGCTGACCTGTAAAGTTCTCTATAGCTTATTCTCATTTATTTATTATGGCACTCTCCAGGAAATATAAATATAATCAGAACACTTGGATATTTTACTGTTCCTCAAGAATTGTATTAATATTGCTTAATTACTGCAAGATTAACAATCCTATTTGCAGCTGTTTTCAGTATGAAGCCCTGTGGAAACTATGTTATCAATTTTATTGTCATCCACAGCATCTCCTCACTAAGATAATTCTTGATACACAGTTTTCCATAATCCTTTTCTAACTTAAATGTCATACTTTTGATAGTTTTGAAAGCAATTTTTAACAATTGCCCTTACCCACATAAAAATTTATACTCTTTTTTAAAATTTTTAATGTTTATTTATTTTTTGAGAGAGACAGAGCTTGAGTGAGGGAGGAGCAGAGGGAGAGAGAGAGAGAGAGAGAGAGAGAGAGAGAGAGAATCCAAAGCAGACTCCAGGCTCCAAGTTCCAAGATGTCAGCACAGAGCCCGATGTGGGGCTTGAACTCATGGACCCGAGATCATGACCAGAGTCGAAGCTGGATGCTTAGCCAACTGAGCCACCCAGGCACCCCTCCAAAGATTTATACTCTTTAAACTTTTTAACCAAGAGATCTTAAGACACATTTTTTTTCTCACAATCATACATTCTCACGTTTGCTCTAGTTATTCTAGTTATCGCTGTAGTCCATAATCCTCTGTTATGCATTCTGCTGGGATGCATCTCAAGGGTAGGAAGTACATCTGCTGTTTATTTTGAGTGTCTACACATTGCTTGATTCAGCACTTCAGTTCTATAGTATAGATCATATGTGTATATATGAGATATAATTTGCCTCCATTAGAATGGAAATTTCATAAAATCAGAGTCTTGGTTTTGTTTACAGTAGTGCTTTAATATCAAGAACAGCATTTTTCACATAAAATGCTTAATATATATTTGTGAATTTACACTTTTAGAATTACATCATTAATCTACAAGCAACTAATGAAGAGATTCTTATTAAGTTGTATTGAACCCTAAGTGATTTTATTAAATATCATTGAGCGTCTCTTACTGTCTGATGGTTATCATGGTCTTCTCACATGGGTAGAAAATTTTGATGGTCTACTAGTCTCCTGGCACCCAGGCAACTTACAGTGATATGCAAAATACTTTGGCCAGTTGCACCAAATTTTATCCTTGAGTTCTTACAAACATTTGGGTGTTTGCCAAGAAGTCCTGCTGGTCTGTTTACTAAGGAGTCTTAGTACTCCTTTTTTTTTTTTTTTTTTGAGTCTTAGTATTTAACATCTTTTAATTTGATATTTCTCAATCTCAGTTTCAAAAAGCAATTTAGAAATCCTTTTATGACTTCCTCAGTGAAGTTGGAATAAAAAAATAATTTTCTACATATTTTTTTTAACACTTCACATGCTTATGAGACCAGAGATGTGAAATAGTTCCATTGATCCTTCAGCTTACACTTCATTTATTTGAAGTCTTTTAACTCTGACAGTTTGGTTCCTTGCAGAGGTCTCTTTGCTTCTGGGTGGTGTCATTTTGGGTGCCTCTGGACTTTGGCTCCTCACGGTGGTCCCAATTCCATTCACTTGGCAAGTCCTTGACTTTCAAAAATATATGTTCTATTAAGATAATCTCTTTAGCCAGTTAAGCATGAATAATTTTTATTTAATCATTTGGAGTGCCAAGCCTCATCTATTTCCTCAGTGGTCATTTGTATTATCCTGAAGCCTTAGCTCTACAGCTCAACTGGAGGAAGCTTCACCCTGTTAATATATAAAATATTGAAGTCCCTTCCTGTTACAACCCACTCTAATTCTGAGACTTCCTTAAAGACTGGCAATTCTTTTATTCCTTTGGGTTATCTTTATTTTCCAGGTTTTTAAGAATTCTTAAATTATTTAATAATGGTATTTAACCTTTAGAGATTTTGTAATATCGCCTTGTCATGAAGGATTTTGAAAGTCACACAGACTAGTCTTGGAAGGTCTGTTACCTTTGCTCTTGGCCATGTGTAGCTGAGCTCCTGTGGTGATCAAGAGTCCAACTGTCACTATTCCTTAGGAAAGTGTCTCCTCTCTCACCGTCAGCCTCTGCTACTCTTATCACTTCTGTCAGAGGAGTGGTCAAGGCAGAGACGTGCATCAGCAGGCTAGGGCACTTTATGCCACTGTTCATATCCAGCTTCTTTGAATTGAGACAGCCTGGTGATCAGTGTGCTAGAAGATCCTTGTTCTGGTTGTGTAAGCACTGTACTTGTCTTCATTTTTTTTATCTCCCATTCATTCTTAAAAACCACTTCAATCTGCCTCTGGCCCCAACCGCTCCACTGAAACTGCTTACTTGCAATGCCACCAAGAACTAAAAGTCAAATTCAATGGGAGACAACAGTGCTGCTAAAAACTTAAGTCAGAGAAGGACAAGTACTGTGTGGTATTACTTATATGTGGAATCAAAAAAAAAAAAAAAGCCAAACTTGTAAAATCTGAGAAAATTGTGGTTACCAGGGGGTGGGGGGGGGGGCAGGGTGGCAGGGGAGGACAGATGTTGTTTAAGGGTACAAATGTACAACAAATGGTAAATAAGCCCTAGAGACATAATGTATAGTGCAACATAGACAACGCTATGTATTATAATCATCAAACTTGCTAAGAGACTAGAACTTCATTATTCCAACTACTAAAAAGAAAGGATAACCATGTATCATGATAGAGGTGCCAATTATCACTACAATGACAATCATATTACATACAATGTATCAAATTAACATGTTGTACACCTTAAATTTACACCATATATGTCAAATATATTTCAATGACAAAAAATAAATGAATAAAGAATAAAACTTAAATGTGCATACCATTCCTCTGGAGATCTTATTAAAATGAAGATTCTGATTCAATTTACCTGGATGGGGCCTGTGATTCTTCATGAAAACGGACTCCAGGGGATGCCTGAAGTGACTTCAGTAAACTGCACTTTGTTTGTTTTGATTTTTGTCTTTGTTTTTTTTGTTGTTCTTTGTTCTTTGTTTTTTTGTTTTTGTTTCTTTTTTCTTGAGAGAAAGAGAGAGAGCATGCGAACTGGGGAGAGGAGCAGAGAGAGAGAGAGAGAGAGAGAGAGAGAGAGAATTTTAGGCAGGCTCCACACTCAGTGTGAAGCCCGACACAGGGCTTGATCCCATGACACTGTGTTTATGACCTGAACTAAAAGCAAGAGTTGGACACTCAATCGACTGAGCCACCCAGGTGCTGCACTTTGTATAGCACCCCCTAAACTGCACTTTGTATAGCAAGGCACTAGAAAGACCCTACCCTTTGATAGGGCATCTTTCCAAAAATTCTTTACTCCTTTGGATTTTGCTAGACCACTCTCTTGGTTCTCTTCCTGGCTAACTGTTTTTCTCATAATCTTTTCTTCATTCCACTTACTCTGTTCCTAAATGTAAGTATACCCCAGACTTTCACTCTCCATCTACTTCTCTTTCTAGGGTGATGGGTCTCTAACTTCAGTGCACAAAGAATGTTAGCCAGGAAATTTATTAGAAATGGTGCTTCCTAAACTTCACTCCAGAGATTCTGATTCAGTAGGTTTGGGGTGGAGTCCATTAGTCTGCATTTTTAATTCTGTTAAAGGAGTTTGGGGCCACAATTTTGAGAAGCATTGACGAAAGGGCACTCATCCACTCTCAGTGCTTTCTTTACCCATGCCCTAGATGATTTCCAAATCACACCTACACTCCAGACCTATCCATCATATCAGCTGGCTACTTAATATTTCAATCTGGATATTCAAAAAATTCAAAATGTCAGAGCTAAACTTATTAACCTCCCTCCCCCACCCAACCTCTTTTTCTTCCTCTGAAATAATGATGAAACCTGGTTAGAGTTTGTGTTCAAGGAATACCTGACTCCTGGGGATTGCTACCTACAGCACAGTTGGCATAAAAATCACCCGGGGAGAGTTTGCTAAAAATGCTGAGTCACAAATTCCTCAAATGCTGATTCCTTAAATCTGGAATGAGGCCCACAGCTCCACCTTTTGAATGAGGCTCTCAGCAATGATTCTGATATAGACAGCCCCCAGCCCTCACTTTAAAAAAATGCTGCCTTAGGGATTCCTCCAGCAATTCCTAGCAATAGGAACACAGAGGCTTTGAACGCATTTTCCACAGTAGAGTAGCGTTAGGTGGGAATAAAGTATAGTGTAACCTTCTCTTTATTTCTAGTAGAGCCCCCCAAATCTACTCGAAATAACTGCACACACAAAGTGAAATCAGTGCACTTCTATCTAAAGTCAGTTTCGGGTCAAGTTACCAGCCACTCCCCGCTAAAAAGACTGATACCCCAAACCCTTTCGGTACCCCCAACCCGTTATTTCTGGATTACCAATGATTTGTTCCCATGCCAGTTACTCTCAGAGGTAAAGAATACTTCCTTTCCACTTCTTTTCCTTTTTCCTCCCTCTGGTCTTATTTCCTTGAGGATACATTACTGATTTAAGAAATCGAATACCAAAACCTATAATATCTCAGGTAGACAATACATACCACAAGGTGGAGAAAACATCTATTGTTTAATTTATACCTCCCCAAGTAAACTTTTTCAGGCCACCTTCACTAGCAGAAGCTCAATTAATAACACTTTTTATCTTAAGGAACCCTGGTTTATATTCTCTTGTATAAAATCTGTGTAGAGTTTCAATTCTTTGTTAGTCCCAACCTGACCTCTTTAAGGCTGTGGGTGAATTTGCTTTGTTGCCTGAAAGAATTCTAACTTGATGCTTTCCTCGGTTGTCCTTTTATACACATCATGCTCTTAGTTCAAAAGTGAAATGATTTTGCCGAAGGTTATGAGAATAAAATTGGAGTTCAATTAGTCACTTTGAGACAGGCAACTAAGTGGCTGATCCCTTTTTAATCTTTAACAAGCTCCATTATTCACAAAGGCAAATTGATGTCAGCTTTTAAGGAATCTAAAGTAATGCAAACCACATAACTTTGCAATATTTAAATATTTTAATTCTCAGGATGAAATATGTTTTTCATACTGATTAGACTCTGAAACTGGTTTTAAATGGAAACAGTGCCAGAGGTTGAAATGCAAATACATTTGCATTTATATCAGCCTAAAGGGTCTTGATTCATTTTAATTTTATCTCTTTGCAAACTACATATGCATAATGTTATCTCGATATTCAGTCTCAACCTCCTCTATCTACATATCAAAATGTACAACGAAAAGATCATTTTTTTCCCCCCAGAGAAAAATCAGTGGGAGCTGAAAAGATAGGCAATTTACCTAGGTTTTATCCTGAGTCTTTTGCTTTGATTTCAGGTGGTTGAGACACTGATTAACCCTATTTTCCTAAATCCAAAGCAAGACATTTTACTTCGGCTTTCATCCGCAGATATATATATCTTTTTTAATAGTTTGCAGCTATTCTTTGAAATATCTTTCATCTCTTTATTCCTTTCCTCTTCGTATTCCTTTTCTCCACTCCCTTCCTCTCTCCCAGCTGCAAAGATTTGCCCTCTAAGAGAGTGGGGGTGGGAGGAAACCTGGGATGGAAGCAGAGCAGGAGCAGGAGCCTGAGAAGCCAGGATCTGGCTTTGTTATTGGTCGGCTGCTGCCTGATGGATCGACGAGGGAGGCGTGAACTCTTCAGTCTGTTCTGACGGAGCTGAAGTACAGAAACCATATTTACAGGTAAGAGCAAAAAAGGAAAAAAAAAATCTTTTTCTTCAAACTAGAATGCTTCTCAGTGCCTATTGAGACAATTTTATGATACGAACATTATTCTGCAGACATTTCCCGAAAGTGTGTCCCATTCATTGTTTAAGGGAGCTTTGGCTGAGCTGTTTCTTCTCTCTGCAACACCACTAGCTGATAAAAACCCCAGAGGCATGTCTTAACCCTGGATAACTTTCCAGGAAAGTGTTATTGAAGCGAAATTAATAGAGAAAATGAGTCACCGTGTGTCTTTTTTGCTTTATTCAAGTTTATGTGATTGGGAATGAAAGGAAGGAGGAGGACAGCCCGGTAAATTCCACAGGTTCTGGGAAAATGGAGTTTTCTCTGAATATACGACATAAAATTTCATGTGGTGTCTTTCAATATTAACAATACAATAAGTGGTCTAGGAAAATAATTTTTGCAGGTTGTAGACTCTTTAAGCACTACTTTAGAATGAATGATTTGTGTGCTTTTAAGCTCTTTTATTTAACTTACTCCTCTTGATAAATCTCATGATTTTGAGTGGTTGTGTCATTTTATTTAGTAAATTGTAAGCTTATGTGGTAAACAACTCTGTTTATCAACATGCATAGGGCCGTTTTCATTTTAAAAGCTCAGAAACCTGTTTCTGAAGGATTAAGCATTTCTGTAAAAAAATAGCATCTTAATAGGCAAATTTCATTGGCAGTTTCATTTATCAATCAGATGTATCTAGATAAGGGTTCCTTTGCAGCATTTGTATTGTTGGTGATATCACTAGGGCAATCATTTTTTTTAACAGCTCAGAAGTTAAGATTTGCTTGTATCTCTTAATATTGCGTTTTATTTTCCCTTAGGGAAAATAAGCTAGAGTTCTAAATATGTAGAGTAAATGACACACTTACAGTAAAAAGAAGAAAAATAATTTTACTACAAGTCATTTAATTTTATAGTTATTTTAATTCATAAATATGGGTCAATTAAGGGAGGGGGAACCTCATTAAAACTGAGCTTTTAAGAAATATTACTACTGACTTGGGCACACGGACAATTAATACTTGTTGATTATAATAAAATAAAAGTCTTTCACTGGTGTAAATGATGCATTCAAATATTTTTAAATACTTCCTTTGAATCACAAACTAATAGGAATGAATATATATAATATCTAAGAATTTCTTTATCTTGTTTTTGCTTTTTGTTTTCATTTGAGAATGGATTTTGTTTTTGAGTGAAAGACAAAAACATAACAGTTCTTGCAAAATTAAAAAAAAAAAGAGAGGGAGAAAAATTACTGAATATTAGGAAAGATTACCTAAATGAATGGAGAACTATCTTAAATTTCCTAAACGTACTAAATAAAGCTGATAGTATGTTCACACACTTATGTCATATTGACCCAAGCAAATACACTTGCCTGGTTTGTTTTGAACTATTTCTGGATTTCAAACATCATTATAAGGTACTGTGATGTTGCTATGTTTCTAATTATTGATGAAATCTGCTGATCTTGGTTTTTAAAACAAAATGAAGGTAGAAATTAATCTATTCCTAGGTTGTAATTTAAGGTGATCTAGGAGACCGGACAGTCACCTCCCAAAACGTGTTAGAAAAAAATAAATCAAGGCAGTTATATTTTTTGGAAATTATAAATTCTGAGTAAAGCTACCTCCAGGAATGAAGGGGAATTGATGAAAATTAGAGAGCAGAGTTCCACATGGTTTTAAATTATTCTGTTTCCTTGGAAACCAGCTGCTGCAGATGCATTTTGCTTTCTTTGGCTAAAAATATCATCCTTTTAATAATCGCTAAGGGAAAGGTTCTGAATAAAACCAGAGTATATTGTTGCTGCTTTTTATAATTTCCTTAATGGCTCATATTTTGGATGAAAAGTAGATAAACCCTTTCTCAATCAGCATTTCCTATCATCCACTGGCAGACGTCTGCATGAGGCGTCTGCATGCGACGACTCCATGAGATAACTATGGTAGCTTTCACTGCAGAGACTGCACGAAAAAGAGGGGCGGGGGCGGGGAGGCGGGTGTGTGTTGGGGGTGTGTGTGCGCGCGCGCGCGCTTGCTGGAGTGGAGGCAGGAGAGGAAAAAAAAAGCATGAAAGAAAACAGTTAAGGGCTTCCTGTCCAAGTGAAGGATGAAACAAGGCAAATGAAAACCATGTATGGCTGTTCTGTGAGAAATGGCAAAAGCAAGACCATTTGTTTTTCCTTCAGAGCGTTTTTAAGATGCAAATATAGTTCTTTCTATGTTCTATGTTGTGTGTGTTCCCTTTGCATAATACTTTCCTTTTTCTCTTCATGTTCGTACTGGTTAGTAGCACACTGAATGAGACAATAAAATTAAGAAACATATTTTAATGCATCAGTCATTTTAATCATAAAAAGAAAAGCTTGAGATAAATGTTCAGGCTATGGATAGTGAACAGGATTAAATTCATATTTTGACAGATTAAGACGTTTTTAAACTTAATGTCCATACTGTTACTATAATGCTGTCATTTCCTTACCTTTGTAATCTAATATATACAAAATCTAATATATACAAAATAGATACAACAACCTAAAGCTGTTTTAATATTATTAACATAATGTATTTGACATTTAAAAGGAATTATAAATAGAAATATATTCTTTTTGTTTTATTTGAAGACTTTTGCTGTATTTGGAAATAAAATTTCATTCTGTGTGCCTTTTTTAAAAATAAGAAATAAAAACACAACTATCATCATATTTCACCCTAAGCAATTTCCTAAATTAAAACATTTTCAGAAATAAATACATAAATATAAATATTTTCATTATAAATTTTTTTCTCTCACCTAATTGGTGAGAGAGAAAAATCATCATAAAGCTTTTCTGTCTCTCCTATTATTCTGTTATAATTCAGGTGAGATTCCTAACTCTCTTTTCCCTCTCATTTAAATGTTTTTGACATATAATAGTTTATTTCCATTATTAACCTCAGTCGTTTAGATTTATTGTTAGCGATATAGCAAATAAAGTGCCACATGCTTAAACTATATTTTAATATATTTAATATCTAGCCAATACATTACTTAAATTAATTTGGTATGTCAGAACATTATTTTTCAAAAAGAGTTAGGGTGATGGGAAGCACTTAGTTTTCATCAATTAACATGAGCAAAGCACTTCAATGGCAGCTCTTTCAGCATAAAGACAGATGACATTAAAGAACACACTAGCAAATCAGATGGATTATGCAACCTGGGCAAATAACCCTTATTTTAGGCACGATCAAAATTAAGTGTGTGTCAGGTTCCTGAGAATAATGCATTGTACAGGCTGACTCTCAGCTGCAGATGATTTTAAAATACAGTTTGTTAGTAATGCCTCTTTACTGCTCGATGGTTCTTTATTTGCTAAAAGTAGCTTGCCAGATTCGTAGGTAAGTTCACATGGGTCTCTTAAGTCTCACAAAATGTATTCAGGAAAATGAAATATTAATAGCTTCCCCTATAATGTATGTAGGCAGACAACTTTACAACCATAATGGAAATATGCTAGTTTGGCAAATAACCCCACACTGCTGGGAATGGAAGGATGGGATTTAAAAGAAATGGAAATTACACCGGGGTAAGAAAGCTTGGGTCTGGTTTCACAATGTTCAGATTGTGCTATGTACCCAGGTAATTCAAGCAAATGAAAAATTGCCTTAGCATTTGTACTCTGGTAGGCCATAATTCAAAAATGTTATTGATCAGAAGTTATTTTTGACTTAGTACATATTTAATACTTGATAGTACAAGATAGGGCTTATATAGGTATAGAAAGGGGATTGGTCCCAAACAGCATCATTACTCTTTATTTACCACTTTGTAAATCAAAAAGCAGGAAACGGATTTGATTCTCCAGTTAATGATCACAGTTGGATGTTTCACAGACTCGATGAATCAGTTGTCAGATCATTTGATTTCCCAATTGTTCAGATCTCAGCTGTTGTAATAGACTAAATAGTTTGACCCCAAAATTGCTGAATGCGCATACTCTGAGAATACAGACTCAACATAACTTTTTAAGTATTCAGTTGAGGACCTTGATAAATGTCAATCCTAATTCTAAGAATAATATTTTAGCCAGAAAACCACTTGACAGGAGTGCAACCTTGCTATTCTCGCTAATCTCATGGCTAAGAAGTGAATAGAACTTACGTGATTTATTTCCAAAGTCTTTGTACTTTTAGTCAGATCAAGAGCTTAACACACTATCTTCTAAAACAACAACAAAAGGTGATACACATATTTCTTTTTTCTTTTTATGTTTTAAAAAAAATGTTTATTTATTTTTTCAATATATGAGGTTTATTGTCAAATTGGTTTCAAAAAAATGTTTATTTTTGAGAAAGAGAGTGGGGAGAGGGGCAGAGAAAGAGGGAGACCGAGAATCCCAAGCAGGCTCTGCCCATGAACCATGAGACCATGACCTGAGTCTAAATCAAGAGTGGGGTGCTCATGGGGCTCCTGGGTGGCGCAGTCGGTTAAGCGTCCGACTTCAGCCAGGTCACGATCTCGCGGTCCGTGAGTTCGAGCCCCGTGTCAGGCTCTGGGCTGCTGGCTCAGAGCCTGGAGCCTGTTTCCGATTCTGTGCCTCCCTCTCTCTCTGCCCCTCCCCCGTTCATGCTCTGTCTCTCTCTGTCCCAAAAATAAATAAACGTTGAAAAAAAAAATTAAAAAAAAAAAAAAGAGTGGGGTGCTCAACCAACTGGGCCACCCAGGCGCCCCAGTGCACACACATTTCTATGTTTCTCCTGATTCGCGTGCCCATTTGTGCAAAAACCACCAACTACCAGGGAAAAGCAGTAATTATGCGAATTTTTTTGTATCTTCAAAGAATATTGACTATGAAGTTCTTTAGCAAATACTTATTGATTTTCATGTATTCCCTTTGAACATTTTAGTCTTCTGTTACCCTAGAAACATGGGACTGGCTTGTAGAGATGGTTTCTTCCTGGACTGTTCATTTTACCTATCTAGAAAGAAAGGCACAGAGAGGGATTCCCATGGTGATTTTTTAGTAAGAAACTGAGCATTTGCTTATGCAAAATAACAACAGCTAAACACTATGTTTGTATTCAATATTGGATATAATGCATTAAATACTGGATGCAATAAAAGGATGCTTTTAGGAGGACTTTGGAAGAAGGCAAAAAAGCATGGTGTGGCCAGATGGTACCAAAAGCATAACAGCCCAGGAGTTTCACAGTTGCACAGAACTCTCCACTTTAGACCTGCCTCTGGTATCCTTTTACTGATGTCTTTGACTTACCGTCATAGTCTCCTTGACTTCTTGTGAGCTTGCTGTCAGGGTAAAAAATGAGTCTTAGTTTTGTTTTCTAGTAACTGTTGATACAATTGGTTGCTGTCATGTTGTGGATATATCACAATATATTTAATGAATGAAACAAATAATTTCCCAAACAGGACTCCTGAATGCATTTACAAAGATTTCCTTTCCTATCCCGTGTTAGGCCAGCCGCGGAAAATCAATATCTGTCATCAGTCATTACCCAGGTGATACTGGGTGTGATGCTGTCAGCATATTAAGCCAGAAACACTCGAGAAAAGATTTTCAAACATTATACAAAAAATCATTCTTTTGCTTTCTCCAAATTCCTTTCTGGTAGCTGGTAAAACTCATACTTCAAGTTTTAGATTGTTTGCCCAATATGGTAACTAAATCAGCAAGGGGTCCCAAGTGAACTCTCCTGTGCTGTGCACCAAAGTCCTCTAGGGCTCAGTGTCACATGGGAAACTGAGCTTGGGGACTGCCATTTTAAGCTTCTATATTCAGAAATCTCCATACAACTTACGTGCAGAGTCAGTAAAAACAGCCCAGAATTACCTCAGGCTTGTCCCACCCTTCCTGCCCCAGCTTCTCAGTGTGGTCGTGACAGGCACTTTTTTGACTTTTCTATGAGCTTTTATTCAACTATGTTAACTATAATTCTTGGTGGCAGGCGTGTCCTTTGTCGACAACATCTAGTAGAGTTGTAGACAACATCTAGTATGAACAATAGTATAATCAGTTGTTTGCTGGTTGAATAAGAATAATTGTGTCAGATAGTCATCTTGCCCTTGTCTTATACTCTCCCAGTGACAGAGGCCCCTTCCATTCTGAGGCAGTCCCTTCTTTCCAGGTGCTGCTCTGTTAATGCTTTTCAATGTAACAACGTCCATGTCATGTAAATGTTGTTAAGCCATGCAAAATTACGTATTTGTACAAACTCCTCTGAGCTCTCCTACTTTGACAAGAGATTTCATCTGCATATACGTCACATCTCTTGACTCCCTGCACTGTGCTGTTTCATTATACCGTTGCTGTGTTTTGATACACACACACACAGATTATCACTTATTAAATGAATGGATTAGTTGTAAATTAACATTAATTATAGCATAATTAATTTTAACATAATTATATTTGTATTAATATAAAAGCATTAAATAATATCTGTGTAAGAAAATGTAGTAATATGTATTTTATTGCAATCTGAGTGCTCTCATACATATACTCTTAGTCAATTATTCTTCACTCTCTTGAGTTAAGTTGTTCAGCAATATTTTTCTTGTGCTCTGGGCGCACTTTTCTGCATTTATATTGTGTTCTGGTGAACAATTGTAAGCCATAATGCTTGGCAAATGACAATCCTGAATCAGCTACCAAGAAATCAAGGTTGCATGCTGAGAGTTCATATATCCATTTTAATATGTCTCAAAGTAAAGGTAGGCAGATAATATAGCACCAGTGGAAGTCCCACAGTCTACCACAGCCAGATAGAACTGACCAAAAAGAAAAAAAAGAATGTTATGCTCTGATGTGATGTCTGGGAGTCTGAAGAGAAAGAGTGATTCCTAATATACCATTACTGTGCACATTTATGTGGGAACTATACTGTGGTGTACATGTTTATACTCTAAGTAAGTGATTTAATCAGCCAGTCAGCATGCCTGTTTCCAGAAATGCATACTTTGAGCTAATGGGGTATTTTAACTTTGGCTTGCCTATTAGTTTTTTTTTTTTTTTTTTTTTTTTTTAGGTAGTACAGCATAATAATTGATGGGATGCATAGTGGACTTTGCAGTCAGGCAGACTGTAGTTCAGCTCTGAGCTATACCATCTTATTGCCTCTGTAATTTGGGCAACTGACTTAAGCTGTCTGAGCCTCTGTTTCCCTTTCTGTGAAATTCAGTTGTCAACCTGGGTGATGCTGTAAAGATTGATAGACGTATACTGAACACTTCACTACAGAATTTGGAACATAGTATGGAATTGTGTGTAATTTTAGTTATTAATGTTATTGTTAGTCATCCTTTTCTGTTTACAAGCTGAATAGAAGTCAGGAATGGAAGAATGGAGCCAAATAATACCCAGGGTTTTTAATGGCTTCCTAAGTATTATTCTTCATTTAAAGGATTAAAAAACCCACACAATTCCGCTAGATTGGCAAGTTTTTCCACTTTTCCATATTAACTGAAATGAAATCATTGGACATCAGCTAGTTAAGTTAGTATTGTATGAGATGGTGTTTTTCTATGTTTTCATAATTGTGAAAACAAATCCTAGAATCATTAATGAATAGCAATGATAGGACTTTCAAAATATCAAACCGGTAAGGCATTTTTTGAAGTTCTGAGTTACTGAATATTCCATGAAAAAATATTCTTTTCTTCTAAGTGTACTTCTTTATTTTGACAGAAAGAGAAAGTACAAGTGGGGGAGGGGCAGAGAGAGAGGGAGACAGAGAATCCCAAGCAGGCTGCACACTATCAGTGCAGAGCTCCACTCTGAGCTTGAACCCACGAACGGCAACATTGTGACCTGAGCTGAAGTCAGATGCTCAACTGACCGAGCCACCACCCAGGTGCCCCTCCCAATATTCTATGCTTACATAAATTTGTAAGAATCTGGACAAAATTTAAACAATACCAATTTCTGGATAGCCTTTATTAATGTGCAGTGAGGTTCTCCAAAAAGAGTATAAGAATTTTTAAGACTTATTTGATCATAAATCCCCTTTCCAACACAAAACTTCATCCACTAAAATGTTATGGATCAAGTTTGGTATATGCTACGTTAATCATTTTTAAGACAGATGTACATCTATAATCTCTTGAAGAATCTCTAACTTGAAGGCTAAAATATGGTATATATTTTAATAATTTTTTCAATATGAGAATAGTTCCAATGTTTCCAATACAAAAATACTTCCAAAAGTACTCCATGAATTACATATTCTTCATAAAAGTAATGTATTCAAATTTTATATTCTTTTTTTCCACCTATGCCTTGTTTTTAAATTTTTTACAAAGTAGCATGTGTACTCATGTTTCAAAATATTTACTGTCACAAAGGAGCATTATGTCCAATATACATAAGAAATGTACATTCTAAGCTTCATGTTGCTCAATGATAACAAGGAAACAATAATACTTATATCAGAATCAGTGTAAGTGCAAATGAGATAACACATTCACAGAATTTAGTTTCTGGCACCAAGTAAGGACTCGACAACATTATTATGATCTATTTATTTAAAAGAAAAGCAATTTATTAATCAAGAAAAAAGTAGGACAATTATGAAGAAATCTCAAAGAATTCTGATTTAAATTCTAAGAAGGCACTTAGGTGTCCAAAGTGTTCATGACCAGTTTCTTCTGTAAAGGTAACGTAAAAATACCAAAAATCACAAACCAGAGTGTGCTTCTTATAGCTATAATAAAATGTCTGTAAACACAAACAATGTATATACTGGGAAAAAGAATGTTAAGTAACTTAGACAAATACGCACAACACAAACACACAGAAACCCATTGAAAATGGGAGGAAATGGAAAAAGGTAGTTCTAACTCACACAGATATTTGGGGAAAACCAATTTCAAGCAGTAAGATGCCATCAACAGACCAGAAAGAGTATGGTAATGAAGAATATGGTGCCCAAGTGCCCAATGCCTAAGTTTGAGTGCTGCTTCTAAGACTAATTAGCTCTCCAACCTTTGCCTAGTCACCTCCTTTCTCTATGCTTTAGTTTTTCTTTGGAAAATGTTAATAATAATGCCTATTTCATATGTGTGCAGGGAAGATTAAATGAGATTATATATAATTGTTTTAATTTTTTGTTGCTCTATAACAAATTACCACAAATTTAGCAACTTAAAACCATGCCCATTTATTAGAATATAGGTCAGAAGCCCTGCACTGTGTGGCTAAGTTCTTTGCTTAGGATCTCACTCTGTGGAAACCAAGGTGTCAGTTTGGCTGAGTTCTTGTCTGGTAATTGGGGGGGCGGGGGGCGGTGGGGAATCTACCTCCCAACTCATTCTTTTTGGCAGAATTCAGCTTCTTGTGGTTGTAGGACTGTTTCCCTGTTTTCTGCTTGCTGTGGCTGAAGCTGCTCCCAGCTCCTAGAGGCTGCACACAATCTATGTCACAGGACTCCTGTCTTCAAATCAGCTACAGAGAATCTCTTGCTTTGAATCCTTCTCACCTTAATTTCTCACCTCTAGATTTAAAGGATTCATGTGATCAGGTCGGGCGCACCTAGATAATCTCTTATCAGGTCACTGATATGGGACCTTAATTACATATGCAAAATCCCTTTACCTTATAATGTGAATATAGTCACAGGAGTGATATCTCCCCATATTTGCAATCCTGGGGGTATACAAGGCGTGCACACTAGGGGAATAGAGATGCCGCCTTAGAATCCAGTGTAATACATATGTAAAATGCTAAAATAGTGCCTGGCATGTGGTAAACACTGAAGGTTTGAGCTCTTATTCTTAAGGAGCATCTGAAAAACTCACAGAAATTTTTAAAAATAGCAATGCCACAGTTATGGCAATGGTGTGGTAAAATGATATCCCAACGCACCATTAAAGAAACAAACTGGTAGAACCTTTCTGCCAGGTGATTTGGCAATGTGTATTGAAAGCTCAGGACTTCCACTTCCAGGACTTTATCCTAAAGATATAATCAGAGATATACACAAAGGTATGTGAAAGAAATGTTAATTGTACTTGATTTATAATAATAGACACTTAAAAAGGAACCAAGCACCTTCCTTTAGAGTTTTAGTTAACTATTATGACATAGGTATTAAATGAAATGCTATGTAGCCTGAAGCACAAAAATAAAAATAAAATAAAACAAAAACACACAGTTTTTGAAAAATATTGAATGAGAAGGAACATCCTCATGTTATAAGTGGAGAAATTATAGGTTACAAAAGTGTATATATGGTGTTACTCAACTCATACTCTTTCCTGGAGTTTTAAGTGACCTTTTGGCAAGACATGGTCACTTGACAAGGGAGGGAGTATACCCTGACCAGTCTCCTCAGATTGTTGTAGGTAAGACTAGGCTTCTAGAGACTTCTTGGGGAGACCCAGCATCCTTCCTAGAGTGTGAATTAGGCTTTTGGCAAGACAGGGTCACTTGATGAGGAGTGGACCACCCTGACAGTGTCTGGCCATGCCCAACTATCAGAACCACAAGAGCATCCTCAAGAGAAGACTTAGCATCATCTCCTCTCAATGTGTGTGTGTGTGTGTGTGTGTGTGTGTGCGCGCGCGCGTGCGTCTGTGCTGTCGACATTCATTCAATGACTCAAAATGCAAATAGTATGGTCTAGTCCTTCATTCCTAATGTATCACCCTGCTTTATATTAAACTGGCTAAATTACCCTCTCAGCCAAGATTTTAGAGAAGGGCTTTGGTTTTGTTTCAGCTATAATGAAAGACATCTGCAATACATAATACATAGCAATGGAGGATGTAGAAGTTACCAATTATTAGGAAAGCATATATAGGGCACATTCTAACACTACACAACAGCTACTAACCCTGCTTTACAGGTGGGAAAATGTTGGCTCAGAGAAATTAAGTAACTTGCTGAAAAATTCCTATTTAGGAAATGGTGACACCAAATTTTAAAGCAACGGGCTTCCCTCATTTCATCATACCATGATTCCTAATGGTTCCTAGGACTCTCAGTTTTTAAAAATATCCTCTGGAAATTTAAATGATTAGCCTAATGTAAATCCTCTGCAGTACATTTCACTGTTTCCCTGTACCTGAAGGCAAATTAGTGGTTAACAGTAACAACACGCAGATTGCTTTTTTCTCCTAAGCTTTTTCCAGCTCCAGCCTCTCAGATCTTAATTTCAAAGTAACAGATGTGTTTTTAATTGAGGATCCAGATTATCACCACGAATTCAGATTAAAGAAATTCTTCCCAGTTCCCTCTCAACCCAAAGGGGGAGGTACCAAATTCCATAATCTTTGGAACTAGCATTTCTCCAGACTCTATAACCCCGGGTAGTTCCCACTACCTCTCGTTCTCTGCAACTAAATCCTTGATAAAAATCAATGCTCAGATCTCTCAAGTCCCTTAATTGTCCATTTCTCCTTTGGAGATTTCCCTCTATCCTTCTCAGACTCTATTCACTTGCCCTACTTTCTGTCCACGTTCCCAGGACCATGCTTTCATTTTTATTCTGCTTCCATCCCTAGGTCCAACTATCTGCCCCACTCCTGTTCTAGTTTTTGGTAATCAACCTGAGCCCATGGTTGTATCCTAGCTCTATAGTAAGTATCTTTATTGTAGGGGAAATAAAAAGAATATAAAAACACATTTGTGTGGTTATGGAAGTTTACTATTTAGATATTTGTGCTGTCTGGTATTATAATTACCTAATCAAAAAAAAAATCAGCCTTGGGTATTTTGTTCTGTAAAACTTGCCTAATAAAAACAAATATTTAAGTTTTTAGGGGAGATCCATATAAGTTCTAATCTATTATTTAAAAAAAATAATTTCCATTTGTAGAAAGATCGTTGTACCCATCACTCATAATAGTTCTGACCTCAAAATGGCAAATTATATTTTCCTTTACATTCTTTTAGTGATCTTTCTTGGCTCAGTTACTTCTTATTACATCATAAATTTAACATAAAAATTAATAACTTACAATTTTCTTCTCTTAATTACTAATCATCTCTTGCCTTTTGCATGTCTGGGTTTATATAAAAGTATTAAAATGTTGTTGTAAATATTTTAATTCAAAATCTGAGCATTTGACAGATATACAAATAACTATTTTCGTATTAGAAGCAGTATTAAGAATGTTATATTATTTTATGTACTTCTCAAAAGGAATTATTAGATACAGGATAAGTAATAGTATAGTATTCCATTAGGTAGATCAAGAAGAAAGAAAGAAAAAAAGAAAGAACGAGAGAGGGAGAAGGAAAGAGAGAAAGAAAGAAAGAAAGAAAGAAAGAAAGAAAGAAAGAAAGGAAGAAAGAAAAAAAGAAAGAAAGAAGACTAAGAAAACTTTATTTTTTTGGACCTAGGAAACTCAAGATCATTTTTTTAGGGGACTCTGAAGTAGAATTATGAAACTTTTGACTTCTAACAAATACACAAGAAATAGCATAATCTTTTTGATGCTTGAAAATGTAAATTAAGTCATCCATACGTTCCTGTTTGCTAACATTTTCTTCCAGCCAGCCATATACTCTTAAAACAGTATTCTGTGTCATAGGGTGACTTAATATTGTTTAGGACTGCTTCCACTTAACTATGTGGATGGAAAAACTCATCCAAGGACACACACAATAACTTTTCTTTGGTCTTCCTTCCCACCTCTTACTACAGAGATCTGAATGGGGTGGGGGGGGGGGGGTGTGGATCTTCATCTCTCACAATGTAGCTTCTCCTGCATCATCTGTTGTCATGGTAATAATTGTAGCATTGCAATTTTAGTACTACAACAGAGCACACTCCAGTGGAATCAGATTGGCAAACACAATCTGTAGGATGAAATCTCTCTCAACAAGGGTCTGTTGTGCTCTGGGACATTTTCCCCACCCTTTCTTTGTGCTTCCTCAGCTATCTAGTCATCTGGTCCAATCTCTAATGATTTTGTCCAAGACTCTTCAGGGCCAAGAGGACTAGAAGCATAAATATGATCCACACAATTATTTTTATAGATTTCATATCAGTTAAGGAAAAATTTCCATGTAGTTTCCTGTAACTAATAGAGTATATCAACATTAAAAGAAATCCATCAACAGCTTTTAGTCTGTAGGAGCTTTTCTGCAATTCTTCTAAAACCTCTGTAAGTCACTTGAAGATAAGAGAGTCACTTCAATCAAATAATGAATGGTTATATTAGGTCACCAAGTGACATTTTTAGCTGGAGCCTGCCTGACTTTCAAACAGAGCCAGAGTCCTACAATCCCTGAGGTAGCAGGTAGTGGTTGTATGTTTGACTTTTTAAAAATTTTGAATAAGCAACTTTAGAGAGGATGGTGAATAAAATAGTTATTAACTTTTTGTCTCCATTTTCCCATGAATATTGGTAATCATCGACTTATTCCATCTTCTCTGCCAAACTAAAAGAAATATTCCTTTATAGTAATAAATGAACGCTTACAACATCACAAAGTGGTACCAATGTATCTGAGTTGGTCCTATTTGAAACCTGGAAGATAAGATGGCCTTCACTGTCATAAAATAATTGGTAAATCTAGAGACAGAGGTAGTTATAGGGAAAAAATCAAGTAATCATTTTGTTTTGGGAAGCACTTTGACTCCCCTCCCCTTCTAACTTTTTTCTAAATTCTCCCCCCCCCCCCAAAAGAAACTATGACCTTTCCAGCCCTCTGACTGGTCAGGTTTTCTGATTTTACCTGTTCATCTGAGTCACTAAGCCCTCTCTAGGTGTGTTCCTTAATTTCAGACCTTTCCCTTTTCCCATGCTTTTCCTCTACCATGGAGCTGTGTTTTCTTACGAAATAACAGACTAATGAGTACACCTTTAAAAGTATAAGTCTGATCTTGTCACTCCATGACTTAAGCCCTGTGGTGGCCTCCATCATATGTAGAGTAATAGCTGAAGCCCTCACAGGTGCTACGCAATCTAGCCCCAATACCTGTCTAACCTGATTGCCCACTGCGCCCAGCCCAAGACCTGGGCACACACCATTTTTTTGGCCTGGACTGCTTTTCCACTGCATGTCAAAACGGCTGGCCTCCTTACCACCTCCGCGTCTTCATTGCTGCTTCCCCACTGTGACATTAGCTCTCCAATCAATTAAAAATGAAATGTTCTCAATTGGCCAACCTTGTAATCACTATACCACTTAACTGCTTATTTTTCTCCATAACATTGATCTCCATATGACATAGTATATATTTAATTTGTTTATCTGTTTATTATGTGTCTACTCCTTTCTCCAACAACACCCAGTAAAGAAACACCATTAGAGAAAAGAATTTTTTTCCTGTATTGTTACTTCATCATTTTAATGATAAGATAGTCACTAGTTCCTGATAGAAGCTCAACAGACGTTTACTAGATAAATAATTAACCTCTAAACTAAGGGCAGAAAGGAAACGAATCTCATTTCTTGTTTTTTTAAGTTTATTTTTGACAGCGAGAGCGAGAGAGAGCAAGAGCACGAGAGAGGGAGAGGCAGAGAGGGAGAGAGAGAATCCCAAGCAGGCTGCATACTGTCAGTGCAGAGTCCGATGTGGGTCTCAAACCCATGAACTGTGAGAACATGACCTGAACCGAAGTCAAGAGTTGGCTGTGTAACTGACTAAGCCACCCAGTGCACCCCAAACAAATCTCATTTCTATAGAATGGCGTGAATGACTAAATGAGGGCACTCAGATTCACTTTCTCCACAATTAGCATTTAGGTATAATGGAAAGAATGAATCAATTGGTATTCAGAGTTGAGACTTGCAGGATACAATGAAGTAGAAGCAGATCTGTCAAAGCCAAAGCCATGTGCCAGCTGGGGATATGAGGGATCAGAAAATACAGAAACAGAGGAAGCCAGGGAGCAGGACTTGGAACAAGTACATCCCAAGGAAATGTCACTACTGCAACAGAAGGAGACTACGAGGTCAGTGAGAGGCACAAGGACTCAAGGTCACTACCTTTTTTTTTTTTTTTTTTTTTCAACATTTTATTTTTGGGACAGAGAGAGACCGAGCATGAACGGGGGAGGGGCAGAGAGAGAGAGGGAGACACAGAATCGGAAACAGGCTCCAGGCTCTGAGCCATCAGCCCAGAGCCCGACGCGGGGCTCGAACTCACGGACCGCGAGATCGTGACCTGGCTGAAGTCGGACGCTTAACCGACTGCGCCACCCAGGCGCCCGGTCACTACCTTTTTAAGAAAGTCACTCTAGTTAGACTTGTTCTGTATTACCAAAAGGCATAGATAGGAGTGCCATCCTGAGGTATAATGGCTTAACATATTACCTTTCCTTGGTAGCATATATTGTGCAGCGTCTTATAAAATCAGTTTGTTCCTCCAGCTGATATTTTCTACCAAAGGCATTTCGGGCATTGTGCTGGGTGATTGGAAAAGAGAAGGTTTTGATTTCTTTGTCTGTTAACCCTTTGGAGTCACATATCCGACCATCCTTTGTCCTTCTTGTAGAGCCAAAGTCCAAGTTGGGCTTTAAATTACAATGTAATCTAAAAATTGCTCCTTTAATTTTATAAACAAGATTAATAAGGGAAAGGGGGATGGGGAACGTAAAACCTAATGGTGCGAAGGACTGCTTCTGAATGCAAATGGAGGTGTTGGCCAGGTTTTAGAGCAGCTGAAACTGGGAAAGCGTGGGGAAATGACATTGACCTGAGTAGCAGCTTCCCCCTTTGGCCTGCGTGTGCATCTCTACTTCACCACACTTTATATTACTTATTACTGGCTCTCTCCTTGGCTGTGAGACCATTTATTAGGGTGCCTATGCTATCATAGTGATGCAAACTAGCCAGGTCTGAGAATCCAGAGGGGCCCCTCAGAACGAGCCAAGAGGGTCCTTGGCTTTGCACAAGATAGAAATCCAGTGTGAGCCAAGAGGAAGAGAGATCAGAGTTTATTGAAGATGTAAAGAGAGTGTAGATATGAACAGAGCATCCAGGAGACTTGGAAAGGAGAGTGAGTCTCATCTTTGCTTGCAGTCTGGGGTCTTTACTGAGGATTGTAGTCGGGTACACATGTCTTCTCAGGCATCGGGAGCAAAAACTAGTGAGATATCCTCCATGAGTGACTTATGCCCCGGAGCCACGTGTCTTAGTGAGTCAGTGGTCTTGGACAACCCTGCCCAGTCACTCCTTAGATGCTATCTATCATGCTGGAAGACTCCAAAGAAATTATTAACTCCTTGACCTTTGTAAGTAGGACATACATTATCTGTTCTATAAGGCATGTATAAGGTGTAGATAGAAGTCTTAGCAAGAATAAAAGCAGGAAAAGGAACAACAACAAAAAAAGTAGTTTTTCATGGATTCTTTTAGTTTCCCTGTCTCAGTAGGGTAGAGGAGCATTTCTTGATACCTTTGTTACAAACAACAGTAGACAAAAAAGAGGACTGAGGTGACTTCATGATTTTATTACATCTGACCCTCTTTACTCACCGAGGTTCCCTGCCACTGGCGGGATTTGTGTTTGCAACCACTGATCATCTTAACACTTACTCTGTAACTGTGAAGAAATTATTATTCTCAGAGGTTTACTGACTTGTCTAAATTGCCATTAACAAAATTTTTAAATGCATTTGGCTACCTCTGACTGTCTTTTTCACTGGCCATATTGATACAGAGAGTAAGGAGACTCAAATTAATATTTTATCCAGTAAAAGATTTAGAGACTGTGGTTTACCCTGCATACGATCTATTCAGCCAGCTTCGTTGGCATAGGACTCAAATATTCCCTGTAGCTATGCTGAATTGACTGGAAACATGATAAGGCATCTGAATTCTGCAGGTATAGTCATTCCTAGCAACCAATTTGATTTTTGACGGACAAAGAGCCCCAGGAAAGTAGATGCCTTTGTACCTGAGAAAAAAAGAAATCCCAAGCAAGATAGACATGCCCTAATCAGTATGCTCTGGGTATGACAGCATGCAAGTGAGTGATCTGTTTTGTTCTGAACTCTGGCTCTGTCAATGACAGTACACGATTTACTAGAACAAATCAAATAAGTGTAATTGACTCCTGTTTTGACGTTTCAAAACACTGAACCATATTTCCTTTGCAGTACTCTGATTTCCACATTCTTAAATTTGATTTTTTCATATAAAATACCTTAGTCAAAAGAGAGAATGCAAATAACAATGCATCAGGGTAGAATTGTTTTCAGTGCTTTCAAACGTTACGGAAAGAATAATTTCTGCACGGATATGATGATGTGGTCGATGTGGGTCAAAAAATTGCAGCCTCAAAAACCGATTTGGAGACTTGGACCATGCAGTGGTCAAATGTTTCAACGCTCTGTTGTTCCCATTCCTGTTACAGGTACATGTGACAGCGCTGCAGCTATGAGTGGAATTTTAAAGGGGAAGTTGGAAGAAATTGACGGCTCTTCACCCTGCTGCTCTGTGCAGGAATCAGATGATGAAGTTTTTAGCTGTGACGGTGCTGACAGTGTTGATAGTGTCAATCTGTCCACTTGTAATCTTTTCACTGGTGAGTATCCGAAGCCATATTTCAGGCTGTACTCTAAAGTGTGTTGTATGGTCGATTCCTGGAGTTTCTATCTTTATCCACTGCCTTTTATCTGCTCCAAGTTTTTCATCATATCAGACTTATTTGTAAAATGTGATATCATTTTGTTTATTTAAATCTCAATGGTATCCTTCTGTTCATCTCTATGGAGTAGGTATGAGAGGCAGAAACGCGTCCAATTGAAGGTAAGCAATTGAAAATGATCTCCTATGCACCTTCAGCTTTCGGAAATCCATCTCAAATCCATTTCAAAATCTGATCAGTTGAGCTCTTTTGAAATTCTAATAATACTGGTCAATGAGTTGTGGAATTAGCAGTATTGAGTACAACACATGTATTTCCTACGTGAGAAAACGATGTTTGTTTTTAAAAGAATGCTGCTCTGAAATCAAAGCCCTGAAAGCCATCAGCTTCTATTGTTCTTAGAATACTAGTAAACCTCAAACTTGAGGCCAGATTCATGCACTACAGTAAGTGCAGCTTTCCGCACGCGTATACCTTTCCTAAGCAGTTAATGTGAACAGCACCATTTGGTATGGTATGTAGTATGTTCTAACTTAAAATTCTAGCCATTTCAAACTGCCTTCCCTATAACTGGTACACATTGATTGATTTTGGATTAGGTGAATCTTTCCAACATCTCTGTGTGCCTTCAATCCCAGTCATTAGGGAAAGAGGGATCTCTAAATTAGTTTTAGAAGTTAATCATACAAAGCAAAACTAAACAAGGTCAAATAAAGTCCCATAGGATGATGGGTATAAACTTCCTTTTAAAGCACCATTCCATACGTAAAGCTAAAAATTATTCAATACAGAAGAGAAGGGTTTTTTTCCATAATAGCTTTTTTAGTATTATTTTTCTGAGGCATGTGGGTTTGGGGATTTTTAACTTATCAAAACAACCTTTTAATATTCACACTGATGATCTTGCAGTGTGGCTCTATGACCCCTGAAATTCCATTTTTACCCTCTTTCCTTTACTCCCAAGAATTCAAAGGTTTGTTTGATATTTATGAATTCTCTCTCATCATTGTTAGAAGCATTTAGAATAAAAGTAGGTATAATTTTATAAGATTGTTTAGTCTTTGTATTATTTATTTCTTGACTAAAGTACCACTATTATGAACTTGTGGGAAGCATAAAAAGTAAGGAGGAGATAAAGAAACACTTAGAAGAAGGGATAACATAATAGTTGTTTTGAGAATGAGATTCTTTAGTTACATGGAAAGGTTATTGTCAATCAGTGGGTTTTGGGTGGATCGGTTTGTTTGTGATTTATCTAAAGTCTTTCCCCCCTTCCTCTAAGCGACTGTAGCCCTTGTGGATGGCACACCCCCTTGCTGTCACCCACAGTGCCTAGAAAAGTGCTGAGCATTGAATGATTGACTCCTTTATTGAATGAATGGATTCAATTTAGATAATTCTCTCTCTCGTTTTTGCAATAATTGTCTTTTTTTGACAATAAACATTGCACCTATTTAAAGTTTACAACATGATGTCATGATATATGTATGCATTATGAAATGATGACCACAATCAAGCTAATTAACATTCTGTCACCTTACATAGTTACATTTTTTGTTGGTGGTGGTGGTGAGAACATTTGGGATCTATTCTCTTGGCAAATTTCAAGTATGAAATACATAATTTTTTTTCGTAATTTCAGACAACTTTAAAAGCCAGAGAGAATGCATCTACTGGATATCTTTATCCTTAGTATATATTTAATTTCAAGACCCTCAGGGACCCTATTAAGCACCTTGCCTGTGTACCTTGGAGAGCTCTCCTTCTCTAAGCCCGGAATGCCACAGGAGCTGCCTAGAATGTTTCAACTTTTTCCCTTTAGCCACTCCTAAAAAACATCATCAATCTAGACTCTATTTCTTTGAGATACCACCTCATCCAGTGCAGCAATTTCCACATGCCAGTGTTGTTGTTTTTTTAAACCTTCAGCATGCTTTCAACCTCCCTGGTGTCTGTGTCTCTCCTAAAGTTACAAATTGACTCTCTCCTGGAAAAATCAATTGTAGGACTCTCAATGCAAGATACCCATCGATTTCTATAGCTTGTGAGTTCACAAAGTACCTATAATGTTCATTTAAACACCATCAGGTCTCACAATTGTGGCTCAAGATGCTTTCCAGATGAAAGTGATGTTCTGGTGGCTTAGAGGAGTTTGAAAAATTATAGGCTAGACACTTGTTATAAGTACCTGAACACCCTGAAGGGTAAAAGTTTGAATAGAGAGTGGTTTTATTTTGATCAAATAAACTATTTGATAGCTATTTTGACATCTGTTCACAACTTTTCTGTTTTATAAACATCACAAGAGTCTGTGGAGGAAGAGGTGTGCAGTGTGCACAGAGGAGAAGTCAGGCTGATAAAGAGAGTAGATTCAGAGTTTCATTAGCATTCTTCCAGCAGTGTTGTCAATGTCTTTTTCTTAGTAAATTTTCAAGGGTTTTGAGGGAAACGTTTGCTGATACTACTCTGTAAGGAAGTGATATGCATCATTGAACAACTTGTAATTGAATGTGTGATCAGCACCATGATTTGAGATTAAACAGTGGGGAGGAGAGTAAGGAAAAATGGTTGGAAAATGTTACCTATGGATGATTTCCTATTATTGTGAGCTGCTCTTACCCTAATCATCAATATGAAACTTTACTAATTATTTCATAAAGCCGGGCAAATTGAGGAAGAAAACCCATTTTAATTTTTTGAGAGAATTTAACACTATGTAACAGTATAAGACAAAAACAATAGTAGAGTCAACCCTCAATTTGAATTCAAAGAGTGTTAGTACTAGTAAGGCCTTTGAGAACATCTAGACTGTGTTTCTTATTTTATTTTTTTTTCAACGTTTTATTTATTTTTTTGGGGGGGGGGACAGAGAGAGACAGAGCATGAACGGGGGAGGGGCAGAGAGAGAGGGAGACACAGAATCGGAAACAGGCTCCAGGCTCTGAGCCATCAGCCCAGAGCCTGACGCGGGGCTCGAACTCCCGGACCGTGAGATCGTGACCTGGCTGAAGTCGGACGCTTAACCGACTGCGCCACCCAGGCGCCCCTGTGTTTCTTATTTTAAATATGTGGAGACTGAGGCCCAGCGAGAGTAACTAGACAAGGATCCAAATGTCAGCTATTGGCATAGGACTTTATGGTAGATCCTCAGAGTCTACCTTTCTACTAGACTGTGCTGCTCTCCGATGGGTCTTTTACATCACTGACTAGATCGAGGGACCCATCTAATCAACAGAGAGACATTGGCTGTACCTTTTGTGCCAGCTCCTCTTAGAAATAGAATGAGCCTACCTTTCGGTAAAGGTGTTTAGCATTTCATCACCTCTTGCCTTTTTTTTTTCTTTTTTTTCAGTTAGTGTTGTGGTGAAAGTTAGTATCTTCTGGATGTAATAATATAGTGCCAGTGATGAGTTTATGAATACATTCAATGAGCAAAAGAAATAGTGGACAGAGAATTCAATTTGACTGTGAATGAACACTTTCCCTTCCCCTTTCTGTAAGTAAGTGACAGGGCAGACTGTTGAGACTTACCTTGTACATCACTGACATTGATGGAAATATCTTACAGCAAACATGTTGTTTTACATTTACATGAAGGAAATTGGTTCGTCTTGGTGACATAATGCTGCTTGTGATAATGTGAAAACGTTACAATGAAAAGAAGATGAGATGAGGTATGCAGTGTGCATCTTTAACAGCAGCTAACAAATACAGGGTTGTTTCATTTACTTTAAAAGTAAAAGCCTTTGTACATTCCACTTTTGCCAGAGGGGTGAATGGGCATCCTGGACTCCCTGAGAAAAAAAAAAAGATAATGATATCTTTCTATCCCTTGAACTCCAGGACCCTACATTACTTGTTCAATAATTCAAGACTTCAGAAATGCACTTACCTTGCATTTCGATTAGACTCACTTAGTCACAGCTTCTGACTGAATGCAGTAATTATATTCCATTTTGCTGCCTAGGTACAGAATTGGCTTTTATATTTGCTTGTTTGTTTTAAGCCCTGAAAAACTTAAATTTGGCTTTAATCTTAAAAGCACAATTGGTCTGAATTTGAAATAAATTTTTTTTTATATCAATATCACAGTTAATCTAGAAAAACAACACTTATTGTTTGTGGTTTTAACTCTCAGTTAGCTACCATTAAAAAGTCAATGTGGGTAGTTCTAGTGGTATTAATGGTACTATTTCTCATATTATTCAAGTGATAAAGTTCTATTAGCATGGGATCCAAAATATATCATAGAAACTCTTCCGATTTCCCACATCTGTTATTTACTCAGGATGTCTATAGGTAGAATTGATATTGTAGCTGTATTTCATAAAAGTACAAGAATTATAGTTGCTATTAAATATTAGAGACCCTGTCTTCACATTAACGATCAGAATATTTTCATCTGATAATGTAATTTCTTTACAAATATTTCATAGAGTATTTGCGTTTTTTATAAACCTTTTAATAAGAACTACATCCTTATTTTGGGGTCACGTAGGAATAGTCATAGACAATAAATAGATGATTGCCCAGTTGCAAAATGTCATGACTTCAAAAATGGATCCAAGTGAAATTTGGGTGATTAAAATTCTACCAACCACTTCTAAGTCCCATAATCTTTTGGCTTTGGTTTGAATACCAGAGGTTGACTGGCTTTATACTTGTTGTTTATGATGGTGACGATGAAATCATAGTGCCTGAAGCAAATGTCCTTGTGTTTCTCAAAAGATTTTAAAATTCATCATGCAGATTAGGCAATCTGATGCTTTCTGACAGCTCGAGGGAAGTGTATTTGTGTGCATGTGAATGCAGAAAAGAATTAAATCTGGTCCTGCTAAAAAAAAAAAAAAAAAAAAAAAAGGAAACAGTTGGTGCTATTTCTGAATTGGCTGTGATATTTAACCATTTCACTCTGGAAAGTACATATTTGTACTCTGAAAATGTTCCTTTTTTTTTTTTTGTCTGAGGAATTTGGGAGTAAACTGGGAATGTTTTAGGGCCACAGAATTGTTGTAGCATATGTCTTATATGTTCAGCTACAGTGATCTGGCATGAACTAGAATAGTTAAATGTCTCAAGTTTACTGAATTCATTTGACAGTTGGATTAGGGTTAAAAGTATAGTTTTTACACGTAATGAAGAATGAACAATCATAATAAATATAACAAAAGATAAATACTTCATTTTCAAAGGCCAGCACATAAAAACTAGAAAGAGATTTTTTAAATGATATTTAATTCTCAGGTAGGAAAGTATAATGAATTAAAACTGAAATGGATGCTCAGTTTTTTGCATTTGTTTTTATCTTATCTCACAAATATAATAATAGAATAGTAATAAAGATTGATTTATGTAATTTACAATTCTAGGACTTTGAATGAACTGTTATGAAACTTGATTTACATAATGAACTATTAAATCACTTTAAGATCCTTAATGGATAGCTGCAGTGGTCTTAATTAGCATGACAAAAAAGACCCCCAAAAAGCAAACGTTATTAAAACAGTTTACAAAGCATCATGAAAGCTAGTGAAGATTGCTAGACAGTGCTGAAAGCACTAGATGTTTCTGAATGAAATGCAATAGTGAGTGTCATTAACTGTGATATTGTGAAGACCCGAAATGCATTTAATACTATATATTTTTCTACCAAGATTGGATGATAATGTTAATGGATCTGTTGTGAGATAAAAAAAAGTGTACATATTTAGTATGAAATCATATTAATAAAATTACTTTTAAATATTCATATTGAAGAATACTTAATATATTTCATCTTTAATATGCTCTAATGCTTACATCTTTTACATTAAAAAAAACCTACATAATTTAAATCTTAACAATTCCAGGGTTTGCAGTATTTAGTGCTATCCCTGAGAAACTTGGTTTGGAAGAAATAATGATGATTAATTTTAAACATAGTTACTTTTTCTAATATAGCCTGTCCAATTTCACAGTTTCTTCAAAGATATTGTCCACGATCTTCTTATGTCTGATCAGACTTTTTGCTGTTTGCTGTTTCTATGACAACCCTCATTTTAGCTTGGAGAGAGTAGTACATATTTTAGATTTATATACATTTTCAGATACACATTTTAAGGTTCTTGGGTGGCTTCATCATTTAAGCATCTGACTCTTGATTTCTGCTCAGGTCATGATCTCGCCTTTTGTGAGTTCAAGCCCTGTATCAGCCTCTGTGCTGAGGGTGCAGAACCTGCTTGGGATTCTCTCTCTCTTTGCCCCTTCCCTGCTTGCATGTGCACTGTCTCTCTCAAAATAAATAAATAAACTTAAAAAAAAAGAATTTTTTACCTCCATAATAATTAACATTATGCTGACAATTATAATGGTCATTAGTCAACACTAAAATTAAATGCTATGCTAAGATCATGGCTACATAAGACATATATACCATACATTTGACCTAGATTTTTTAAAATATGCATAAAGTTAGGCTGCAAAAGAAGATCTAAGGCATAAACTTAAGTAATATATGGGCACTAATAAAGAATACTTATTATACTCATATACTTAAAAATTCTCCTCAGTATGAAGTAAATAAAAGGTTTTTTTTACTTTTTTACATTTCAATTTAAAAATGAATGAATCCAAAAAGGATAAATGCAGCTTAAATAAATATTGTTATTTTCAACAGAATACCTTTCTTCTTCTTTTTTTTTTTTTAAGAATTCACAAGCTTTTTAGTCACAATATGGAAAATGGTTGCAATTTATCATTACAATTATTTTAAACTCCTTGATTGTAAGGGCTGCATCCTGTATTTGCCCCACAGTGCTTAACGGTAATAATCATGACAAGCATTATTGAACATTTTATAATTTGCTAGGCATTGTGATAGATGCTTTAAACAAATTATTTTATTTTATTCTCATAATGTTAGGTCCTAAATAAATTTATTTTTGATTGGCATGTTCATGACTTATATTGAGAAAGAATATGCTTAACTGATCAAATGATTTGTCATCTTAAACATGACACGAATAGACTTAAATGGGCTAATTAACTATATAAAAATTAAGATTGTTGGATACGATTGAAGTTACCTTCAACAGGTACATACTTATAGGAAAAAAATGCTTTTATACCAAATGTTCATGAAATTCATTAACACAGTATTGCCAGTGAAATCACTCTCTAAGCCCCCTGCATAGCTTTACCAACCTTTATGTTAAGTCAGAAATTCTAAGGTTAGAACATTGAGATATTTTGAATCAATACATTTAACATTTATTCATTACTTTCAAAAGCTGAATGTATAAATATTTTAGCTTTATGGATGACTTTTGCAGTAATTTTTTATGGTAAAAAATTTTACAGAATCTATATACCACACAATTGGTTAAACAATCTATGGAAAACCCATACAGTGGATTACCATGTGGCCAATAAAAACAGTTGAACAAATGTATCTATTGACATAAAAATATATTCACATTAATTAAGAAGTTTAAAATATTATATTACATTTTCAATTTTCATTTATAAAGTCATATGTATGAGGTATATAATAAGATCTAGAGGTAAAAAGGCAAGCACATATTTTCTATAGAAATATAGAAAAACAAGACACATTTTCTCTGGATAGTAAAATAATGAGTAATTTTTGTTATTTATATATTTCTCAATCTTCACACTATCTACATATTTTCTCAATTTATTTTCATATATTTTAGCCTAATAAGATTTGTGTTCATTCATTCTAATAGCTTTCTAGATTTTTCACTAATATAATAACAGCTGTCATGACATGCTTTAAGATAAATCTTAGGCTAAATCCCTAAAGATTATAATTCAAAGGGTTTCATTTTAATTGCCCTCCAGAAAGATTTACCAATTTATTTGCCCACTTTAAGTAATTGAGTTCCTATGACCCAACATCTTGCCAAATTAACTAGGTATTCTGTGATTGTATGTATGTGTGTGTTCGTAGATAATGTGTGTATACACACACACACACACAGGCCTTGTCCAATTTGATAAGTAAAAACTGATATTCTACTGCTGTTTTAACTTGAATTTCTCTGAATACTAGGAAGCTAGCTAGTCATATATTTACCTTTTTGTGTGTATATAAATGGTCTATTTGGGGTTTTTTATAGTGGTGATTTCTCTTTCATCATTTTATAACATTAAGGATTATTTAATGAGCAATAATGTCTTTCCTATTTTGCCATTTATCTTTTAACTCTGTTAATGTTTGCCTTGGAAATATGTTTATGTGGTCAAATGTGTCATGCATTTGGCCTTTAGGAAATGCTTAGAACTTCTCTGCACCCAAGATTAATTGCACACACAAATAATTTCTTATAGAATTTTCATAAATTTCTATTATGTATTTAAATCTTTAGACCAATTGAAAATTATTTTGGCATGTTGTGTGAAATAAATAATTTTCCAGTTTTCCTAAAATCATATACTGAATAATATATTTTCTATTAATATGAAATTTTGTTCTTATCTTGAACCAAATTCTTATAGACATAGGATCAGTGTCTGTAATTTCCTTTCTGTTTCATGATCTGAATGGTTATTCTGAAACCAACAATAGTGTTATACTATGACTCTGTAGTAAGTTTTATTATTTCACATAAGAGTTCCCAATTTTCCTTAACTGGAACAGAAACACAATACACTACCATACTCTTTAAAGGCTCTCTATAAGCTATTTTCACATGATCGTTATTTGAATTTTAAAACAATATTGTCAAGTTACCAAACAAACCACTGCTATGTCATGGGAATTACATTAAATTTGTAGGTTAATTTGATTCACAAGGAAGATTAACATCTTTACCACACTGCCCACAGTAAAAATTTGTGCTTTTCTTCTTGCCATGCATTTTCCTTGCTGAGTTCCTAAATTTTTAAAATATTTTTGTGCCTATTAAGAATGAGACTTTTTTTATATATGCTGTAAGAGATTATTTTTGGTACTAAAGAGACATTTTTTTTTTAATGAAAATGCTTTCAAGGTTATACCTTTAATTTGGCCATAGGATATTCTTTATCCTGCATGAAGGAGGTATCCTGCTGCTAAGAGTTTTTGATTAATAATCGCTATAAAGTTACATCAAATTCCTCATTACTACGTATCAAAACAATCCTATTTTTTCTTTGACTTGTTAATACTATGAACTGGAAAATAGTTTTCCAAATATAAAATTATTATTGCCTTTGACTCTCTTACATCATAAAGCAATTTAATCTCACAGGAGGAGCAAATTTAGTCTAGCAATGTGTATGCATTAAAGGGCCCTTAGAAATGTTCGTGGTTAATTTAAAATCCATTTTCATTGGAAAAATGTTTCATTGAGAACAAACAAAGCTGAAGGCAACACTCTTTCTGATTTCAAACTATATTACAAAGCTATAGTAATTAAAACAGTTTAGTACTTACATAAAAACAGACACATGGATCAATGAAACAGAATAGAGACCCCCAAAATAAACTCATGATTATGGTTAACTAATATTTCACAAAGGGACCAAAATATTCAATGGAGAAAGGATAGTCTCTTCAGTAAATGGTGTTTTTTGTTTGTTTTGTTTTGTTTTAGGTCTTAAAAAAATTATTTTTTAAAAATTAAAATGTGCATGAAAGGAAACTGAAAATCACAAGAAGCAAAGAACAAAATCATCCATAATCACAAGCAGTTTAGTTTTACTTCTAGGTCCCATTTGTGTATTTACACAACTAAGATTAATATAATTAAGATCATGCAGTTATGTATCATGCTTTTTTACATACATGAATATTTACCATTTCAGAGTCCCCAAACTATGAGTATTTTGATAACCAAGAATACACCAGCCCTATCTGAAAGAAAAAAAAATTGTAATCCTGCTTTTCTTGGTGATAAAAATTTCATAAAAGACAAAAATGACAACAGGCCTCTAGACAGATATTGGCAGAATTACAATTAAAATACTGCATTCTCTTAATGTTCAATTAAAAATGAAACCAGTAGATGGTGTTTTGAAAACTGAATATTCACATACAAAAGAACAAAACCAGACCCCTATCATTCACCGTTCACAAAAATTAACCTGAAACAGATTAATGACTTCAATGGATTAAGGACCTGAAACCATAAAATTTTGACATCAAACTTGGCAACAAGTTTTCAGATGTGACATTAAAAGCACAAGCAATAAGGCAAAAATCCACTGGGACTACATCGAACTAAAAAGGTTGTGCACAGCAAATGAAACAATCCACAAAATTAGGGCCACCTATGGAATGAAGGAAATATTTGCAAACCTTATATCTGATAAGGGATTAACATCCAAAATGTATAAGGAACTTAGGCAACTCAATAACAACAACAACAAAACAATCCAACAAAAAAATAGACAAAGGACCTGGATAGAATTTTTCCAAGAAGATATATAGATGGCCAAAAATACATGAAAAGGCAATTAACATTACTAATTATTGGGGAAATGCAAATTAAAGGAATAATGACATCATCTCACGCTTGTTGGAATGGCTATCATAAAGAAGACAAAAGATAACAAATATTGGTAAGGTTGTAGAGCAGAGGGAATAGTTGTGCACTGTTGGTGGAAATGTAAACTGGTGCAGCCACTATGAAAGACATTATGGAAGATCCTCAAAAAACCAGAAGTAGAACTACCACATGACCCAGCAATCCTGCGTCAGAGTAAATATCCAAAGGAAATGCAATCACTCTGTTAAAGAGATATCTACAGTCCCATGTTCATGGAAGCATTATTTATAATAGCTATGACATGGAAGCAACCTAAGTGTCCGTTGATGAATGAATGGATAAAGAAATGTAAGATATCCATCTATCTATCTCTGTTTATCTATCAAAATATAAAATGAAATATAAGTCAGGCAAGAAAGAGGAAAATCCTGCCATTCATGGTAGCATGGGTGGAGCTTGAGGGTTATGCTAAGTGAAATAAGTCCGAGAAAAACTGTATGATTTCACTTATGTGTGAAATCTTAAAAAAAAAAAAAAAAAGAAAGAAAAAAGGAAAAGCACAACACACACACAGCTCATTGGTGGTCACCAGATGTTAGAGAGTGGGGGGAAATGGGGAGATGTTAGTCAAGGGTATAAAAAAAAATAAAATAGATCAAAATAGACTTCAAATTCAGACACACACACACACACACACACACACACACACACACAAATGGTAATAAGAAGCAAATGGTAGAAAAATAAAAAAAAACACTACCAATAACCCTTGCATGTTTGATTTTTCATTTTAATTTTGAATGCCTTTAAAGTGTTATCTTGTTTAATGCTCACAAAACAACCTATGAGTGAGGGGGGTGACCTTGGTGGTGTTATTCCTAATGTTATAGTGAGGAAACAGAAAAGACAGCATAAACCACATGCCTAAATTCACACAACTTGTGCATGCTGGCACTGGAATTAAAACCAGCTCAAATGCCAGAGCCAGCATTGTTAACCACTATACTATTGTATATGTTCTAAAAGCCATAAGAAAATAAAAATAATCATTCTAATTTCATGTCATGCAACAGATATTATGTTTCAAAATCCTTACTTTTTGAAGAACTTTCTGCATTAAAGACAAATGGTTCTTCAGGCCTCATTTACATTAATACTGGTGAGAATAAAATGAAATACCACTGGAAGTGATAGAGATTGAGATTCCAGTCAAGTTTGATCACCTACGCTGATCGGCCCTAAAATTAGTTTTGTTAACTGCCAAAATTCTCATGTTCCTGTCCCTAGTACCTCCATGACTGAAGGGGTATAAACTCTTCCTACATATCAAGAGTCTATTAAGATTCTATTGCTATGAGAATTAATGGAGCACATTGTGTGTTGAAGACTGTACTGACGGTGTGTTACAGAGTACAGGCAGAGTAAAAGCGTGTTTCTGCCAAGGAATATTCTTGATAGATGAGTAGTCCAGACTAATAGACATGAAACCATGCTGAGAAATATTTTTATTGTGTAAATTATGTAGGATGGAGAAAAACTAATTCTGATATCTGAGAAACTTTGGTCTAGAAGAGGATGCATCATTGGAAACAGATTTTGAGGGCGGTGGTTGCTGTGGTATATTCTTTTTTTTTTTTTTTTTTTAATTTTTTTTTCAACGTTTATTTATTTTTGGGACAGAGAGAGACAGAGCATGAACGGGGGAGGGGCAGAGAGAGAGGGAGACACAGAATCGGAAACAGGCTCCAGGCTCTGAGCCATCAGCCCAGAGCCCGACGCGGGGCTCGAACTCACGGACCGCGAGATCGTGACCTGGCTGAAGTCGGACGCTTAACCGACTGCGCCACCCAGGCGCCCCTGTAGTATATTCTTCAAACAAAAATACTGGCAAGTAAGATCTAACTCTCGTTCTAGGTAGTCAAAACAAACAAACTGCCAGCCACCTTTAGGATTCCAAGGATTTCTGTTCTATAAAACAAAACCCATTAATTTCTATTTTCCACTTAATTGAGGAGCAGTAAAAAAGATTTAAAAAAAAGTAAAAAAGATAAAGTACAGCAAAAGCTGGAAACAATAGTGTTCAGCACAAATAAATAGATATGGTGGTTGATTGGGCCTTCTTTACCTTTTCTGCAAATGGGTTAAAGGATATATCATTCACTTACATTATTAAAAAAATTCTTTTTGAATTGTTGAGTTGGGATAAAAGAAAATGAAACTGCTCGTTCAGCATCTCACATATTGTAGCTGCAGATTAACTTTAAGTACATTTTTGTTTCTTTGTGGCCAGTTTTTGTTTTGATAGCCTCCATCTGGCATTGATCTGCATTCCTTTTGTAGTCTGTTTACCAGGCATGAATCAAAGAAATCAACTGGCTCCTCTGTCATAGGACACTGGGGAAAATTACCTTTTCAGATTCCTTTTTTTTTTTTTTTTTTGTATTTAAATTCCTTATTTAAGATAAAAGGAGAGAGAATTCCTTCAGTACCTTCAGTATTGTAGTCAACCAAGACCTGTCAACATAACCACGTTAATTTAATTTCTCTTACTGGTAACACATAACTATATCCATCTTTAATTTTTCTTTTTCTTTTTTTTTACTGGTAATACTTGGCATTTTGTCTTCAAGTCTCTTTAAAATATTCAGTTAATGGTCACAGTTATATTGGTCAAGACTTTCTACTGCAAAGTTAAAAAGCCCAACATAATCTAGTTTAAACAAAAAAAAAAAGAAAGACCTCTTAGTTCATGGTCATATCAGGCAAAATGGATCTGTGGTTCAAATGGCAACCTCAGTGTTCTCCCCGCCCGCTATGACTTGGTTCTCTTCTCATAAGGAGAAGGCCTGATTTTCTCCTCCTGCATTTCGAGTTAAGGGTTTCCCTAATCTGTGGAATATATCTGCCTGCACTATATTCTTTTTTTTCAAATTTATTTATTTATTCATTCATTCATTCATTCATTCGTTCGTTTGTTTTGAGAGAGAGAGCACTAGTGGAAGAGGGACAAAGAGGCTCCACGCTGTCAACATAGGCTCCATGCTATCAACACAGAGTCCAACATGGGGCTCAAAACCATGAACTGCGAGATCACGCCTGAGCCAAAATCAAGAGTCAACCGACTGAGCCACCCAGGTGCCCCTGTAGCACTACAATCTTGAAGGCAAGGAGCAATCACTTCCATCCCTGGCTCCAACAACTTAGATGGTGTAATATCTTGTGACTTTGTGAGGATTGTCTTAATGTGTCAATTATGTGCCCATTTGTGTTCAGATCTGGTCTGCCCTTCCTCTGAAAATTATACCTTGCCCACTGATTGCCAGATGGACTCAGCAAATAAGGGGCACTGGTGGGACAATGGAGGGCAAGATGAAGGGATAAACCAGAGGATTCCCACACGCTCATCGATGCTTCAGGTCGTACTTGCAGTGGTTACTGCATCTCCACCATAGCTCTGACCCTTGCTGTAATGGCCCTGCTTCTGTGGTCCCAGACTCCATGCAGCAGCCTTCCCACGTACCTAGCTCCCACGAGGTAGCACCAGGTTTGGAGCTCTGGTGACACCAATCCTTCCTTTGTGCCTCCAGCTGAGGAGTGTCAGCTTCTTACTATTACTGTATTCTGAGTTCCTTTCTTTTCTCTGTTTTGTTTAGCATTTCAGCTCTTAGAAAATCTTTATGGCCAGTTCACCATATGAAATTCCTTCCACTGGGCCACCTATCATTGCCTCTATTTCTGAGCTGGACCCTGACCAATAACCCTAGCATTTGTCAGATGCCTTTCACTCAATCACTGTGGCCAAAGAATGAGGTTCTTTGACTGACTAGGTCTTGTTCATTTACCTATTCACGTGGAATATGTTACCAGAAAAAAATAGAAGGAAAAAAAATAAAGCATGTTGGGCCACCAATGATAATGGCTACCATATCATAGCCATTTGATACCATAGTTAATGAATATGAAAACCTAAGTTAATTTTTTTAAAACAACCCCACACAATAAATAGTGAACAGTGGGAATATTTATGTTAATTGCTTTTTAAATCTATAAATATTCTATCAAAATTCTGCCCCTTTTTGTTAAAAAATAATGAGTAAATATAAAATAAATGAGAATATTAGGGGAAAGGAAAAATAAGGTAAAAACAAGACTGAGAAATGATGTTAGGTTACCCTTTTTCTGGTTAATAAAGAGAACTAATAATATATTAAAGATCTGCTTGAATCACGTTGTTTTAAATGACTTATCTTTACTGAAAAACATAAAATCAGAGATTACATGTCCATTTAACAGTTAAAGAAACTGATGTTAAGTAACTTGCCCAAAGTCACAGAAGTAAGATGAAAACATTGCAAGATGTCAAATTCTGGGGGCACCTGGGTGGCTCAGTCAGTTAAGCGTCCGACTTTTGCGCAGGTCACAAACTCGCAGTTCGTGAGTTTGAGCCCCATGTCGGGCTCTGTGCTGACAGGTCAGAGCCTGGAGCCTGCTTTGGACTCTGTGTCTCCCTCTCTCTGTTCCTCCCCTGCTTGCACTCTGTCTCTCTCTCTGTCTCAAAAAAAAAAAAAAAAAAAAAAAAAAAATAAAGACTAAAAAAAATATTTAAGATGGCAAATTCTGTTTTTTGTTGTTGTTGTTGTTGTTGTTTTGGTACTCCAGAGCTCATGCACTTTAAAAAAAATTTTTTTTAATGTTTATTTATTTTTGAGACAGAGAGAGACAGAGCATGAACAGGGGAGGGGCAGAGAGAGAGGGAGACACAGAATCTGAAATGGGCTCCAGGCTCTGAGCTGTCAGCACAGAGCCCGACGCGGGGCTCAAACTCACAGACCGTGAGATCATGACCTGAGCCGAAGTCGGACGCTTAACCGACTGAGCCACCCAGGCGCCCCGAGCCCATGCACTTTATATTACATCATCACTCCACTAATGTTTCTCCCTTGACCTGTATTGAATTTGCATTTCTCTACTCAGATTTAAAAAAAAAAAAGTCTTGGGGCGCCTGGGTGGCGCAGTCGGTTAAGCGTCCGACTTCAGCCAGGTCACGATCTCGCGGTCCGTGAGTTCGAGCCCCGCGTCGGGCTCTGGGCTGATGGCTCAGAGCCTGGAGCCTGTTTCCGATTCTGTGTCTCCCTCTCTCTCTGCCCCTCCCCCGTTCATGCTCTGTCTCTCTCTGTCCCAAAAATAAATAAACGTTGAAAAAAAAAAAAAAAAAAAGTCTTCACTCAGGGTTCATTCATATTCACCTTCTGGTAAAATCACTTTATTATACACTCATCTATCATGAAAGCTATCAACAGATAGACTTCTGTAACAAAATTCCCTTGTATAGTATCCAGAATGAATCTCTCTCTCCTTTATTCACCCTTTATATTTGACATTGGCATGACGTGTAACAATATAGTGTTATAAGCAGACCAGTTTGTGGACCAGTTTGTGACCAAATTATTCCATGACTATATATACCCCATTTCTACCCACCACAACATGCAATATATCTGAAATATGGAGAAACTACTTAAACATTTACTAAATACTAGGTGCCAGGAATTTTCTACAGGGGGATATTTGTGAGGCTCCTTACATCTTACTGTGGCAGAGAAGATAAGGACATATTCTTTTATAACAGAATGTCTCTGATTTGTTCCTCATTATTCTTTAAGAGTGCAAGTGGTCAGGACAGCCCCAGCAACCATTCAAGACTTTATTTGGGTGTTCCTACCCTGTGGGACAGCAACTGTGTGGTTTCCATGAGGGAAAATGCCCATATCATAATAACCAAGGTAGATACCACAGGCTGCCTCAACAACTGAAAGTTGAGTGCACAATTTCTGTAAAGTTCTTCCTCTTTTATCGGTGTCTGTGGATATTGCTTTTTCTTTTCTTTTTTTTTTTTTTTTGGTTTGATTTCTATTTTCTGCAGTACACTGAAAGTACACTGACGAGCATAGACTGCAGTTTAGCTGTGTTCCCAGGACCATCTGTAAGAATTTATGCGTTTCTTGGGAATCTGATCAATTCTAGCAGCAATTCCCTATATTCTCTCCAGATTAAAGAGACCTGCAATCAATTTTATATTTAAAAGTTATTTTCTGCTAGAAAAAATTGGGGGCCCAGTATCCAAAATCCATTCTATGCCTCAGAATTGATTTCCTGAATGATTCTCTTTACTGTAAACACACATGCATTTTTATGTGAAGTCATAATTATCATTTCACAGAATTTAATTCCTTCCTTCCTTCTTCCTTCCTTTCCTTCCTTCCTTCTTCCTCTTTTTCTCTTTTTTTCTTTCTTCATAGTATTTCACAGCATAAGTTTACCCCATATATTCATGAATTCTCTTGCCAATTGTTTTTTTAAGTTATTCTCACTTTTTTATATTAAAATTTATATTGCCCTAAATATTCGTGTACATAGTACATATTCAATTTTATACATTGTTCTATCAATTATTGTTAAATTATTTTTAATGATATTTCCTGATTTCAAGATAATCCATGAATAATTTAATTGAAATACAATCTTATTTTGAGCTCTTTCCCTCCCTCTCTCTCTTTCTTACCCCCACTTCTTTCCCTCCCACTCTCCCTCTTTCCTTTTTTTCTTTTCTTTTTGTTTTGCTTGGTTTTTCTCTTTTCTTCCTCTGTGTTCTTCATTATATCTCTTGCTCCTATAGGTAATTCTTGTTGACCTGTTTATATCCTTTCATTTTTTTCAATATCAAATAATCATAGATAAACACACTCTCATAGAAGTTTCTTTTGTCAAAGATGGATCATATTATATTCATTTTTCTTCATCTTGATTTTTTCATTGAGCAATACCTTGTGGAAATTCCCCAATGTAATTGTCATAGCTCTATTTTATTCTTTTTAATGATTGCAAAATATTTCAAGTTATGGAAACATCACGTTTTCATCAAAATTTCCCCTATGAGTGTCCATTTGTTTCAACTTAGTTTCTATGCTACTATGAGCAAGGCTGCAATACCTTTTCATTAAAAAAAAAAAAGCCTTACGTACTGGTACTTTACTTTTTTTTAATGTTAATTTATTTTGGAGAGAGAGAGCATGTGTATGGGGGGTAGGGGCAGAAAGAGAGAGTGAGAGAGAGACGGTCAGGGGATCTGAAGTGGGCTCTGAGCTGACAGGAGAGAGCCCAATGCGGGCTTGAACCCATGAACAATGAGATCATGACCTGAGGTGAAGTTCAACTGACTGAGCCACCCAGCCACCCCTGGTGTTTTACTTTTTTGAGGATAGATCCCTAATAGTAGGAATATCTGATGTAATAGATATTAGCATACTGGCATATTGCTTTTTCAAGAAAGGCAGCAAAACTCACACTCTACCGGCTTTGGATATGATTATACTTTTCCCCAGAAGTCCTGAGCAATAGGGGTTAATTTATTTATTCAAAAAGATAGAGTCCTTGCTTTAATGATGTTTATTTGTATTATTAGTCAAGAAAACTAATAAGTGAAGAATATGATGACACAAGTGTATGGTGAAGAAAAATAAGGCAAGTTTGGGGTATAGAAGTAGGAGTGGCTATTTTAAATAAGATGGTCATAAAAAGTTTCTCTAAGGAGATGCTATTTTGATAGAGGTTTGATGAAGTGACGAAGTGGGCCATGTAATATCTGGAGTGGGAGGAGGCTTCTAGAAGGAACAAAGAGCAAACGTAAAATGTCAGCAAAGAGCTTGACACTTGTGTGGATGGGTAATGAAGAGAAGGCAGAGACCAGGTTATTGTCAGGTGTTGGAAATGGGAGATGTGGACTTGGTGAGAAGTGGTAAGATTCAGGATAAATCTTAAAGGTAGAGCTGATGGGAGAACTGATGTTTAGCTGTGAGGTTTAAGAAAAAGAGATAAACATGAATAATTCCTAGGCTTTTAAACTAAGCTTTGTATTTTGGAATAATTTTATATTTATGGAAAAGTTGTAATAATAGCACAGAATTAGTTCCCATAAACCCTTTGGTCAGCTTCCCCCAGTGTTAGCATCTTACATAACTGTGGTATTACTAAATACAGTTCACACATAAGGTGGGATTGGTGATCGAGCTCTACTTCCCGAAGGGGAGAAGTATCTACATATATTTTCTGGAATATTTGTAAGAAAGATTTGTTCCTTCTACCCTAGTTACTTACTGATGCAGTCATTTGTTTATATCTGTGTAGACTGATATTCATTTTATTCTTTGGGTTATAGTCTAATACTGTAATTAATTTTTTTTGCTTAAATTATTCCATTGAGAGTTCTTTGAAGTTGATTCTAATGTCTATGCCTATCTTTTTCTTTTCCCTCCTTGCTTTCCATCACTATGAAATGCTTCAGGTTCATTTTGTGTTTACCCTGCCCTGATCCTAGAGTCAGCCATTTCTTTCTTTTTTTTTTTTTAATGTTAGGCTCCTTTTTAAAAGATGTTTGTTTGTTTTGAGAGAGAGAGAGACAGAGACAGAGAGAGAGAGAGAGTGTGTGCTAGCAGGGGAGGAGCAGAGAAAGACAAAGAGAATCCCAAGCTGGCTCCACACTGTCAGCGCAGAGCTGGACACAGGGCTCAGTGTCACAAACCAAGAGATCATGACCTGAGACAAAACCAAGAGTTGGATGCTTAACTGAGCCACCCACGTGCCCTTAGAATCAGCCATTTCTTAAGGAGCTATGGTTTTCATATGAGTTATTGGGCAAACACTGATGCCATTTACTGGAACAGGAAAGACTAGAGTAGGAGGAGGAAGCCTGGAGTCTGTTTTCTTTCTTTTTCTCCCTCTCTTTCTCCCTCCCTTTGTCCCTCCCTTTCTTCCTCCTTTCTTTTTTCCTTCCTTCCTTCCTTGTTTCCTTCCTTCCTTCCTTTCTTTCATTTTATTATTATTACTATTATATTAACATGTTAACTTTCAAAAGCGTATTAGCCATTCAAGTGGAGCTGTGGAATAGACAGTAGATATAAGAATGTACAGCCCAGAGAAGAGGGCTGTTTTTGTAAGAAAGACTCAGCGAAGAAGTCTCAGACCTTAGTCTACTAAAGGATTTAGATTTCAGAAAGAATGGAAGAAATTAAGCAAGGAGGTTAAGAAAGGGCACCAAGTTGGGGTACCTGGGTGGCTCAGTTGGTTAAGCATCTAACTTTGGCTCAGGTCATGATCTTGCAATTTGTGGGTTCGAGCCCCATATTGGATTGTCTGATATCAGCACAGAGCCTGTTTTGGATCCTCTCTTTACCTCTCTCTCTCAAAAATAGAAAAACATTTAAAAAAAGAAGAACGGACAGCAAATGAGGTAGAAGACAAGCCTACTTCGTGTATGGTATCCTAGAAGCCAAGTAAAAAAAAAGGGAAAGTGATTATTTAAGTCAAACTCTCTTGAGAGAAAATTTACCGTTTTGTTTGGCAATATCCAAGTTCACTGCTGACCTTGATAAGTACTATTTCAGTGGAGTTATAAAAATGAAGCCTAATTTGGAGGAGTTCAATATAGAATAGCATCTGAGGAATGGAGAATACCCTCTCTGGAGAAGGTGGTATAAAATGGAGTTGAGGGGCACCTCTGTGGCTCAGTCAGTTAAGCAGCCGACTCTTGATCTCAGCCCAGGTCATGATCTCTTGGCTCTGAGTTCAAGCCCCGTGTCAGGCTCTGCATAGATCATGGAGCCTGCTTAGGAGTCTATCTCTTCCTCTCTCTGTCCCTCTCCTGCTTGTGCATGTGTGCGCACACACTTCCTCAAAATAAATGAACTTTAAAAAAATTATAAATAAATAAATAAATAATTAATTAAAAAATGGAGTTGAGAGGCCTGCCTGGTTGCTCAGTTGTTTGAGTATCCAAATCTTTTTTTTTTTAATTAAAAAGTTTTTTAATGCTTATTTATTTTTGAGAGAAAGAGAGAGACAGAGCATGAGCAAAGGAGGGGCAGAGAGAGATGCATGAGTGTCCAACTCTTGATTTCAGTTCAGGTTATGATCCCACGGTTGTGGGATTGAGACCCGTGTCCAGCTCCACACTAAGCATGGAGCTTGCTTGAGATTCTCTCTCTCTCTCTCTCTCTCTCTCTTTCTTTCTCCCCCTCTCCCCTGCTCTTGCTCTCCCTCTCTCTCTCTAAAATTAAAAAAAAAAAAGTTTTTTAAGTTTAGAAATGGAGTTGAGAAATAAGGTGATGAGATAGAGAACTGATGTAAAGGGATTTTTTAATTAAATTTTTAATTTTAATTCCAGTATAGTTAACATACACTGCTATATCAGTTTCAGATGTACAATATAGTGATTCAACAATGCTATACATTATTCAGTACTTATCATAATAAATGTACTCTTTAATCATCATCACCTATTTCACCCATCTCCCCAACCACTTCTCCTCTGGTAACCATCTGTTCTATACAATTAAGAGTCTATTGGGGTGCCAGGGTGGCTTAGTCGGTTGAGTGTCCAACTCTTGATCTCAGCTCCGGCCTTGAACTCAGGGTCATGAGGTCAAAGCCTGCTTTGAGCTCTGTGCTGGGTGTGAAGCCTACTTAAGAAAAAAAAACAAAAACAAAAACAAAAAAACGAGAGAGAGAGTATTTCTTGGTTTCTCTCTCTCTCTCTTTTTTCTTTTGCTCATTTGTTTTGTTTCATAAATTCCACATATGAGTGAGACATATGGTATTTGTCTTTTTCTGACTGACTTACTTCACTTGGCATAATACTCTCTAACTCCATCCGTGTTGCTGCATATGGCAAGATTTCATTCCTTCCTATGGTTGAATAATATTCTGTTGTGTATATATACCACATCTTCTTTATCCATTCATCTATTGATGGACACTTGGGCTGCTTCATTAATTTGGCTATTGTAAGTAATGCTGTTATAAACACAGGGGTGCATGTATCCTTTCAAATTACTGTTTTTGTATTTTGAGAGGTAAATACCCTGCAGTGGGATTACTGGATTATAGGGTAGTTCTCTTTTTAACTTTTTGAGGAAACTCCATATTATTTTTCACAGCGGCTATACCACTTTTCATTCCTACCACTTCATGAGGGTTTCTTTTTCTCCACATCCTCACCAACACATGTTGTTTCTTGTGTTTTTGACTTTAGCCATTCTGATAGGCATGAGATGATATCTAATTGTGGTTTTCATTTGCATTTCCCTGATGATGAATGATATTGAACATCTTTCCCTGTGTCTGTTGGCCATCTGTATGTCTTCTTTGAAGAAATATCTGTTCATGTCTTCTACTCATTTTTAAGTGGGTTGTTTTGGGGGAGGGCGGGTATTGAGTTGTATCCATTTTTTATATACTTTTGGTATTAACCCTTTTTTGAATATGTCATTTGCAAGTATCTTCTCCCATTTGGTAGGTTGCCTTTTAGTTTTCTTGATTGCTTCCTTTGATGTGCAGAGCATTTTATTTTGATGTACTCCCAGTAGTTTATTTTTGCTTTTATTTCCCTTGCCTTGTATCTAGAAAAATGGTGCTGTGGCTGATGTCAGAGAAAGTACTGCCTGTGCTCTATTCTAGGATTTTTATGGTTTCAGGTCTCACATTTATGTCTTTAATACACTTTGAGCTTATTTGTGTGTATAGTTTAAAAAAGTGGCCCAGTTTCCTTCTTTTGCATGTAGCTGTCCAGTTTTCCCAGCGCCATTTGTTGAAGAGTCTGTCTTTTTTCCATTGTATATTCTCTCCTCCTTTGTTGAAGATTAAATAACCATATAATTGTGAGTTTATTTCTGGGTTTTGTATTCTGTTCCTTTGATCTATGTGTCTATTTTTTGTGCCAGTACCATACTGTTTTGATTACTACAGCTTTGTAATATAACTTGAAGTCTGGAATTGTGATGTCTCCAATTTTGTTTTCTTTTCCAAGATTGCTTTGGCTATTTTGGGTCCTTTGTGTTTCCATATAAATTTTAGGATTTTTTGTTCTGGTTCTGTGAAAACTGCTGTTGGTATTTTGATAGGGATTGCATTATATCTGTAGATTGCTTTGGGTAGTATAGACATTTTAACAATTTTTGTTCTCCCAACCCATGAGCATGGAATGTCTTTCCATTTCTTTGTGTTGTCTTCAATTTCTTTCATCAGTGTTTTATTATTACTTTTTTTAATGTTTATTTGTTTTTGAGAGAGAGAGAGAGAGAGAGAGAGAGAGAGTGCGAGCAAATGGGGGAAGGGTAGAGAGAGAGAGGGAGACACAGAATCTGAAGCAGGCTCCAGGCTCTGAACTCTGAGCTGTCAGCGCAGAGCCCAATGTGGGGCTCAAATTCATAAACTGTGAGATCATGACCTAAGCCAAAGTCAGAGGCTTAAGTGACTGAGCCACCCAGGAGCCCCTTTTCATCAGTGTTTTATAGTTTTCAGAGTATGGGCCTTTCTTTTCTTTGGTTATGTTTATTCCTAGGTATTTTATTTTTGATGCAACTGTAAATGAGATTTTTTTTTAACATTTATTTTTTTAGAGGCAGAGAGAGACAGAACGTGAGAGGGGGAGCAGCAGAGAATTAGGGAGACACAGAATCCTGAAGCAGGCTCCAGGCTCTGAGCTGTCAGCACAGAGCTTGATGCGGGGCTCAAACCCATTATCCACAAGATCATGACCTGAGCCAAAGTGGGACGCTTAATCAACTGAGCCACCCAGGCACCCTGAGATTGTTTCCTTATTTCTCTTCCTGCTGCTTCATTATTAGTAGATAGAAATGGAACAGATTTCTGTACATTGTTTTTTTATCCTACAACTTTATTTAATTCATTTATCAGTTCTAGTAGTTTTTTGGTAGAATCTTTTGGGTTTCCTATATACAGTATCATGTCATTTGCAAATAGTGAAAGTTTTCTTCTTCCTTGCCAATTTGGATGCCTTCTTATTTCTTTTTGTTTTCTGATTGCTGTGGCTAGGACTTCCAGTACTATGTTGAATAAAAGGGATTTTTAAGTTTGGAGACATTGCAACATATTTGCAGACAGATGGGGATAACTCAGTAAAATGGGGGGTGAGGAGGAATAGTGGTGCAGGAGCAAGAGGAAATAATTGAAGTAGCAAAGACCTAAAACTGAGTGAGAGGAAATGGAATCTAAGAGAAGGGATTTATCTTAGGTGGGAGAAAGAAGTTTCTCCATTATGACAGCATCGAAGACTGACTATGTGGGTACAAATATCAAAGGTATACAAGATATGGATAAGTGAGGAAATTGAGGGGCACTTGCATGCCTCAGTCAGTTGAGCGTCTGACTTTGGCTCAGGTCCTAATCTCACGGTTCCTGAGTTCAAGCCCTGTGTCAGGCTTGCTGCTGTCAGCTCAGAGCCTGCTTTGGATCCTCTATTCCCCTCTCTCTCTGCCCCTTCCCCGTTTGTGTGTGTGTGCTCTTTCTCTCAAAAATAAATAAAAACATTTTTTAAAAAAGAGGAAATTGAATCACTGTTCTTCCAATTTTCTCAGAAGCTGTTACCATAAACTGAGAGAGAGGAAATGGAAAGAAATGTTGGAGAGTTACAAAGAAGCAAAGTGCTTTTGTTAGTGGTGTCATAGGGGTAAAGGGTGAATTAATAAGGGGAATGTGATAAAGAATGTCACGTGTTACTGAGGACCACTTGAAGTCTGTGGTCATATATCAATAGTTATGCCAGTGATTCAACATCCTACATTTTCTGTAGTCATGATTATCTGTTCAGCTATGAGGGTAGAGTCGTAGTAGGAAGAGAGCTGAATTTAACCAAGTGATTTTTTTTTTCATGCTGATTTGTAGAAAGAGTGAAAAGTCTTGGAGGTGAGTACATACACCATACCTTGTTATAAAGGTTCTTTAAGGCTTCCCTGTGACCCACTGATCCTAAGTACTCTTGTGATCCTAGAGCCTGAAACACCTTTTTAATCCCTTTTACTCGCTCTAATCAAGTTTGTAGCACTTTTTCGGTCAATCTCATTAATTTAAATTTTTTTTTAGAATACTATATACTTCTTTAGGTTTTAAAATTTTTCCCTGAATTTTCACCTAGATTTTCTTGTAATTCTTGCAAATTTCCCACAATTATAGTTATGTCTTTTGCCATGTGTTAGAGATCTATCTGAGCAATTTTAGACAATTGTTTGTAAACCTTTGAGCACAGCTGATTGAGTGGAAGAATCCCATGGTGAATACCTGATACATAAATAGCCTCATTAGAACTGATTTAATTTGTTTTGGTAACTCGTGTCCACTTTACTGAAATAGAATGAATAAGTGCTATCATCGTTTTAGAAAACTTTTTTGGTCATGTGATACTACTTTATTACAGTTCAACACATGTTAGGAAAACATGGAAATTCATTCTTTGTTGTTTAGTAAGTGAGTAGATACTGCATATATTTTGATAACTGCACTTAAGTGTGTGTGAAGGTACAAAATTAGAGTGATATTGATACTTAAGAAATAAGTCTAAATAGAATCAATATGACTGTCAGTGTGTTTTTTTTTTCTTTTAGAAAAATAGCATCAAACTTTACATAGTGGATTGGTCTTTCCTGCTAGATGCTTTTGCCCTACGTCCTTTGTTCCTGTCAGGGAGCTGTCCTTCAGAGAGAATGATGCTTTACTGGATGAGGGCATATTAATTATGCAATACCATATTTTAAGATGCAGTTGCAAATGCAATTAAACTATTGCACTGAACTTGTAAGTATTTTTGTCACCTTAGAAACAGTGAACAGCAAATTCACATTTCTTTACTTGTGTTCACAAATGGACATTTCCTTTTGACATTCTGAAACTGAAATGAGCCAGGCTTCCAGACATGCAGACATGACTGGCTTGGGAGTCTCAAATTCTGTAATTCTGAGAGGAACAACTTTATTCTCAAAAACTCAGCATCTGCAAAAGATTTTTTTAATATTTCAAGTTCTAATTTAAATTTTAGTCAGTGACATATAGTGTAATATTAGTTTCAGGAGTAGAATTTAGTGATTCATCACTTACATGTGACACTCAGTGCTCATCGCATGCAAGAGATATTAGGTTTTTTTTTTTTTTTTTTTTTTTTTAGCACAGGAACAAGATAAGAGTGTCTTAAGTTATATTTCCTTATAGTTAATCAGTGAATCACCCATTAAAAATAACACAAGCTGATCTTATAGCTCGGTCAAGGCTACCACTGCGATGTGACCTTCAGTAACCTCAGTGAAATCTAGCATGACTATTGACTAAAACATGTCAACAAGAGCTTTGTGCCTCTGACCTACCAATGATGCCCTTTAGAGAAAATGTTGGCAAACATGGGAGAGTGCCTTGACCCTTGCCACTCCAATTGGCCGCTAGGATTTGGAGGGTGGTTTGCAGTAATGTCCATAGGCACCCAGGAAGCCAAGGAACTTGAAACAAGGAGAGGTGATATTCATCATTCCCTCTAGCTCTGCAATACTGTAGGAATTTCTAAAAGTGAAAAACTGGGTTTCAGAGATTTTCTTTTTTTTTCTTCTTAATTTAGATGCAAGTTAGGTAGCCTACAGCGTAGTCTTGGCTTCGAGAGTAGAATCCAGTGATTCATCTTACATATGACACTCAGTGCTCATCCTGAAAAGTGCCCTCCTTAATACCCATCACCCATTTAATGGATCCTCCCCCCGCCTCCCCTCCAGCAACCCTCGGTTTGTTCTCTGTATTTAAGAGACTGTTATGGTTTGCCTCCCTCTCTGTTTTTATCTTGTTTTTCCTTCCCTTCCCCTATGTTCATCTGTCGAGTTTCTCAAATTGCACATATGCATGAAATCATATCATATCTGTCTTTCTCTGACTGACTTTGCTTAGCACAATGCCCTCTAGTTCCATCCACAGTGTTGGCAAGTGGTAAGATTTCATTATTTTTTATCATCGAGCAGTATTATATATATATATATATATATATATATACACACACATATATATATATTCACACACACATATATATATATGATGTCTCCTTTTTTAATATATTTTTATTTTTTTAATTTAAAAATATTTTTTTTAACATCTACTTATTATTGAGAGAGAGACACACACAAACACACAGAGCATGAGTGGGGGAGGGGCAGAGAGAGGGGGAGACACAGAATCCGAAGCAGGCTCCAGGCTCTGAGCTATCAGCACAGAGCCCGATGCAGGGCTCGAACTCACAAACTGTGAGATCATGACCTGAGCCGAAGTCGGTCGCTCAACCAACTGAGCCACCCAGGTGCCCTTTTTTTTTTTTATATATATTTTTAAATGTTTGTTTATTTTTTAGAGAGAGAGAGACAGAGCGTGAGCAAGGTAGGGGCAGAGAGAGAGAGGGAGACACAGAATCTGAAGCAGGGTTCAGGCTCTGAGCTGTCAGCACAGAGCCCTACATGGGGCTCGAGCCTGACACAGGACTCAAACACCAGCCATGAGATTATGCCTTGAGCCTAAATCAGATGCCCAACTGACTGAACCATCCAGCTGCCCCATATATACTACATCTTCTTAATCCATTCATCAGTTGATGGACATTTAGGTTCTTTCCATAATTTGGCTGTTGTTGATAGTGCTGCTATAAACATTAGGGTGCATGTGCCCCTTCAAATCAGCATTTTTGTATCCTTTGGATAAATTCCTAATACACAATTGCTGGGTCATAGGGTAATTTCATTTTTAATTTTTTGAGGAACCTACATATTGTTTTCCAGAGTGGCTGCAACAGTTTACATTCGCATCAACAGTGCAAAAGGACTCCCCTTTCTCCACATCCTCATGAACATCTCTTGCTTCCTGAGTTGTTAATTTTAGCCATTCTGACAGGTTTGAGGTGGTATCTCATTGTGGTTTTGATTTGTATTTCTCAGGGCATTTCTTAATTGAACCTCAGATATTAGAAAACACCAGATATGAACCATAAATGTTAGGTGCACAATTCTAAATGATAACATAGATTTATGCCACTGTTATTTTTTATTGTAATTAAAATCATAAACTGGGGTTCTTCAGATGAATGCCACAAAGAATTGATGACGGCAAATAATGTTGCATTTCCAGTAGTATACATGTTCCTAGTCTTCCATAAATTTCACTCACCTTGAATATTTTTCTTAGTGTCTGGGATGGTTCTTTTTGTCCACAAATCAGTCCCAGGTATCACTTGTCATAGCTCAGGTCACCCATAGAACTGGGATCCCATTCAAGTACTGGTATAATAACAGGCTATGCTAGGAGTATCCAACTCAGTTCATGATTACTTCATAGACACAGAATTCCTGGAATCCTGGAAAATGGCAGTGCCCACAAATCTTGTGTAGACCACCACTGATGTGCCCAGAAGCGCTTGCAGAGGAAGAATAAGAGCCCCTAGATCTTCCTGAGATATATTACCTAGATATTTTTCCTTTACAAAGTTGACTGGGTCTCAGAGTGAGTGCTATTGATCCACAGATCTTAGCACAACTCTTTAAATTCTCTCTCGCATAAGTGCACACACATTTCCTTACACAGTCTCACACAGCCCATGTCCCCAAGTCAAATCTCCAGAAATAGGGTGCTAGGTTGAAATGGTTTCCAGCATCAACTACTGCACATTGTACCCAGAAGTAGCACTGATCCTCAGATGCCCAGTCTTGGAACTTTGCTTTGAATATGACTTTCTCTTCCAGAATTATTCTTGCTTTGTGATGGACTCCTCCCAGGGCTTGACTGGTCTCAGTTAGGGTCAATCCTGTCCATCAAATATATGTTTATATACTTGATTTTCAAACAGGTCAGAGTTTGGGTTCCTTTTTTCCATTACCAAGGGTCCTTTGGCCTGTATCTAAATTACAGGGTAATTATAGGTATGTAAATTTAGATACTTTTGTTTTTTTCAATAGACTACTTAAATGCCTATGAAAAGTCTTTTATTTATTTGGTTATAAAAGACAAGTATGTTTTCAATTTCAATTTTAACAATCAGTGGCCCCAAAATACTTAATCTCTTCCTACAGATTTAGCTGCATATCAAATATATAGCAATCAATTTTTGTATGTATAAAATAGGGAGACTTAACTAGAGAGCAATTTCTTTACTTTTTTTTTATAACAACAAACACTTTTTATTTTTAGGATAAAATTTTAAACCATACCTTAATAGTTAAAAATGACATTTAAATAATATGAATTCATCTTCATTAACCAGAAAATTTGAGTTGAGATTATGAATGACATTTATAGACATAGTCAACTCAGCATCTATTTATTTTTAGTATTTTGTTTTAATTGCAAATAATTTTTAAAGTTTTAATTCATTGGATGGATTATAAGCAGGTAGAGATCTGTTAGTACATTTGCTTGACCTGCAATCTTAGGATATGTATTTATCATTAACAGAGAAAACAGAAGAAGTTATATTCTGAAATATACCTCAAAATGAGTGCAACAGGTGATAGAAATAATTGTTTCAGTGGTCTTTAGTATGTCATCAGTTGAGGGTATAATGTTCTCAACAGAGTTTAAGATACTTAAAATTATACTTAAAATTGAATTTTGAATCAATCTTTCCAAAATTTCCCAAATTCTGCTAACCAAAGTGACTCAATAACCTCTAATGTGCTCTATAATTCTTCCTTTTTTTTTTTTTTTTTTTGTAAATGTTTATTGTGAGAGAGAGAGTGTGAGCAAATGAATGGGGGAGGGGCAGAGAGAGCAGGAGAGAGAATCCCAAACAACCTCCTTGCTGACAGCTCAAGAGCCTGATGTGGAGCTCCATCTCATGAACTGTGAGATTGTGACCTGAGTTGAAATCAAGAGTCAGATGCTCAACTCACTGAGCCACCCAGGTGCCCCTCTAGTTAGCTCTATAATTCTAACCATAATTTGATAAAACTTATGAGTACCACAGATACTCTAGTCTGTTCTAAATCCATGTATCCATGCATATCTGTGTAAATATACATAATGTTTAAAGGTAGAAAGAGGCTTCCAGATGTACAATGTTCCCGAGGCATTTTTTTTTCCTTAAAGATTTTGATGTTTTAAGCTTGTATGAACAAAACAGCCTATGTTCTTTACTCAGGCTATTTCTTCATTCAAGTAACCCATTTACAGGTTTTCTATACTACGTATTATTATTGGTTATGGTCTGTGTTCACTTCTGGCTACTGTGGAAATAATACATTAACCACACTTCACAAATTTCTCTATCTCATCTCTAAAGAAAACTTTTATATTTGTATATGACAAATAAAAAAGAATGGAAATTTCATTAATTCCTTAGAGAAAGTGATTATATGCATTTTAGTTTGAGAAAATTCAAGGATATAATTGTTGTGAGGATGTCATCACCTTTTAAAATTATTGCACTAATCATTTTAATTTATGGCACTGTAATTTTAAAAACAAGATTTTTCTTAAAAGCCTAAGTAAGGTATCTTAAAACCAGGACATATTAATGTTTGATATAATTTTATAATTAAATAGTTTCCTTTAAGCAAATCAAAAAACATAATAAATATTTATCCTGATTGTTATCAATGATTTAGCTATGACATTTTGGTTGGTTTTTCTGGATTTTTGTTTGTCTTTAAGATATGAAACTCCTGGAGACTGGAAAGTTATTAAAATCTAGTGTAATGCTGATTAATAAGATGGAATTTCCTTAACTTCATTCCCATAGTAATATGTGTTCAGTGATTAGAAATTTGCTAATTTCTTCTTCTAGGATGGATATTCTTTCTGCTAAATTATATACAGTCTTATCAGTTAGTTCTGTATTTAATGCCTTGTTTATATTCCACGATTCCTATTGATTTTCCTGTGTCACATTATATTTATACCATGTAGTTAGCTTTGTTCTTTGAAAATATAACCTTATGTGACATATTGAGACATGTTTTCTTTTTTAAGGAAAAAATAAGGAGATATCAACCGACTGAAATGATGTTTTCAGAAGCATAGAGTCTTCAGGAAGATACTGGAGTTCATGAGATCTCAAGGTTAGCAGTTCCTACATTATTATTTACATGCTTTTACAGATCTGAAATATAACTGTGTAACTGTTGCAAGTTGTTGCTAATGTGTAATTGGATAATAAGGACACATGTTTACTTAAAATACATATTTTAACAAGATCTCTGCAAAATTAAAAAAAAAATCATTTATACCAGAAATATATTGTTTAGTTCAATTTGGGATGGTTAAAAGAAAATATTGTTTCAGTAGAAAATCATTGGTTATTAAAATTTGCTTCGCTTTTATAAAGGGTAGCACAATTAACATAAAAATATAGGCATCCGTATAAATTTTTTTAATGTTTATTATTGAGAGACAGAGAGAGACAGAGCATGAGCATGGGAGAGACAGAGAGATGGGGAGACACAGAATCCGAAGGAGGCTCCAGGCTCCGAGCTGTAAGCACAGAGCCAGACTCAGGGCTCGAACTCACAAACCGCGAGATCATTACCTGAGCAGAAGTCAGACGCTTAACCGACTGAGCCACCCAGGTGCCCCTAGGCATCCTTATAAAATTTTATTTCTGATTTGATAAAGCATGCACACCTACTTTGCAAACTTTTCATTTATTTTGTATCTTTGGTTGCAACATGTATGCATATATACAAATAGTTTAGAAAGATAGCTAATCATCAATCCTGCTACAATTCTTTGAATCCCACTCCCTGACTTTCCCAAAGTACAGTGAAACAAATTATCCTTTTGTTGGAAAATATGGGCTCAATAAAATGACAATTCATATGAATGAGCAGAAAGATAGTTGAGGACCTTTTCTATGTTGTTTAGAGTCCTATGTCTGGAAAAGAAAAAAAACAAAACAGCTTATTATAATAATAAACTAATGTAAAATCTTCATTTAGAAGTTTGAATTACGGGGCGCCTGGGTGGCGCAGTCGGTTAAGCGTCCGACTTCAGCCAGGTCACGATCTCGCGGTCCGTGAGTTCGAGCCCCGCATCGGGCTCTGGGCTGATGGCTCAGAGCCTGGAGCCTGTTTCCGATTCTGTGTCTCCCTCTCTCTCTGCCCCTCCCCCGTTCATGCTCTGTCTCTCTCTGTCCCAAAAAAACAAATAAATGTTGAAAAAAAAATTAAAAAAAAAAAAAAAAAAAAAAAAAAAGAAGAGAAGTTTGAATTACAATGTAGGTTGAAATAGTTTATTCTCATGGGATAGCTTGAGAAAGTATGTGATTTCTGCCTTCTTTATTTGGTAAGACCCAATATCAAATATTCATAATTTAAAATGAAAAAGTATTGATGATCTTTTATTTTGATTTCCTTAGTCAGTCTTGTCTTCAACTTCTACATCTTTTCCTCACCCATCCAAGGATATATTCATTCAAAATTCATTTAGGACTTACCACATGCAAGGCAATGGGCTAAGTGCTTTGGTTGTTTCAAGATAAGATGTGGTTCCTGTTCTCAAGAAGTGCCCGACCAATATGTTACTCAGAAATTAATTTTATTATTAACGCAAGCAGTAGGTACGTAAAAAGACAAGCCAGATTTAAAAGACCATGTAATGAATCCTAAAGTGCACTGAGAATTATTTGGGGGATTATTCATATTTTCACATTATGGCTTTTATTGGTCTAGCATGGCGAGAGTTTATACCAATGGAAGTGTTGTTGCTCTATTACAACCCACACCCAACTGACCTTTTATTAAAGTATCTCTTCAAGTACAACACAAGTAAATGCAATTTTAAGACAGAAGTCACTTTTTTGCCACAACTGCAAATTTAATGTTGTAGAAAGTAGTCATGCAAACACCCATGAAAAGAACAAAGGTGAGCATTGCCTACTTGGTAGTTTTTTATTTATTCCAGTACATTTGACTTCTTTATTAAGCACACCAGAGAGCTAAATCATTTCCCCAATGACCCAGAAAGGCATGTAGGTTAGAAAAGGATTGAATGCTATAAACCTTTGAGGGATCCATATGCAAATAGTAGCTAGATGAGTGAAGAATTTGCAGTGGTGTGGGAGTCCAGACTGCTTGAAATGGAATTGCACAGTACTGTGCTTCTCATGAAAAGCTTTTAAAAAGGTGATATGTGAAGAAATTAAAGCAAATCAAGTAATTAAGAATAGTAAAATTGTTTTTTGAAAAGTCAGTGAAGATAATCTCTTTCTTAATGGTGCCATTAGATTTGCCGTTAGATTGATTTATGTAACAACCACAACCATTCAACAAGTAAGTATTTTTTTTAAACTTTATTTATTTTGAGGGGCACCTGGGTGGCTCAGTCAGTTGAGCGTCTGACTTCGGCTCAGGTCATGATCTCACGGTTTGTGAGTTCAGGCCCGCCTCAGGCTCTGTGCTGACAGCTCGGAGCCTGCAGCCTGCTTTGAATTCTGTGTCTCCCTCTCTCTCTGCCCCTCCCATGCTCATACACTGCCTCTCTGTGTCTCTCAAAAATAAATAAATGTTAAAAAAAAAAGTTTATTTATTTTGAGAGTGCAGGAGTGTGCATGCGCGGGGGAGGGGCAGAGAGAGAAAATCCTAAGCAGGCTCTGCGCTGTCCCCACAGAGCCCTACACGGGGCTCCATCTCGTCAATCATGAGATCATGACCGGAGCCAAAATCAAGAGTTGTACACTTAACCAACAGCTACCCAGGCGCTCCTCAGCAAGTTTGTATCAAGTGCCTACGATGTGCATGGGAGGAACAGCAATGAATAAAACACACCAATATTCTCACCATAGTGGAAATTACATTCTAGAGGGTAATAACATATAAGCAATAAAAACCAAAGTTAATTATATATTATGTAAGATGGTCCGAGTGCTATGGAGAAAAAGAAAACAGGAAAGAGAATGTAGAATATAGAGGGGTGGCATTTAAAAAATTTTTTTAATGTTTATTAATTTCTGAGAGAAGAGAGAGAGAGAGAGAGTGAATAGGGGAGGAGCAGAGAGATAGGAAGACAGAGTCAGAAGCAGGCTCCAGGCTCTGAGCTGCCAGCAATAGAGCCTGTCACGGGGCTCGAACTCACAAGCTGCAAGATTGTGACCTGAGCCGAAGTCAGATGCCCAACCGACTGAGCCACCCAGGTGCCCCTAGAAGGGTGGCATTTTTAAATAACCCTAATGACTTAGTACTGCATAAACAAGAGAGATAGATACTACCTTTGCCCAAATAGTGCCAATTAAAAACGAATATGATGAACTATAACACCTGCTGGTAAGTTTTCTAAATCATCATTTGTTAGGGTAAATGTTGTTGATATATGTAAAATAACTAGTATGTGTCTTCCTTAATTTCACCAGAAAGAGAAGATATATTTTTAAAATGATAATATACTTACTACTTGTACATAAAACATTGTCAAAATGTTTGCAAGAAGCATGCAATTGAATGTGGATTAGTCCAATCACTTACTGAAGTGCTAAAAGCTGTAACTGTTCATCTGTGTAGGGGAGAAAGTTAATCCCTTTCTTGAATTGAATAAATATTATGAACCTAAAGTAGTTACAGATCTCTATGATAATACATATAGATGACACATGGTGCTAGAAAGTTCTATATCGTTGTCTTTGTTCTTCTATCATTAGTCTTATTATCATTTTAGGAGAGCTCTAAGTACTGAGACTGAAGATGGAGGGGAGTTATTTAAATACCTTCTCATTCCTGTAGTACTAATTTTTAATCTTTTAATTTTTTTTCTGAATGTATAGCATATTTTTATTTATTTTTATTTGTTTTAAAATTTTTTTAATGTTTATTTATTTTTGAGACAGAGAGGGAGCATGAACAAGGGAGGGGCAGAGAGAGAGGGAGACACAGAATCTGAAGCAGCCTCCAGGCTCCGAGCTGTCAGCACAGAGCCCCGAGTGGGGCTTGAACTCACGGACTTTGAGATCATGACCAGAGCTGAAATCGGACACTTAACTGACTGAGGCACCCAGGTGCCCCAAGTAGTACTAATTTTTTAAAAGACACATGTCTTCCTTTGTACATCTGATTTATTAGAAGATATATGAGGTTTGGAAATTAAAATAAATTAGTCTATTTGTGATCTTCAACAAGTGAGCCATCAACTTTCATTTGATAGTAATCTGTTTGGAATTTTCTATGAAACATTATGAAATAGTAAGTGCAGAGCACAGGAATCTGGAAGTGTGTATGGCCCAGATGACCTGTTTGCAATCCATCTGAACTATAGGTGAATGCATCACATAAATTGATATTTTCTTAAAAGCCATTCAGTATTAACTTTCCTGTATAGAATTGAAAGGTTTAGCCAATTTGATATGCAGAAAAAGAAGTTAAATCAATTCTTTTTCAGTGTTATTAAGTCAGTGTGAAAAGAATATCTAGCCATCCAAATAAAAAATAGATTAGGATGTCTCAGAACCTATCAAATATTCCAACTCCTTCAATATTCCAAAAGGCAGGGATTGTAAATGGTGTATCATGTAAAGGAAATAAATGTTCAGTAGTGTAGTACTAAGAAATGATGTAGTGAAGGTCACAATTGTTTAGAAGGTCTATTTTAATTAAACCAAAACAGAGAGTACCTCTTACATGTGGTGTAGACAAAAGAGACAGTCAGCTCTATGAGTTTGACCTGAAGAGGTAACTGGTATTATCTGTTTTGGGAAAACCAAAAGAAAAGAAAACATGAGAAATGCAAGAACCATGGAAGATTATGGAGAAAACAAGGACTTCTCATGTAATGTCCCCATGTCAGAGATCTATTCCTTCAAACCAGTATTAATCTTCATTGCATTTGTCTGGAAACTTCAAAGGAAAGAGCTATAAAGTCTTTTATTTAAGGGTAACTGCAATGTGACTTCAAAAGCAAGTGGAAAATAGCATATGCTTTCTTATAAAAATCCCTTGCTTTCATTCTCCCTGTGTTTGCTTTACAAGAGTTTAAGCCAGGAATCCTTTACAAATTTGTACCCCAAATCCAGTTCCCCATGGACTGACTCCTCCATTTTCTCAGAAACTACCACCCACAAATGTACATCTTTGAATCTCCCATCATCTGGCATGCCCATGCCCTGGGTGGGTCCTCCTTCTCCACCTTTTTTCAATGGTTCTCCAGATATCTACTACAATTCTCATTCTTCCATCATTCTTACAAGTAGTTCAACTATCCCAGGTTTCTCAGCCTCAGCAGTACTAACAGTTGGGTCAGATAATTCTTTGCTGTGGGTGCTATTTCATGCGTTATAAAATGTTCAGTAGCACCCCTGGCACTAGACATCCGGAGTATTACACACACACACACATGCGCACACACACACACACACACACACACACACACACACCCCGCTTTGGAAAAACCAGAACTGTCTCTAGACGTTGCTTAGTGTCCCCTTGGTACAAAATTATCCCAAGATGAGAACCACTTATCAAACCCTAACCTCCACAATCTCAATAGATAACCACTCCATATCAACCACAAAGCCTCCTAACCATCTTCAACATCTTGTTCTCAATTAAAGCTCAATGGAGACACTTTAAATTCCAGCTTCTCGTATTAAAGTGAGACTCACCTCTGACCATCGGAGTGTTTTTAGTTTCCTTTTATTTGCTTATACCTGGCTTTGTATCTAAAATGTGTCTTATGAAATAATGATTGAATGTAACACAAATAAAAAAATTAGGGAAAGGAAAAAATAAAGTAAAAACAAGATTAAGTCAGGAGTGAGGTTATAAATAAACCCTTTTCTTTTCACTTCTTTTTCTTTGAATTCAGTCAGACTTGGATCTTTCCATATTCACCAAGTCTTGCTTGAAATTCAGCTTGGACACCAGCAGCTTACTCTCTACATTTCTACAGCCTGTTCTTTCTTACATGGTACCTGCAGCCTTGAATCCAAAGTATAGTGAACCCTCCCTTATACCCAGGCACATGAGTACTACAGGAGCAAATGACCCACTCTGCAGATTTATGGTTTTCTAATCTGAGTTAGTTCCTCAATAGCATCCACTAATCCTTTCCCTATGACCATGGTCAGACACTATTTCAAAAGTTTATCGCCCCACTCAGGCCATACAATCTCTCCCCTTCATTCTTGGTGCACCTGCTATTTTAACGAGAAAATTGAGGTCATTGTGTGGAAACTACTTGTGCGTCCTTGCCATTCCCTCCAGCATCAAACAGCTACATGTATCAACATTTTTTCTTTTCTCCATTCTTAAAGGATCAGGAATCCTTCCTATTCAAGGCACAGCCTGTGTTTGATTTTATTCCCTATCACTGATGCTTTGGCCATTAGTTATTTCCTTTTTGTACTTTATCTTCAATTTTTTCTTCTTTGTTCACTCTTTTCTTTCAACCTGTATACATTCTTCCAGCTTCTATCCAAAAAAAAAGTTAATCAGCAAACAAAAGCAAATTGATCTCTCTTCACCAGATTTCACCAGCCCTACTATCCAATTTCTCTCCTCCCCAACCCATTCAAAGTCTCCATACAGCAGTCTACATTCATTATCTCCAATTTCTAAGATCCAGTCACTCCTCAGCACAGTGCGATCTGATTTCTAACCCCATTTAACAGAGCATGCTCTCTCTAAAGGCACAGATGACCCGGCAGCCCGTATCTTGACTGGCTCTCCCAGGGGTATTTGACACTGTTAACTTCATTTTTCTTCTTCCACTCCCTGGGCTGTTGTAACACCCCTCCCTCTTGGTTTGCCTCACACCTTGTAGACCCTTTTGTAAAGGCAGGTTCTCCTTCCTCTGTTCCTTCACAAGGTGAATCACAAAGTGAATCACAAAGTGAATCACAAACTCAAATACTGATAGGTGGCCATAGGTAATATAAATGAATGAAATCAGGTAATTAAAAACAATAAACAATGTAGAGGGCAAATAACACACACCCATAAAAGTTCTTGACATTTTACTTGTGCTCAAATGACAGTGCTCACCTTATTGTTCATCTGTCCTCCCTGCTGTCCCTGATCAAACCACTCTTATGACTTTAATTACAATGGCAATGACTACAACCTTTACTTGATTAAGCGACAGAATTACATATCACACACACACGTATATAGGATGCCTAACAAGGACACACACAAAAACCAATCATCAGAGCAATGGAATGGAATAGAAAGTCTAAAACCTGTCAATTTATACATGCAATCATAAAATGCAACAAAGAAAAGTCAGTTGGGAGGTTCCCTAATGAAAGACTATTAATGCTCCCAAGTATACATAATTAATTAGTGTCTGCTAGAGAAGGCATTTCAAATAGGAGAGGGGGAATGAAGCAGAGACAGACAATGGCTTACTGAACAGAAGATACTAGCACAATGTTTTAACTATATGGGGAAAACTATGGTGTGATCTACACATACAATATTGAAGTAAATTGTAGATAAGGATTTAAAATATTTAAAATATTATTTTAGGGGTCCTTGGGTAGCTCAGTCAGTTAAGCGTCTTACTTAGGCTCAGGTGGTGATCTCACTGTTTGGGAGTTCGAGTCCCACATCAGTGTGTCCGCTCTCAGTGCAGACAGAGCCTTTCGGATCCTCTTTCACCCTCTGTCCTTGTCCCTCCTCCGTTCATGCACATGAACGCACATGCTTGCGTTCTCTCTCAAAAATAAATAAACATTAAAAAATTAAAATAAAATATTATTTTAGAGTATTTTAAATTACTTTAAATATTTTCAACACTTAAAACATCATTTAACATTGAATAAATTCAATAGCTTTCAAGAATTTATGTGACTTTGGTTCAGGAAGGAGGTCACTACAAGTTTTTTTCTGTAAAAAGTTCCCACGAGAGCTTTCCAATCATCCTAATGAAGTTTATATTTTCTCAGTGATATCTAACAACTCTCTATATTTTAATAATATTGACCATTTGCATAAATAATGCAAAATAAAAAGTGAGAAGTCATTTATTCATTTTTATATTTATAAACAGTAAAATTCACTCTTCTTGGTTATAGTTTCACGAGCTTGACAATTGCACAGAGCTGTGTAGCCTTTACCACAATCAAGACACAAAACAGTTTCATCACTTCCCAGATTCCCTTGAGCTGCCCCTTGTCAGCTACCCCCTACCTCCTCCAGTCCCTGGCAACTGACCTGCTCTGTGTCACTGTAGTTTTGCCTTTTCCAGAATATCAAATCAATAGAAACATACAGAATGTAGTCTTTCGCATCTGGCCTTTTGCATTGAGCATAATGCATCTGTAATTCACTGATGCTCTTATGTGTGTCAATAGTTTGCTCCTCATTATTGCTAAGTAGTATTCCATTGTCTGTATGTACCACAGTCTGTTTGTCCAATCACTCAATGAAGGACACTTAGGTTGTTTAGTTCTTGGTGTTCTGAATAAAGCTGCAATAAGCATCCCAGTAGAAATTTTTGTGAAAAACTGTTTTCATTTATCATGGGTAAATGTCCTAATGAAATTGTGTATCATGTGTTAAGTATAAGTTTAACTTTCTAAGACACTGTAAAGCTGTTTTCCAGAATGGCTTTTACCATCTTGCATTCCCACCTATAATGTATGAGCATTCACACTTTTCCACACTTTCACCAGCATTTGGTATTGTCAGTTGTTATTTTATTTCAGCCATTCTAATTGTCATTGCAGCTTTTAATTTTCATGCCCATAATGAATAATAATATTGAACAACTTTCCTTGTGCATATTCACACCTATACATTTGTGAAGTGTTTTTCAAACATTTTGAAATGTTTTGTCCAACATTTTCAAAAGAACTGTTTTTTAGAGCAGTTCTTTTTAGATTCACAACAAAGCTGAGAAGAAAGTGTAGAAATTTCACATATATTCCCTGCCCCGACATGTGCATAGCCTCCTCCATTATTTATATCCCCTCCCAGAGTGATACATTTATTATAACTGATGAACCTACACTAACACATTATAATCACTCAAAGTTCATAGTTTACATTACATTTCATTCTTGGTGTTTTGTATTCTATGGGTTTGGACAAATGTATAATGACATGTTTCCATTATTATAGTATCATACAGAATATTTTTGCTATCCTAAAAAATATTTTGTGTTCTATCTATTTATCCTTCCTTCCCAGCCCCTGGCAACCACTAATTTTTTTTTACTGTCTCCATAGTTTTGCCCTTTTCAGAATGTCTTATAGTTAGGGGCACCTGGGTGGCCCATTCAGTTGAGAACCTGATTCTTGGTTTCGGCTTAGGTCATGATCTCACTTGTGGGTTCGAACCCTGCACTATCATTACAGGGCCTGTTTGGGATTTCTTTCTCCCTCCATCTCTGCCCCTCCCCTGCTTGGGTTCTGTCAACCTCTCTCAAAAAATAAATAAATAAACATTAAAAAAAAGAATGTCTTGGGGTGCCTGGGTGGCTCAGTCGGTTAAACGTCTGACTTCGGCTTAGGTCATGATTTCACAATTTGTGAGTTCAAGCCCCACATCCAGCTCTCTTCTGTCAGCACAGAACCTGCTTCAAATCCTCTGTCCCTTCCCCAACTTGCACTCTCTCTGTGTGTCTTAAAACTAAATAAACATTAAAAAAAAGAATGTCATATAGTTTGAATCATATAGTATGTAGACTTACTTCTCAGATTGGCTTCTTTCACTTAATAATATGCATTCAAGTTTTCTCCATGTCGTTTTGTGGCTTGATAACCCATTTCTTCATAGCACTAAAGAATATTTCATTGTCTAGATTTATCACACTTTATTCATTCACCTACTTAAGGACATCTTGGTTGCTTCTGAATTTTGGCAATTATGAATAAAGCTTCTAGAAACATTCATGTGCAGAATTTTACTTGGACCATAAGTTTTCATCTCTTTGGGTAAATACCAAGAAGTGCAATTGCTAAGTCATGGTGAGAGTAGGTTTAGTTTTTTATAGGAACCCACCAAACTCATTGAAGTTCCTATACCATTTTGCATTCCCATCAGCAATGAAGGAGAATTCCTCTGGCTCCACTTTCTCTCCAGCATTTGGTGTTGTCGGTGTTTTGGATTTTGGCTATCTAATGGGTGTTAATAGTATCTTGTTTTAATTGTATTTCCCTGATGACATATGATATGAAACATCTTTTCATATTCTCGTTTGTCATCTGTGTATCTTCTTTGGTGAGTGAGGTGTCTGTGCAGGTCCTTGGCCATTTTTTAATTGCTTTTTCTTCCTTTTTTAAGTTTTAAAAACTCTTTGTATATTTTGTTTTGCTCTATTTTTTACTGAGTTGCTTTCTATTGTTGAGTTTTGAGAGTTCTTTATAAATATTTTGGATACAAATCTTGGGAAATGTGAAATTTGCAAACTTGTCCCCTTCTGTGGCTTGTTCTTTGTATTCTTTAATGTTTTTCACAGAGTAGAGGGGTTTTCCACTTTTATGAAGTCATAATTATCAATTTTTTTTCTTTTATGTATTATGGTTTGGTGTTATGTCAATAAACTCTTTGTCTAGCCTAAGGTCACAAGGATTTTGACCTGTTCTAAATATTTTATAATTTCATGTTTTACATTTAGGTATATGATTTAATTTTGAGAAAATTTTTGTATAATGTAAACAATTGAGGTTCAGTAGTTCCATATGGACATTCAACTGTTCCCTCACCATTTAAAAAAAAAAGAACGTCTTTTCCCTATTAAATTGCCTCTGTATTTTTGTCAGAAAGCAGTGAGATTTGTTTAGGTCTCTTTCTAACCTCTCTATTCGTCCCACTGATATATGTATTTATATGTTTTCCCATTATCACATTGTCTTGATTACTGTAGCTTTATAGTAAGTCTTCAGATCAGATAGTATGCATCCTCTTCTATTTCAAAATTGCTTTGGTATTCTAACCACTTTGCCTTGCCCTATAAATTTTACAATCAGATTGTTGATATCTACAAAAAAATTGATTGGAAAATTCATAGGTATATATTAGAAAATGCTCCAAATTCAACTTACATAAGGAAAGACACTTAAAATATTCACAGCATATGTAAGTACAAATGGTCAATATTATTAAAATATAGAGAGTTGTTAGATATTGCTGAGAAAGTATAAACTTCCTTAGGATGATTGGCAAGATCTTGAGGGAACTTTTTGCAAAAGAGCTTCTGGTGACCCCTCAACTTGAAAATAAAATGTTCAACATAACTAGTAATCAAAGATACTTGATAAATAATGCTCATTTAAACATATAAAACTTTGGGAAATAGTCTAGCGTACTGACAGAAAGCATCATTTTTAAGATCAGACTGAACCTTGAGTTCATTCTCCGATTATTTGTGAAGATTTAAATAAACTTTAAACTTTCTAATATTCAGACACTTTGCCAGTAAAGTAGATATAGAACCTGGCACATTGGAAGCGCACAAATGTGTAGTTATCATCATTATATCCAGTATTGGTGAAGATGTGGAGAAATGAACCATGTCATACTATAGGGATGCATAGGTAAGTTGGTTTAACTTTTCTAGAAGGTAATTTGTTACTATGTATTAAAGGACCTTACTTTTTATATACTCTTTGACCTAGGGATTCTAACTATTTAAAAACCTTATTGAAATAGTCAATTAGGAACACAGAGCTATGTATACAAAGATGTTTACTGACATAATATTTAACATAATTAACATGAGAAACCTCTGCATGTCTGGAAAAAAATGAATGATTTAAATAAATTATTACATATCCACTCAAAATAATATTCTGAGGTGGTTAAAATAAAAGTGTTTCTATAGCATATTTTATTATTGGCAAACTATCTGAAATGTATTAATAGGTGAAAAAGGAGGCTATAAAACAGCTCTCCCAGTGATGCCATTTATGCATGGATCAAAGGATGATTATATAAATGCATATGTGTATATAATAAAACTAGTTATATTGGGGTGGTTAAGTGTAGATTCAATTTATTGTCTTCTTGGTGTTTTTTGGTAGTCTCCAAATTTCCTCAAAATACATATTATTATAAAAAAAGATAATTCCAAATAGGGAATATGAAGGGATAGAAAATCATAAGCTACATAAAAAGATAAATAGGCAACTACGTAAAATATTATTTCATAGATGACAGTGAGGGGTGATTACTTTTATTATTGAAGGACATTCACAAATTAATAAGATCATCAATAAGACTCCAGTGAAAATATGGGCTAAAAGAAATGAAACAACTTATATAAAAAAAGAAATATAAAGAGCTAATAAACATATTAAAAAGTTCATCTTCAACAGTACTCAGGGGCGCCTGGGTGGCTCAGTCGATTAAGCGTCTGACTTCGGCTCAGGTCATGATCTCACAGTTCGTGAGTTTGAGCCCCGCGTCGGGCTCTGTGCTGACAGCTCAGAGCCTGGAGCCTGCTTCGGATTCTGTGTCTCCTTCTCTCTCACCCTCCCCTGTTCATGCTCTGTCTCTCTCTGTCTCAAAAATAAATAAACGTTAAAAAAAAAAGTACCCAAAGAAATGGGAATAAAATGTTGTAATAGTATATCTATCAAATGAGCAAGATTTTTTATTGCATATCTGTTTCACTGTCATATACTATTGATGGAAATAGGTTAGTAGCAAAATATGTGAAGGAACTTCCATATGCTTATGCTTTCTTTTCTTAAACAACCAGTAGATTTCTAGACAAATGGAAATATATCATATAATTCTATATAATTATTTGAAATATTGAAAATAACATACACATCCAATATTAGAGTTTTTTTAAAAACTTGTGGTACATCCAGAAGATTACACAGCTACTAAAATTTCATTTATAAGAGAAATGTCATTAAATATGACATTTGTTAGGTTATGTTAGATGAGAAAAATAGACATAAAAAAGCAGAGATAATAATTATATATACACAAAGGAGCATTAAAGTAAATAAAAGACTGGGAGAACTTAAACCAAATGATTTACAAATATTTTGTGTAAATATTATAAATATTGTTTGAAATACAAAAATTTCCTTTCAAAAGTAAAGTAAGTAATTTGTTCTTTTTTAATTCATTACTATAATTTTGTTTATAATTTTTTAATAAATTTTTTAATGTTTATTTATTTTTGAAAGAAAGACAGAGACAGAGTGTGGGCAGAAGAGTGGCAGAGAGAGACGGAGACACAGAATCTGAAACAGGCTCCAGGCTCTGAGCTGTCAGCACAGAACCTGATGTGGGGCTTGAACTCACGAACCGTGAGATCATGACCTGAGCCGAAGTTAGTCGCTTAACTGACTGAGCCACCCAGGCACCCCAAATGTTTATGATTTTTATGTAAATCTTAAAGAAGAATCTGCGTATCTCCTCCTTGCCCCAAATCTTTTCCTGCTACTGTGTTCACCATCTCAGTTAAAAATAGCCAGTCATCTACGTCAGGAAACTGCAGAGTAACTAAGATTATTCCTTTTCACTCACCAGGCACTTCCAGAAAACCACGATTGAATTCTACAGAGTTTTTTCCGCGTGCTACTTCTCATCCCCTTGTGAGAGCTGCATTGCACCGCTTTAATTGTGTTGCTCTTCATCTCGTCTGTGGTAGTTTACTGATGAGTATCCCTGATTCCGTTTGTGTCTCTTCCCATCCATTCTCAATACAGCTGCCCAGAGGTGCAATCTGAAACAAGCATCTGACCATGACCTTCAGTCACCCTCTTAAATCTCTTCAAAGATTTCCCATACTTTGATAGGATCCAAGCTACTTGTGTCTGTTACCTGGCTTCTGCTTCCTCAGTATCTTTGCTCACCATGCTCAACGTGGGTTCTACATTTCATCAGTCCTGAACTTTTTCATGGTCACCTCCATGTTTCAGGAGGTGACCCTTGCCTTTATGTAGATGCTTATTCTGGCTGGAATGCTCTTCTTTCCACCCTCTTCTCCCCCACTTAAAAAAAATTAAGCTCTATACCCAATGTAGGGCTTAACTGGGGCTCCATTTCAGGACCCTGAGATCAAGAGTCCAAGCTGTACCAGCTGAGCCAGCCAAGGCATCCCCTTCTCCCTTTTCTTTGCATCACTATCTCCTCTTTATACAGAAAGGCTTAGATCTAGTGACTCTTCCATGAAGTATTTCCGTGTTATAGTGCCTTGTATTAATGTCTATCAGATAATTGACCACTTTATTCAAATTATTTATTTCCATGTTATTCTCCCCTCAAGACCAGTAAGCTCCAAATTCTAATGCATATAACCTATGGGGTGAGCAAGAAGATCTGTTGAGAAGCAAAGTAAAAATAGTTGTATCTGTATTTATCTTTCTTTATCATTTCTAACTTCTATGTCTAAACATTCATATAGTTTAGATAGTATATTTTTACAGTAATATATTACATGTAAATACATATACATGCATATGTACGTATATAGGAGAAACATACATGCAGAAACTTTTTTTTGTTTTACTAGTGGAGATGTATGATTTAAAATGCTTGAAGACCACTGTTCTGAAGCTTCTCAAGGGCAAGGAATACATCTTATTTATCCAGAGCATATAGCAAAACGTTGGGCACATATACACTCTCTGTTGAACTTTACTGAAATTAACATTTTAGCAAGCTTTTATCCACATTTCTAAAGTTAGTAGTAAAGTTATTTAAAATTTGGTTTGGGGTGCTTGGGTGGCTCAGTCACCCGACTGAGCATCCGACTTCGGCTCAGGTCATGATCTCCCAGTCTGTGAGTTCGAACCACACATTGAGCTCTGTGCTGACAGCTCAGGACCTGGAGCCTGCTTGAGATTCTGTGTCTCCCTCTGTCTGCCCCTCCCCTACTCACGCCTCTGTCTCTCTCTCTCTCTCAAAAGTAAATAAACATTAAAAAAAAATTTTTTTAATTTGGTTTAAGGTGGAAAATTGTCTCACTTACTGCACTTGACATGTATGAGAGCTAGAAGGAACTTAAAAGAGAAAATAGAAAGCAACCGAGGAAAAAGTCCATGTTAAAGTAACTTTCATGATTGCAAATATTTTAAAATCATGCGTAATATAAAGTTTTAACAGATACATACATGCTTACAGTTTTTCAAAAGTAGCTAAAATACAACAGTGTTAAAGACGAGAAGATCTATGGAGATTTACAAAAGGGAGTATACATTTTTAAAGCAAATGAAATTTTGAGAATAGAGTATGTTTGTTGACCCCAACTCTACAAGCTCAGAACTCAAGTCCTTTAAAATTCTTTTACAAGGAGCTGCCTAATTTATACAATATTTATGTATGCAGGGAGATATCTGCCAATCAGTTCCAATACTAATCTGATAGAAGAACCCAAAGTCTAAACCACAGAGAATTCCACTCAAATAAATTTGATTATCTTACAGTGAACGACTCTGTTAATTTTTATAAATTAGAGTTCTAGTTATACATAATTCCAGGCAACAAGTGTAGGAGCAATAGAATGAAAAGTCAACTTTGCGGTTTGTATAAGGACAAATGGATACATAAATGAATGAATAAACTATTTACAGGCTGTGTTTTGGTGTTGTTTCCAGGGTAAATTTGAAAGTATATATCTAAATATAACATAAGATGTTGGAAACAAATTTTTCTCTTCTGATTAGTTTTCAAGAAACATTTTATGAACATGATGAATTTGGAAGCCCTCATGGATTTTTTTTTCCTATACAACATTGAAGCTCTATGTTTTCCTGCCCCCTCCTTTATTTTAAGCAGAGCAGATTCTAATTTAATTATTTAAGTTTTTAACATCAAACCCAAAATAAGCATCTAAAACTTTGTGTTACTCTTCAAAGATTCTGTCCTATTCTAAGGCATACTTTCTCTGAAGCAATGTTATTTTTATCCCACTCATGATTACCTTTAAGAATCAAAAGAAATGAATTTATGGTATGAGATAGTTCTCATATGGCCTCATGTATTAGAAAAAATAAAACTAACAGATGGAACCTATTTCAGAACACCTAAAAAAATCCTTCAGTTTTAAAGTTCTTTTTATTTTCCAAAATGATTTTTAAAAGAGGATTGGGGCGCCTGGGTGGCTCAGTCGGTTAAGCGTCCGACTTCGGCTTGGGTCATGAACTTATGGTTCGTGAGTTCGAGCCCCACGTCAGGCTCTGTGCTGACAGCTCAGAGCCTGGAGCCTGCTTCGGATTCTGTGTCTCCCCCTCTCTCTGCCCCTCCCCTGCTCATGCTCTGTCTCTCTCTGTCTCAAAAATAAATAAACATTAAAAATTTAAAAGAGGATAATATATATTTTGAGCACAAACAGTTAAGGAACAGTTTTAAACACAGGTTTTATTTCCAGTTGTCAGTACCATATAACAATTTCTTTTACACCCAGCAGACTATGGCAGCTTTACCTTTTTTCTTAAATATAAATTGGAAGTGTTGAGAAAATGGCTGTAATTTTGTGCTTTGTTTTATCTCTAGGTCTTTTATTTTTCAGGTCTAAAGAAAGAAATATGGCATAAATAACAGCCCAAAATACAAAAGTACAATTAGAATTACTACTGACTCATTTCCAAACTCTCTTTAATCATCATCACCCTCATGTCAGACTGACAGACTGAGGAACATTCTGCTTTGAAAACTTTTTCTTTTTTTTTTCTTTTTTTTTTTTCTTCTTTTTTTTTGGTGCATCCTGTAGCAATGGGAATCCTTTACTTGGCTCTCTCTACTTGACAGTCTCATCAGGGTAAAGGGCATAACAAAGTGCTAAGAGAGGCCAAGCTGCTTCATGCTTACATTCTGTGCTCTGTGTTGAAACTTGCCGAAGTTTATTGATGCCCTGGGACTAGAAAAATGAGAACAGAGCCAATTTTCTCTATGGCCTTCACCCTTTCTCCCAGACCACAAGATAACCACCATTATCAAAAAGAAACTAGAATTTTCCTCTTCTGTTTTTTGTCAAGCTAAAATAATCGGATTTCTTTTTTCTTCCCAAGGATGTTTTATGAGGTTAAATATCAATCTTAGCAGGATATTGCTTATATTCAGAACAAGTGGTGTATTTTCTTTTCTTCTATTCCTGATATGTGAATAATATATGTATTAAAATAATCTTATATTTAAAGTTAAAGATTTTATACCAACTTGCAAAAGTTAGAAAATTGTGCTTATGAACGAGCAAAGTATAAGATCATATTTTTTTATTGTTTTCAACATATCTACCATAAAATATTTTGTTGATAAAATCAATACAAGATACAATAAATCCTAAATCTAGGGGAGAATATTTCTTCTCATAACTATAAAATTTGAGGAAAAATATAAAGAAAGAAAATAAGGTTAAAATGTATATAGTAAAATTAATGATCTCATCAAAGATTATACTACTTTCTCTAGTCAAGGAAGGTCTTGCTTTAAAATTTAAAGAATCAAAATGAGGTGTATTCCATTAAGACAAGGGCTGAATAAAGATTTATTTTGTTTGGCCATTATAGGTGCCCCCCCCCCCCCGCCCCCAGTTACATTTGCTGAGTTTCCACGACTTCCTCTTTTCTTACTCTGTGCCATTTCACATACTTCGTTATCTGTGTGGCCCTGAAGTCATCTGAGTTTGTCTTAGCTTTAAAAAATTGTTGGGGCGCCTGGGTGGCGCAGTCGGTTAAGCGTCCGACTTCAGCCAGGTCACGATCTCGCGGTCCGTGAGTTCGAGCCCCGCGTCAGGCTCTGGGCTGATGGCTCAGAGCCTGGAGCCTGTTTCCGATTCTGTGTCTCCCTCTCTCTCTGCCCCTCCCCCGTTCATGCTCTGTCTCTCTCTGTCCCAAAAATAAATAAACGTTGAAAAAAAAAATTGTTAATATGTGTTTTCAAAAACACTGACAAGTGTGTTACATATTATTGGTAGACATGTAAATTTTTTACAGTACTTTACAACACAGTATTTACTAAAGCATTAATTCCTTCAAGTCTTCTATCTCTCTGAAGTTACTGTACAGAAACACTCTTATGAGTGCATAAAGGATATTCACTCATACATTGATGAAATTAAAAATCAGAAACCTTCCAAATACCTGTCAATAAGGTATTAGTTTAATAATTAGAGTAAGTCCATATAATGAAATATTAGAGAGCTCTTTAGTAAAAGAATCAGGCAGTCTTAATATACATTGAAATGAAAAGATTTTGAGTAAACATTAATTAAAAAGTGGCAAAATATTTTCATATTTCTATGAAAAATGATCTCATATTAAAACAATGATGCATTAGTATATTGCTAATATTTACCAAACCAATAATGGTAGCTATCTTTGACAGGGTGGGTGGAATTTTAATAGACTTCTTATATTCTATACCCATAGTTCTGTAATATTTAAATTAGTAAAGCAAGCAAATAAGACACATAATTAAAATCTAAACTTTAGAATCCCCAACAGTGAAATTTTCTATAAAAAATTATCAGATACACAAATTATTTTCCTATATTTAAACCTGTGGCAGATGGGACCCTTGCATGGTTCAATGAGTCAACTCCTGATCTCAGTTTAGATCTTAATTTCAGCATCGTGAGTTCAAGTCCTGTGTTGGGCCCCACTAGGTGTGAAACCTACTTTAACAAAAACAAGGGGCACCCAGGTGGCTCAGTCGATTAAGCAGCCGACTCTTGATTTCAGTTCAGGTCATGACCTCACAGTTCCTGGGTTCAAGCCCCACATTGGGGTCCATGCTGGCAGTATGGAGCCTGCTTGGGATTCTCTCTCTGCACCCCCCCCCCCGCCCTTGCCCCTTCTCCACTTGTGCTCTCTTTCTCTCTCTCAAAATAAATAAACTTAAAAATATATATAAAAATTGGGGTGCCTGGGTGGCTCCATCGGTTAAGCGTCCGACTTCAGGTCATGATCTTGCAGTTGGTGAGTTCAAGCCCCGCATTGGGTTCTATACTGACAGCTCAGTGTCTGGAGCATGCTTCGGATTCTGTGTCTCCCCGTCTCTCGGCCCCTCCCCTGCTCGTGCTCTGTCTCTCTGTCTCTCAATAATAAATAAATGTTACAAAAAAATTTTTTTAATATAAATAAACAACCAAAACCAAGCCTGTGGCAGAGCTTGGCTATTGATACAATAAGAATAATGGTATATAATATGGTTCAAATTGTAAACAATCCTTGGGTTATGTTTACCAGATTTTGTTACTTTTTGTCTTCTTATTTAAATGAATAAAATGCATTTTTAGAGATACAGGTAAGTTGTTAAATTTTAACTCATTCTTAGGAAGAAGAAAAACATTAAATATTTAGAGACATATTTTTCATAGACATAAGAAGAGAAACATGTTTGGAGCTTCATTAAAAGTGTTGTGCTGGGGACCAGGTCGATTCTAAGTGCTTTAGATATCTCTTCGCCTGACTCACACTTTAAAATTCTGCAATAACCTGTTTTGGAAAGGAAGAAAAAGTGTAATCCTCCTACTGTTGAGGAGAAAAATTTGTCATCTCTGACTTAATCATGAACTAGGCAGTAGTTGCAAAATAAACTTTACAAAATTTAGGTGCCCTGTCCTTGTAAACCATTTGGTCTAAAAATGGACAGATGACATACAATATGACCTTCCAGTCATCAAGGTAGAATCAAGAGTGAGGCAAGCTTGCATGCAGGAAGAGGAATTTGTATGCTAGCCTTGGAAAATTTTATGTCTGACCTGATCTCACTGACAGGTTTCTTGCCATGATGAGGGAAAATTAAAACCTTGCTGGCCTAGAGAGGAACTTGAAAAGAAAGAGGGAATCAGAGTCTGGAAAATGAGATCATGGCTTGGACTATTGTCGTCATTATCAACAGCAGACATATACTGAGAATCCACCAGATGAAAGGCATTGAATTAAGCGTGGTGAGCCTAATGTTATAAAACCCATATGAGAGGCTGACAGAATGATATATATTTACACAGTTGATTTAATGGTGTATTTAGTTATTCTAGGCATCATCAGAATTGGTAACATTTGAACATTTCTGTCTCGCATGACTCCTCAGAAAAATGCCCACAAGAAGTTTGCATGTAAAATCAGAGATTCATTTCTTCCATAGATCCCTGGTTTTACTTCAAAATGCATTTTTTAGGTTAACACTACACAGAGAAAAGACAATCTGGTTTTGAACTCTAAGGTATATGCACATTTGTATGCCAGTAATAAGCTTCCAAAATTTATTTTCAATCTTAAACAAATATGTCAACACAACCTTTCTGAGAATTTGTCAGTTTAAACACAAAGTGTCATATATTCTAGCTGCTTGTCAAATGGTAGTAGTTTTGCTGTTGTTGTTGTTTTAATATTGTTAGTTCAAGACAGGAAGCCTCAAAGTTTTAAAATGCCAATTCATTTGACCTCAAATAACTCCTATCTATTTATTATTAATCATGTTTAAACAGGTTTCTTCAAAATGCATCTGGGTATTCTCTTTACTCCTTTCCTAAGAGTCAATGACTAAAGTTTCTTCAGTGTTGCCATAAATTAAAGCTGAATATAGTTTTCACGCGATTCTACCCATCAATGAACATGCCAATATCCAATGACCACATGAAAACCATACTTTATGATTGAAAGTATTGGTTCTGTCAGGTGACAAATAGATAACTGTCTTTAAGACTTAACATATTTTTCTAGGCATTTCTTGATCTTGCCTTTATGAAATTACTCTTAAAATTCCTAGAGTATGCAAGGTTAAACATGTGTCAGGGCGCCTGGGAGTCTCTATGGGTAAATTAAGCATCCAGCTCTTGGTTTTGGCTCAGGTCATGATCTCACAGTTTGTGAGATGAAACCCTGTGTCAGGTTCTGTGTGGCACAAAGCCTGCTTGGGATTCTCTCTCTCTCTCTCTCTCTCTCTCTCTCTCTCTTTCTCTATTTCTCTCTTTCTCTCTCTCTCTCTATTTCTCTCTCCCTCTCTCTCTCTCTCTCTCTCTATATATATATATGTATATATATAAACTTTAAAAAACCATGTATCAAGCCCTTCTAATCAATATAGTGAGCAGAAATGTGTATATGTGTATAACATTGTTTGAGCCCTGATTCTGTCATAAAGACACTGATGTAAACACAGGTTCTGGCAGTATCTGCTCATCCTTCCAAAAGTGGTCATGAGCCACTGTAAAAGTGAATCATGAGCCACTATATGCAATTCTTTCATGTTTGTTAGTTTTAGACACATTAAATGTTATATCATAGGAGAACAAGATTTTAAATTACGTTTTTAATTAAATAAATGAGTAAATAATATGCATTAATTAAGATCTGCCATAAGACTATACGTTGTCGCACTGGGTACAGCTATTATTTCCATATTGTATCAGATATATGGCGGTCCCTAAGGGAAATTGAAAACAGGATATATAAAGTGAACAATCAAACAGGAAGCTGCCTTTCCCTTTCCTCTCTGTCTCAATGCACCCTCCAAAAGGACTATCCATTGCGGTTCATACATCTAGTTTTCACATTGCTCTATCGTCTCTGCTGCCCAGGACAGAAGATAAATTGACTTCTTCAAATGTCAGGAAAGAAGGACAGTGGATAACAAACCTGACTGTTAACTGACACATTCAATTCCATGCTGCTTTTTCGTATTTGTGGAAGAGGGACAAAGAAAGGGGGAGAAGTAACCACTTACTGAGTGCCAGTGGGTTTACAGATTCTGACTTGTTGAATACTGGGCTTTAGGGATTTGTTGCCGATACAGCAAGGATATTCAGAGACTGAAAAACAGGAGACCAAAGGCACTTAATGCCAGAAACTTCACCTTGAATTTTCCAAAAGAGAATATCCCTGGATCCCAGTGTATAATGAATCTTATTTAACTGCTCTATTACATCAATGTTGTGTTATGAGTAGCTGAAGGAAATAGTTTTTATCATCACCAATTAATATTTTCTGTCTGTATTATTAATATAAGTGGGGAAAATAGTGCTAACTTTAGACTCATTTGTTATGAATTATTAGCATTTATACAGAATGTAACACCTCCTCTCAATGAGCTTGTAATATATATATATATATATATATATATATATATATATATATATATTTACATTGCATTCATGGTACCTCAAAAGAACATCATTATCCTACACACTCAAAACTTCCTTCTCTGTGCATTCTTAGTACTTCCTTCTTCCTCTCGCTTTTCCTTTTCTCCACTCTCCCTTTTCCATTTTCTTCTTTTCTTATTGATCTTAGAGTTTCCTTCCCTCACCTTAATTGGTATGACCTAGAACTGCTGTTTGTCTTCCATTTTTCTTTTTGATTTGTTCAATTCAGAAAACACTCATTGTCTACCATGCGTGCAGGTGTTGAGAATCGTATGTGAAGAAGAAATAACTTCTGCCTTGGGGAACTAGGGAGCTTTTTTCCCTTTGGCTCCTAAGGAGGGGTAAAAAAAGCAAAACTAGGATGTTTGAGGATCGAGGAGGAGGACAGAGTCAGCCTCTGTCTTTAGCATTATTAGCAAGGACCAAGTGCTCCAGCAGTGACCCCTGTAGTTCAATGGTGGCTACAATTCCTTAAAGGGGGTAAATCTTCAATCTGATACGATAGCAATGTCTGTAAATACAAATACCCCTGAGAGAAATCTACTTAATTAAGCTCTTCTTATTTGGGATTCCCAGGGTGCATTGTGCAATTTCTTTTATTATTATCATTATATACCATTCTGCCTCTAATTGTGCTATTTCCCCGAAACCAGTAGGAAAAAAGTGGGGCAGGCCATTTTGAGACTCTGGGATTCTAATTTCCAGTGATACCTCCATCCCTGTCTCTAGTATTCTTGCTTCTTTGAAGATCATATTAACTGCCTCCACTTTCCCACATTCTTCACAGAGTAATTATCTTTGTGCTCTCAACCACTTACCTACTACCTGCACATCCATTCTCTCTGTTCCTCTAGAACTTTGAGGAAGGAGGGGCATGTCCAGACTTGCATGATTTCCATGTAGCTTTAAAGAACCATTTTCTGGAATTGCTTTTGAAATGGATCGTTGCCATTTTCAATGGCATTCTTCCTTAGTATCTTGCCTTGACATTTCCTCCACGTTTTTCACAATAGTCTCCAGGAATAGAAACAGATATTCCATTCCTTTGCTTCAGTTGAGGTGTCCCCTTCCTCTTAATTAAAGAATAATGAAATGGCTTCCCTTTGCATGGAGTCTTGACATATTTTCTGGAATGTGACAATATACTTGTGAGTACTATTTTAGGGACATACTCCTCATTTATGAAGGATCTAGCATCTGTCACATTGCTAGGTACCTGCCTTAGCAAATTCTCAAATAGCAAAAACTGCTATGTACAACACTTATAGCACTTCTTACTTTAAAATCACCCCAAATATATTTGGGGTTTTCCCCACATTCGTTAAAGAACTTTTCTTAATGAGGGACTATAGCAAACATGAGCTATCCTGCGGTAGCAGGTTGAGAAAGTGAAATGTTAAACCCTGACAGGCTTAAGTTTTTTTTTAGTCTTGTCCTTTTTCTTTAAAATTCATGCAACACTTTGCATTCAATTCCATGGCATATTTACATTCATTTTAATACATTACTTAAAGCATTTTCTCCAAAGTGTTTTCAGTAAAACCAATAGATCAACATACACTGGTTTTACTCTGAGGTTTCATGTTAAGTCCAACTTGTCTCCCCTGATAGAGAAGCAGGAAAAGACAAGAAATTGCTTTTTCCTTCACCCTGCTCAACTAAGATAGAATTTCCAAGGGGCACCTGGGTGGCTCAGTCAGTTAAGCATCCAACTCTTGGTTTTGGCTCAGGTCATGATCTCACAGTTCATGAGTTTGAGCCCCCCAGCTGTGCTGTCAGTACAGACCCTGCTTGGAATTCTCTGTCTCCCTCTCTCTCTGTCCCTCTCCTGCCTGCTCTTTTTCTGAAAATAAATAAACTTAAAAAAACAAAAATGAATTTCCATAGCTAACCTACTTGATTTTCTTCCTAGAAATGTACATACCCACTTTTCCCCTCACTCCTAAGTAAGCTGACATTTTACCTGACATTATATAATAGCTTCACCTATTTGACCATTATTTAATTATTTTTCCTGATGCTTGTGTATTTTAAGCATTTTTACATAGCTCCTTTTAGATGTCTTTGATTAGGAACTCCAAGAGGACAGGGGCGCCTGGGTGGGTCAGTCGGTTAAGTGTCTGACTTTGGCTCAGGTCATGATCTCACAGGTTGTGGGTTTGAGCCCCACATCAGGCTCTGTACTGACAGCTCGGAGCCTGGAGCCTACTTCAGATTCTGTGTGTGTGTGTGTGTCTCTCTCTCTCTCTGCCCCTCCCCCGCTCATGCTCTGTCTCTTTGTCTCTCTCTCTCTCTCTCTCTCTCTGTCAAAAATAAACATTAAAAAAAAACACAAGCGGACAAATACTTTGCTCTATTCTATAAATTGCAGTGACTTATAGACCTAATGTATAACAAGATGTTTAATAAATGCATTTTGATGATGATTTTTGAATTTATATTCCACAACTTTTTTTATATAACCTTCTTGTTTGAAGTAATGTGGATTTATATTGCACTCCCAGTGGTTCCCTGTTAGAGACATGGTTAGCAATAAGAAAGAAGTAGGCGATAACAGTAATTGTTGATATCAAAATGGCATTGGGGCTCCTGGGTGGCTCAGTCAGTTAAACTTCGGACTTTGGAGTAGGTCATGATTTCATGGTTTGTGAGTTCAAGCCCTGCGTCAGGCTCTGCACTGACAGTGTGGAGCTTACCTGGGATTCTCTTTCTCTCTCCCTATCTTCTCTCAGAATAAATAAATCAACTTTTTTAAATGTCACAAATTAAAAAAAAATAATGTAATATGTAAGAGATTTTTTTTTTATTTGAGATTAATTCTTGGTTGAGAATGTCTGTTAGTGACTATGTTGGTACAAATTGTAAAAAAACAAAAACAAAAACCAAACTTTGACCTAAAACCAAAGGTTCTAGAAATCAGAATATATTTGCAGGTGAAGCCTCATCCTTGAACTTGAGATCTCCAGAGTTGCTGGTAATATGCCAATAAACCCGAAGGATGAAACGCCAGAAGTAATTGACCTGTAGTCCATCCCCAATAAAACAACATGAAATTACAATCCTCTCTAGCCCAAACCTCTAACCTATTACTATTCCTAGAGAGAAGAGTGCATTGTTTCACTGAGGCAAGGTGTTGGCAGGCAACCAGTGCTCCCTCTCTTTTGCTCTAAAATGCATTGAATAGACTGTTGAACTTGTTTATATTATTTGCTTCAGTGGCTTCCTTTGGCAAATTACTCCCTGTCTTTATTGTTAAATTCGGTGTACTGGTAGTGTTTTAATTTTAGTTTGTAGCCTAGTGTTTAACGTTTCCACTAGTGTAAACAATATTGGATAAGCTGATATTCTCTCTGAGACAGAAGCCTATAAAGTTTATCTCATCCATTTGGAAGTTTTTTACTCAACACCTAGAAAGTCTTTATTTTTTGCACTTAAAATTATCTCAATTTTATGGGATCCATAATTAATACCTATAACCTTGTCCTTTGCTCTACCTGTAGGCAAGGCAGCCTCTTCCTTACCTCCTTTGTTTTTTTTTTGTTTTTTTTTTTTTTTTAAATTTTTTTTTCAACGTTTATTTACTTTTGGGACAGAGAGAGACAGAGCATGAATGGGGGAGGGGCAGAGAGACAGGGAGACACAGAATCGGAAACAGGCTCCAGGCTCTGAGCCATCAGCCCAGAGCCTGACGCGGGGCTCGAACTCACGGACCGCGAGATCGTGACCTGGCTGAAGTCGGATGCTTAACCGACTGCGCCACCCAGGCGCCCCGATTCCTTACCTCCTTTGAATGCTTAATAGTGAAGTCAGTTTCTCCGTACCATTCTTTGCTCACTAGCTCTGGAGACATGCAGACTTTCCCCGTGTATTGCACAAGACACCTCGTTGATCTTTCTAGTTTTATTGCACTAGTTCTTTGTTTTCCACAGGAATCCCTGCTGGCTTGTCCCTACAGGATTCTTGCTGTATTCTGAATTACCTAATTAGTCTAAATCTCTAAACCTGAACTCTGGATTCTAGTAAATCAGAGGGACAACTTAGCTGCCTGGTCCTTCCTGGAAGAGACAATCCATTTTCCATGCTTGGTAGTTTGGTAGTCCTTCTGTATTTATCTTTAACATAGTTTCTAGATATCTGTGTAATTTATGCATCTAGAAATAGTATCACAGGAACATTTTGCATATATGTTAAGAAGCCAAGTATTTTTATATGGCGGGGTTTTCCCTGAAAAGTGTGCCTTTCCAAAGAAAATGTCAAAGAATAACCTCTTATATTGCCCTGGCTGCTTGAATTTGGAGTATTGTATAGTCCATCAAACAATCAACCTCTTCTGCTTGAATATCCATCTGAAGGGTAAGTTACTGCTCAGAGTTCAAATACTAGTTCAATCCCTATCTAGAGCTTCTGGCCTCTCTCTACCTCATTGTCTGGTAGATAATCACATGCTTTCTACCCCATGGATTTTTGGGACAGTGAGAAAGGACTGTCAGGTTCTTTTACTTATTGTGTAATGCACATTTTGGAGACTATAGGAGTTTATAAAGGAGGAGTCCTTTTGCCTTATTCTCTACCCGATGACTTTTCACATAACTTCTAGAATTTGGGCTCTCAGTGACTCATGAACATTATACAGATTGTCTTAAGGCCTCTCTTGTTTGTCTTTAGGTACTTCAAGATGACCTTAGTATTGGAGGTCTGCCTACCACATACTGGGTGGTACCTCCCACTGAACATTTCTGCCCATTTTATGGCACAGATTCTTCTCCTCACAGATCTAGAGCACCGTGGGCATCTAGCCCAGCTGACACACACCATGAGGCACAAAGATGAATTAGGTCATCTATGCCTACAGAGACCATGGATATTGGTACAATGGCTGCTGAGCTCACATGTGGCCATGACAGATCTCATGCCCCTCAGCAGCTCTCTCTACTCTTAGTACATGGATCATAAACAATGTAACCGTTGTTTCCATCCCTCCATGGTGCACTCAGTGAAGGTACAAGTCTCCCCAATCCCCAGGTCTAGGGTAAATGCTCACATTCGCCACACTAGTGGAGTAGACAGTCAATTATTCCCCTATACAGATTTTTTTTTTCAAGATGTCTATACAGTATCATAAAATCAAGGTCACATAGGTATAGGGCAAAACTGTCTTCTTACCAATGAGGAACCTGAGACTTTGTGTGGTCAAGTGATTTGTCCAAAGTCTTGGCCAAATCTAGAACTTGAAAATCTGTTTACTACAGTCCTTGCAGACAGTTTTGAAATACAGCTATCACAGCCTTGGGGCCATGATTAAAGTTGTCAAAGACTATTTTTCACATTGCCCATTCTTTTCCATAACTTTTGATACTTCACCTTAACAATCCTAATATTCTACTCCTTCCTTTGGAAAATTAGTTTGCCTATTGCAGACTATCACTGATGGGATTGTTCTATATAAGTTAATGACATGAAAAAACTACAAGTGTTGAAAACCAGGCCTTTGAGAATTAGATGAACTTTCTTAAAAAAAGGTGGGGGGAGGGGTGCCTGGGTGGCTCAGTCAGTCAAGCACTGGTTTCGTCTCTGGTCATGATCTCACAGCTCATGAGTTCCAGCCCTGCGTCAGGCTCTGTGTGGACAGCTCAAAGCCTGGAGCCTGCTTCAGACTCTGTGTCTCCCTCTCTGTCCCTCTCCCACTTGTGCTCTCTCTCTCTCTCTCTCTCTCTCCAAAATAAATCAACATTAAAAAAAAAGAAGACCATACCCGCAAATTTTTGTTTGTATATATGTTGTGAATATATATAGTGAAATATAATAGATATGTGTATATATGTATATAAACATCTAATACTTAAATGAAAAGACTCAAACAATTCATAATATAACATTAGCTGCTTTTTTCAGTTGTCAGTACATTATGAACCTCTTTTCATAATTCTAATGGCTGATAAAATCACACTGTATAGGTATATCATATTATACTATACTACACTAATACATATTATACTATGTTCTAAACAGTGAGGTTGTTTATATTTTCCTACTATTCATAATGATCCTTAGAGTTAAATCTTTAAATACCTACATGATTGTTCTCTCTGCATAAATTCCTAGAAATGAATTTTAAGACATTGAATAAAAAATGCCAAATCAACAGACAAAATTTATCTTGCGTATTCTAATTGCAAATGATTGTGGTATTCTCTGTTAGTAATAGATTTTTATCTATTTTTATGTTGAAATAGTCATTATTTAGAAATAGTCATACTTTTTAAGATAGTGACAAGTTTTTATGGAATATTCAGGAGTACATCTGAATGACGGTTTTGTTTCTTTTTTTAAAAATTTCTTTTTAATGTTTATTTATATTTGAGAGAGAGAGAGAGAGAGAGAGAGAGTGGGGGAGGGGCAGAGAGAGACAAAGACAGACTCCGAAGTAAGCTTTGGGCTCTGAGTTCTTAGCACAGAGTGTGACATGGGCTTGAACTCACAAGCTGTGAGATCATGACCTGAGTGGAAGTCAGATGCTTAACTGATTGAGTGACCCAGGGGCCCCTAATTTTTTTTACGTTTTATTTATTTATCTTGAGAGAGACAGAGACAGCGCAAGAGGGGAAGGGGCAGAGAGAGAGACAGACAGGGTGAGAGAGAATCCTAAGCAGGCTCCACGCTGCCAGCCCAACATGGGACTCGAATTTACAAAACTGTGAGATCATGATCTGAGCCGAAACCAAGAGTTGGCTGCTTCACCGACTGAGCCACCCAGGCTCCCCTGAATGATAGTTTTCTAAACTTGTCAGGAATCTGTGCTTCAGTCCACAGCAGTGGACTCTCAAACTCCTCTGACACAGATCGAACAACCAGTTGGGTCTTATTAGCCATTGAAATATGTTGTGTGGCTGTGTCCTCTCCTGGGTAAGCTGAGGGTGACATTTATCTGGCTTTCTGGAAGAGCTGAAACATCAGTTGGCTCACATTTAATTTGAGGCTCTGGGATTTTCTTCTCCCTGCACTAGACCCGGTTGTCTCCTCCACCTTCCCTGACTATGCCAGACATCAACCTGGACTGCAGGGCAGACCTGTCCTTGTCTCCGAGGTCTTCCTAGGTTCTTATATTGTTACTCTTTTCATTAATGAAAGTTTTATCTAATTGGCCAGCTTTTTTTAATTCATAGAAGAAAATGCTTGTTGGAAAAGGCTTACAACTTAAACTACACTTAGAACTTAAACTTACAACTTAAACTACACTACTAAAGACAGAGGTAAAAATTAGTTGAAATTATTTACCTAAGATCTTGTAAACATTGATGTTATATTTTAATCAGAATTTGAAACTGGATGTGCAATTATTATTTTTTTCCAGTAGACTCTATGCCCAACATGGGGCTTGAACTCATGACTTTGAGATAAGAATCACATACTCTACCAACCAAGCCAGCCAGGCACCCCTGGAAATGCAATTATTACCAGATTTTCAGTATCATTTAGTTATAGCTATAAAACGTCAAATATATTATTTTCTATTAATTAAAAAAAAAGGTTGATTTACCTGGAGAAGGGACACACTTCTTAACCATCAAATTCAATTATTTTCATTTTATTCAGGATTCTGTTGATGTTCTAAGGAAGTTAAAAGTTGATTTAAATAGTAGGAATATAGGGGTGCCTGGGTGACTCAGTCTGTTGGGTGTCTGACCCTTGATTTGAGCTCAGGTCATGATCTCATGGTTCGTGAGTTCGAGCCCTGCGTTGGGCTCTGTGCTGGCAGCATGGAGTCTGCTTGGAATTCTCGCTCTACCCCACCCCTCTCTCTGCCCCTCCCTGACACACACGTGCACACTCTCTCTCTCAAAATAAATAATTTTTTTTAAGTAGCAGGATTTGGATTATTTAAATTTTTTTTAATGTTTATTTATTTTTGAGAGACAGAGAGACAGAGCATGAGTGGGGGGAGGGGCAGAGAGAGAGAGGGAGACACAGAATCTGAAGCAGGCTCCAGGCACTGAGCTGTCAGCACAGAGCCCAATGTGGGGCTCAAGCCCACATACTGTGAGATCGAACCGAAGTCGGATGCTTAACTGACTGAGCCACCCAGGTGTCCCATTAGCTTATTTTTAACTTGCAATAAAATCAGTGCTTTTAAATCATTCATTCAATATATATTGATGGAGCTTCTACTATGTGCAAGGTACTATTTTAGGACCTTGAACACAAAAGAGAGCAAAATACTTGCCTTCCAGGAGTTTTTTTCTAGTGAAAGAAGAAAGAAGATTAGCAACTAATACAATGCTATGGTATATGTATACATATACATATCATGTATATATATTATATAAAATAATATATTCTATTTGTATAAAATATAGAATATCATATAGTATGTTAGAAAGTGATATGGAAAAAAATAGAACTGGGGAAATGGAATCTGAAATACAGATTAAATAAAGTAGACAGTTCAGATTTTACTGAGAGGCAAAAAAATGGAAAGAAGTGGAGGGGGTAACCAAGGGTTACCTGGGCATTGGTGTTCCAGGCAGAGAGGACAGCCATCTGGACAGAATTTATAGGTTTGGGAATCTTCAGAATATAGAGGATATGTAAAATCATGAAGAAGCATGAGATCACAAAGCAGTAAATATAAATTTTTTAAAAAGAGCCAAGTTTTGAGACCTGATCCTCTCCAGTTTAATTAAGATAGGAAGAGAAAAGCACTACCACCAAATGAAACTGAGAAAGACTAACCAGTAAAGCAAGAGAAAACCCAAAAGATGTGGCTCCATGGGTCACAAGTGAAGAATGGGCATCAATGAGAAGGAAGTGATTGGTTTTGTTAACTGCTTCTGATGGGTCAAGTAAAAGGCAGATTGAGAATTGGCCATTGCATGTAACAATCATGGAGACTACTGATGGCCTTGATAAGGGCAATTTTAGTGTGCTGGTGGAATTCAAGCCCAATTTGAAAGAGTTTAAGAGAGGATGGGTAGAGAAGACTTAGTGTGTGCATTGATAATTATTTCAAGGAGTTTTGTCACAAAAAGGAGCAAAGGAAGCTAGGGTGCCTGTGTGACTCAGTCTCTTAAACCTCTGACTTTGGCTCAGGTCATGATCTCACAGTCCATGAATTCAAGCCCTGAGTCGGGCTCTGTGCTGACAGCTGGGAGCCTGGAGCCTGCTTCTGATTCTGTGTCTCCCTCTCTCTCTGCCCCTCCCCTGCTCATGCTCTGTCTCTCTCTGTCTCTCAAAAATAAATAAATGTTAAAAAAATTTTTTTTAAGGATCAAAGGAAAGGACAGTAACTGGAAGGGAAATGGTGTCAGGAGAAAGTTGTTATTATTTTTTTATTGAAAGAAATAACAGCATATTTATATGAAAATGATCCAATTGAGAGTGAGAAATTAATGACATGGGAGAAGGAAATAATTACTGCCTCAGTGTCCTTGAACAAGCAAGATGGGATGAGACCTAGTGCATAAAGAAAAGGAAGATACTGAAGAGATTTTAATATACATTGACACTGCATAATGTCAGGGTGTTCTTCTAAATAGTCCAAGGAGTCCAAGATTCAGAGTGAAGGTTGGGAGTGCATAGATAGGTATCTGGGGTTGTTGTCACTTTTTTTCTAGGTTTTTAATTTTTTAATTAATTCTTAAACATTAATTCTTAAACATTCTTAAACAATGGCCATGAAGATAGTGGTCAAATCTGTTTTATCTATGTGTCTGGTGCCTAGCATGGGTCCTGGCACATTAAATAGGCACTTAATAAATATTTTCCAGTTGACTAGATGAAGGAGAGATTTTATTTTTTTCCTCTTTTACCTGTATTTCTTAAAATCAACCTAATTAACATTTACTACTTTTTAAATTAAAGAATGAATATTATTAATCTTAAAAAGATAAATGGACCCAGGAATCAATCATTGATGATTTAAAGTGAAATGCATTATTTGATAGTCTACCTTGGGTGATTTGCTAAATACTGTGTAATTCTGAACCAAATTTAAATAATATACATTGGATGCCAATAATGTGGTAAGGATTTACATTTATGTAGTAAAATATATAATCAGCCCCACTTTACAGATGAGGAAACTGAGGCTCACAGATGTTAAGTAACCTGCCTAAAATCACAATGTGAAGTGGAAGACCAGAACTTATCCTTTATCTGCCTGACTCCCTGCTCCTTTCACTCAATCCGCTACTTCACAGATCTGTCCATTGTAATGCAGGTACTCTGCATAAAAATATTACCCAAATGCCCAATGCAATGTTTTCTTCAAATCAGATTTATTCTAAACAGTTTCTTCACCACAAAAATTCATAACTGTTTTCTAGCAGTTTTATCTTGGCTTAAAGAATATCTTAAACTATTAGCCTTTAAAGATCTGTAAAAGCACATTTGAATGAGTTCAAAGAATCATCCTCAAATAACATAATGTATAGCTAGATTGGGGTTTATAACATGTACCTATCTTTATTACCGAAGGGGAGGTGGGGGAAGAAAAGAAGTTTACAATATTGCAACCCATCCATAATTTGGAGCCCTGGAAAACTACAAAGCGGAAAGTGAATTACTTGTGCTTTTTTCCAAGGTGGAATTCCAATGGACTGAGAAAAAAGAACAGAATTTAAGTCAGTTTTAGCTGTGTTCTGCTTGTTTTTTAATTTGAGGTACATTCATAAGCACTGTAAACGTATTTTCAAATAATATTAAATATATATGAAGCAACAGGTGAACGCTTCCTTGTATCTCCTTCTGATTTACTCCCCTTGTAATTGGTAAGCACAGTCAGTGCTGTCCATGTGTCCTCTTAAACCTGTCTGTGTACAGTAAAAAAATGCTACCTTGATGTTCTTTTCTTTGGAACATACTGGTGAACCACATTCATATAAATACCTGCAGAGTCTATCATATTGTGAATGTGTCGTTAGTCATTTAACTACTTCTCTATGGAAAGACATTTGAGACTTTTCACAATTTCACAAATACAAATACAAATAGTGCTACAACAAGCACCTATGTATTTCCAAAGAATATGTTCCTAGATGTAAAATTGCTAATCTAAAGTTTTGGGCAGGGGCACATGGGTGTCTCAGTCGGTTAAGTGTCTGTCTGACTCTTGATTCCAGTTCAGGTCATGATCTCACAGTTCTTAAGATCGAGCACAGAGCCTGCTTGAGATTCTCTCTCTTCCCTCTTTCTCTGCTCCTCCCCCATAGGCATCCTCTCTCTCAAAATAAATAAGATAAAATTTAAAAACGGTTTTGGCATTAGAAATTTTGGACAGATATTGCCAAATTACCAAACCAAAGAACTGTCTCCTTAACCATATAGGCAAAATCCTGCTATCATAGCCCTTTGGTAACACTGGATATTATTGGACTTAAAATCTGGCAATCTGGGGTGTGTGTGTGTGTGTATGTGTGTGTGTGTGTGTGTGTGTGTGTTTTACTGGTGTCTGAGTTTTAATTTGCATTTTCCTGGTTAGTAGAGAGGTTGAGCTTCCTTTCATATATGTATGAAAGGTATTTCTTTTTTCTAGTAAGTACTTCCATAGAATTAAAAATATGCCCAGCTTCTCAATGATTTCTCCTTTTAGTTTGTATTGAAATATTCCAGAGGGTACCCAAATTCCACCCAGAAAATAACAGTATATATGTCAAGGTCATTATTTTCAAAAGGGAAATCATTTATTTTTGTAGAATTTTTATTGACTATAAAAGTAAATTATGATAATGATAAGAAAAAAAATATCTAGGTGTGCAGAAAACTATTAAGAATACTATTATGAAAAATGTTAAAACCACTTAAAACAAAAACAGGGGTAACCACCACTAACATTTGGGTTAACATACATATATATACTTAACATGGTTTTGTAATATACCATTTTACAAAAGTGACAAAAGATTACACGTATTGTTTTGAAATCTGAAGTATTCTTTTAAATTTTAATTTATTTTGTTTTGTTGTGAAAATAACATACGCTCATGGTAAAGCATGCAAATACGTAGAGAAGTGTGATGTGGAACTCAGAAATTCCTGCTCTGCCCTGCCCTTGATAATTTTTTTGGTTTGCTAAATTACTTCCCTTAAAGCTGCCTTATTTTGGCATCCAGACTGCTATAGGAAGCCTACATAAGCAAGAATGAGGTAGAAATTCCCTCAAAATATTCACTGGCAATAACTAATCTAGAATTTTGCTTTTCCTGAAGTTTCATGGATAATCTACAGCCTTGGGGTTTGAAGACATGATTGGAGTCCCATTTCTGCCATTTATAGCATTAAAAACTGCTTCATTCCTCCTCGGTTGTAAAATGAGATTAGTAACACATAACCTCTCCAAGATACTCTGCAAATTAGATGACAATACTGCCCGACACAAGGGAAAGTGCCCAATAAATTTGATTTGACTTTGAATTTTCCAAACTACTCTGTATAACTGTGTTTATCTTATAACTAGATTTATACAGGAAAAAAAATGTTATTTTCACTTCATTCATAACCCAAAATCTGTCTTATCACAAAGATGGCAAAGAAGATTTCTTTTTAAGTATTGTGTCGTAAAATGTAAGACCTTCACCAGGTCATAACATTTATTATTTTCAAGCAAAGGGAGTCTAAGCTGTTTTGAAATCATTATGTCCTGAAAATTAAGAGATGCATAAATATGAGTAAGCCCATAAAACTTATAAGTAGCCTCTGGTTTTGTTGTTGTTGTTGTTGTGTTTATTGACATTAGAGTGATGTATTTAATCATGATAATCTTAATATTTCTATGAAGAATCTATTCTGGACAGGGCAATCTTTAAATAAAAGGTTTGGCCAGAATGATGTCAACAATTAATACGATCCATATTTGTGACATTTTTCAAATCTACTCCTTTAGGAATTTCAGTTCCAGTCTAAATAAAAAGGGAATTTGCTTTTAAAAATATTTTCCCTCTGCTTACTTTCCTATCCTTTTAACTTTTAAAAAATTGTTTTACTGAGGTAATGTCTATGATTTTGTTTTTTTTTAGTAAAGACTTTTATGGCTTACTTAAGGGAAACTACCTTTTGCATTCTTGATTTTTTGACTCTGGCTACTTAAACTACTCTTAGCTATATTGAGATTGCCTGAAAGGCCTTGAAAGAATAACTTGGAGCTGGTGTTTCCTATTGTGAAAATATTTCATTTATAATCTGTGCCCATGGAGGCTGAATTGTTGCGAAGTCTACATCTTAGAACCCTATTAAATCTGGCTAGGACCAGAAATGATTGTCATTTTTTTTCAGTGTGAAAATATGATAGGATTTCCAAGACTCAAAACTAAAATCTATTCATTTAATTGGGAGAGTTGAAAGTCAAGATAGTAAATGAAATTTAAACTTACATGACCAATTTGAAAGTTTAAGTCTCCTGGGCACCTGGGTGGCTCAGTCGGTTGAGCGGCCGACTTCAGCTCAGGTCATGATCTCACGGTCCATGAGTTCGAGCCCCGCGTCGGGCTCTGTGCTGACAGCTCAGAGCCTGGAGCCTGTTTCAAATTCTGTGTCTCCCTCTCTCTGACCCTCCCCTGTTCATGCTCTGTCTCTCTCTGTCTCAAAAATAAATAAATGTTAAAAAAATTTTTTTTTTAAAGTTTAAGTCTCTAGGGGCACCTGGGTCACTCGGTTGAGCATCATGATGACTTTGGCTCAGGTCATGATCTCACAGTTCATGAATTCAAACCCTGTGTCAGGCTCTGTGCTGCAGCTCAGAGCTTGCAGCCTGCTTTGGATTCTGTGTCTCCTTCTCTTTCTGCCCCTCCCCTGCTTATGCTAGCTCTCTCTCTCTCTCTCCCAAAAATAAATAAATGAACACTAAACAAAGAAAAAGAAAAAAATTACATCTCTAGTCCACTAATCCAAGTTAATAGCAATTGTTTGCTTATGAAACTAGGTGAATAGAGAACTTGACCTCTCTAACATAGATAGTGCTAGGGTTTAGTCAATTCTTTGATTTCCTTAAGAAATACACCCTACTTACTTACTCAACCTTAATTAAAGCTTAAATGTGGTAGTTCTCAGTTACACATAACATTATTATTCTGAATGAGCTGTTACATTTTTCTTCTATGTTATTCCATTTAAATCTTCACAAAATTGCTGAAAGACACATCTCTTCACTAGCACTCAAATTGGGAAGAATCAAAGGGGTGGGGAGTGTGACACAATCTAGCACGACAACGAGATAGAGGCTACACATTAAAACCCCCTACAAGGCCATACAGGCTCTAGAGTACAATGAAGATTCATCATTATGGCCGCCTGAAGGAGGCCAGTTTTTCTGTAGTCCATATGGTACAGATGATGTGTCTTTTCACATTTGTATTGATGTCTTGAGATAATCATCAAAATGACCTTGGAAATGTGCAGAGTAAAAAAATGATCAGCCCAGCCCATGGTTTTCCTGTAGTCTGTGGCTCCTCACTGAAGAATCCTAACATTTTAGAATGGGAAACATATCAAGTCTTTAGCAATTAAACTGTTATTACATGTAGAACCGTGAGCATTCTTAAGATCTGGCTCAATAACCTTAGCCTTGGCAAGGAATTCAACATGTAGTAAAATGATAAACATTCTTCCCAGACTATGCTGATCATTGTTCATGATTTGAGGGCAAAAACAAAGACATTAATAAAAAACCCACCAATCATTCAAACGTCACTGGCAACGCATGAACAAAAACAGAAAAGAGAAAGAAAGAAATGCATGCCAACTGAAAGAAGGCAAAATGTTACTTTGATATTGTAGAATGTTATTGTAAATAAGAGCCTATCTTGAAGAGCAATTTAATATATCAGTGAGCTTATGGATGAATTATGATGTGGTCCTGTGGGACAAAGAAAATCAAGGGGAACAGAGTGGACAATTTATTTTGAATTGAGTGGGGATGGTATTAACAGCTCAATTAAGTGCCAACAGTTTAGAATTAGCTAAGAGCCATTGTCTTCCTGGGACAGATAAATTCTAGCCATTCTAACTTGCTTTATGTTTCACATAAATGTGAACTAAAATGTGCTTACATTGTTCCTGTTGACAACAGAACAAACCAAAAATGGCTTCATTTGCTGAGTACAAATGAAGATTCATCCATCCTCATTTTCTAGATCACTGTCAAGGCACACATTCTTTTAAGTTTCTCTATATACATTAATGTAGATACATTTTCATTCTGAATCGTCCCCATTCCTACCTGTCCTACTCTCTCCCTGTCCCCAGCACTTGTTCACTGACTGTCTTAGGACGCCACCATCACTCTATAGGTAAAAAAAGGTTTTCTCGTCAGTTGTTCTGCACTAGATTCGGGGCTCTGCCAAGAACAGCTGTTTGATAAAATGGGCAGTGGTCAGCTTTTCCTCAAACACAGGTTCTGTGCATTTTTGCTGTTATCACTTAATCTTGCTATCTCCACCTCATCTCCTGAAAACAACTTATTTTCCTTTACCTCTCAAGTCACTCTTTCAGGTCTACTTTCCCTTACCATTTTCTGTCATTTGTTTTCAGAGCTAGGGAGCTTTTACAGGACCTTCCTGGGCTACCATTCTTTGATTCCACATCTGCCTGAGCTTTAAACAGAATCCCAAGGACATTCCCACAGGGAGTGTTAAAGCTATTGTTTCACACTTGCTAGATCAAGCTAATACCCCTCACCAGTCCATCTCCACTCAGAGCCTTAGGATAGACATACTGCTATGTGTTGTCCCCACCCAGTACAAACTCTGTAAAAGAATTTTGAAACAGACATCTTCAAAGATCCTACCAAGAGAAAATGAAGTATCCTTCACACCTTATTTTCATAGTGCCTTAACATCTTAACGTAGTGCCTTAACGATTTCCCCAAACATCTTTTAGTCTCCTCCAGAATCGTGGAAACTCCTGCTGTTTGTCTGTCTGCCCCTCATCTTTTTCTTTCTCTGTGGTCCCTAAATACTAAATCACAAGAGGAAATGGAGAAATTACACATTAAAAATTCTCCTGTGTATCCAGCAATGGCAGAAGTCAGTTTCAAAAGCCCCTGCAGATCTTGATAATAACTATTTCTTTCTAATTCTAGCTGTTCATTGCTAAAATAGAAAGCTGGGAGCAGAACAAAATTGTATTTCCAGAGGAATCTAACTTGTAGCACTTCGTAACAAAGTAAAAAATATGCTTACTAAAGTGCTGATTTATAAACTATGGCTATGTCATAAAGTACTGGGCTACCACTCTGGATCTGGTAGGAAAACAGGAATATTCAGAGAATTCCAAAAAGAACAGCTCAGAACTCCCTACAAGTTTAGGCTACAATGCCAACCTGTCTTCAAGTGAGCCAGATACACAGAGGGAAATCTTCAAGAGCACAGTAAGAGTCACTAAAAAATATGGAAATTCAATAAATACAAAAAAATGTGAAAAAGCAATCATGTTTATTTCTAATGAAGAGTCTAGCCTGTTAATTCTCATGGCATGATGACAAAGCAATAAGAGAGCCCACATCCTTGGTTTATGAAGACTTTATGAAAAATACTGTCCTCTGAAGTATGGAAAAATCACTTTGCTGGGAAGGCCAGTGTTCTCACATAAAATTTCTGATCATTGGGCTTGCCCACATCTTTCATTTATAAGCATGTTGGGCAGGGTCACTCAAGGAAAATTTAATTAAAAGAGAAAAGGGCTATTAGTTTGCTGTAAGTGGGTAAATCATAATTACATGGACTTCCTTGTTAATTCAAGTATATTATATACTAAAATTGTCTCATCACAGGAATTTCACTTTGTGGTGCTCTCAAGCCCACCCCCTACTCCAGACCCCTGCAGCTGTCTTGATCAGTAATCTGGAGAGAAAACCAAACATCCATTGCAACACAAAGCTCATCCTGTAACAAAGCTCATCCCGTGTTAAGATGAGTCATGTTCTGGTATTGGCAGCGTAATTGTCAGCTATGGACACGGGAGGAGAGTAAAAGTTGGTACTTTTCACTATGGACTGGGTACTATGGACTGGGTACTCTGTTGGTCACTTTATTTATTTTTTAATGTTTATTTATTTGAGAGAGAGAGAGAGAAAGAGAGCATACACAAATGGGGGAGGGGCAAAGAGAGAGGGAGAGAGAGAATCCCAAGCAGGCCCCACACTGTCAGCGCAGAGCCCAACAATGTGGGGCTCGATCACATGAACCGTGAGATTATAACCTGAGCTGAAACCAAGAGTTGAACGCTTACCCAGCTGAGCCACCCAGATGCCCCCCTGTTAAGTCATTCTATATTCATATCTCCTTTAATCTGCAGCAACCTGAAAGGTACAAACTATTATTATCTTCCTACATAGTCATCCACAGGCCCTGTGTCACTCCTGCCTTCCCTGAGATTGTAGCACTTGTCTCTCACATCACACCTTCATAATTCTTGGTTATGTGAATATCCACCTAGATGATCTTTCTAGTAGTAGCTTTATGACTACCTTTTCCAATAGTGTCATCTTTTACTTTCCTTCTGTGTACAAACCATACAACTTTTTATAACCATAATCCCATTCCTTCCATGATCTCAATCTCAAGTAGCCCATTCTTCAACCACTAATTCCTATCTTTAGAGAAGCTCCTTACTTCTAGTGATCTGATTCTTGTAATTCTTCAGCCCTACTAAGACCTACCATGCATTGATCCCACCACCTTTCCACTCATGACTTCCTTTCCTCCTGAACTACAGTAGATTCCGTGGTCCATCATTGTAACTCAACTCATTACCCTCAAGTCCCTTCGCCCACCTCTCTTGCTGGCATGACCCCAGTCCAAGTTCAATCTAACACTCTGCCGGTTTCATATTTATTTCCAGCTGAACATGACTAGAGAAAAAAATGAGCATGACTAGAAAAAAAAAAGTGCAACTATTATGATTTATTCCTATTTAAATTCATAACTACTAATTTCACCTGAGCCTTGTTTGTAGCCACTAATCCTCTTATTTTCCAGGTCTATCTAGTCCCTCCCTATCCAGATTCTCTCTTCTTCTTCTTCTTTTTTTAAGGTTTATTTATTTTTGACAGAAAGAGAAAGACAGCAGGAGCAGGAGAGGGGCAGAGAGAGGAGAAGAATCCCAAGCAGGCACTCTGCTGTCAACACAGAGCCCAATGTAGGGCTCCATCCCACGAACCGTGAGATCATGACCTGAGCCAAAATCAAGAGTCGGATGCTTAACCAACTCAGCCACCCTACGGATTCTCTCTTCCTACAACAAAACTTTAATACCTCCCCCATGATCTTAAAGATCAGCTTATGATCTTGTTTCCTGTTTCACAGAAAAAATTGAAGCAGAAGAGAACTTTCATAGGCCCCCCCCCCCACCATGGTTATCTCTACTTTCTATTTGTCAATTATGGATGACCTATTTATGTTTCTCTTCAAGAACAGAATTCTATTCTTAACTTAGCCACTAGATCTCATTCCTTATTGCTTACCGAAAGATATTTCTCCGTAGATACCCCTCTCTGATTTAATATATATATTATCAGTATCTTCTTCTACAGTATCATCTCTATGAGCATATAAATAAAGTGAAAAGTCTCTTTTTCTTTTACATTTCCTTCTACCTACTGCCTCATTTCTATCTACCCACTTAGCAAAGCTCTTATTTACACTTTTTGGTCAGGCATTGCCCCTACCACTTTATCAGAACTGCTTGTCAAGGTCACATTGCCCTCCATGTTTCTAAATCTAATTGTAAATTCTAAGTCTTTCATTTATTTTGCTCATCAGTAGCTTTTGAGAGAAGTGATCACTCCCTCCTGCACCTTGCCCTATTTTTTTTTTAAATCTTCTTTATTTTGCTGCCAGGAAACCATACTTTCCTGGTTTCCTCTTACCAGCTTTGCTGGCTCTTGTCAGTTTCCTCTGCTGGTTCTTCCTCATTTCCCGATCACTAGACATTGAAGTGTGCGGGACTCAGTCCTCAGAATATGTCTCTTCTCTGTTTATAGTGTTTATAGTCTAGAGGCTTTAAATATTTGTTGAATGGAAAATTTTTATCTTTAGCTTAAAATCCTTCCATGACCTTTATCTCCGATAGATGGATAGATAGATAGACCTACCCATTTGACAACTCCACCTGAATATATAATGGACATCTCAAAGTTAATTTGGCTGAACCTGAACTCCTGTTCTGCCCCATCCTTTGGAAAACCATTGCAGGCTTTCCCAGCACAAAGTGCTAACACCCTCCTTGAAACGATACAAGCAAGAATCCTTAGAGTCAAGGTGTCTCCTCTCTTTTCCCTCATTCAACATCCAGCAAATCCTTTTGACTCTACACTAAAATATATTCAGAATAAACCATCTTCACCTGATCCAAGCCACCACCATCCTTCATCCGGATAACAGCAGCGGTCTCCTAACTTGTCCATCTTTCAACCTTTACTCTGCTGCAGTATATTTTCAACACAGCAACCAGAGTCATCTTTAACCTTAATCAGGTCTTTCACTCCTCTGTTCAAGACCCTCCAGTGACTCTCTATTTCACACAGAGTGAAAATCAAAGTCTTAGAATGGGCTACAAATGATAGCACTGTCTCCTGCTGATCTTATTCCCTGATCACCTTGCTCAAATCTCTGGTCTTATCCCCTCCACCTCCTCCCTCCCTTGCTTACTGTTCTCCAACATTTTGCTTCCATGTTACTCCTGGAGCATGCCAGAGCCTTTGCAGTTACTATTTCTTTCTGGTATTCTCTTCACCCCAACTATTCTCATGACTCACTTCCTCACTTCCTTCAGGTCTTTCCTCAAATATCACTTCTGAGTGAGGCTTTCTCTAATTGTTCCATTTAAAATTTGCCAACCACTTTCTACATTTCACTTTACTCCCCATCCCTTGTACACTTACCACTATATAATATACTGTATATTTTATTTAGTCATTTTCTTTTTACTACTTATTTTCTTTGTCTCTTTTGTTACCTGCACTAATACAGGTGGGGCTTGAATTCACAAACCATGAGATCATGACCTGAGCCACAATCAGGAGTCGGGTGCTTAACCAACTGAGTCACCCAGGCATTCCATATGTTGTTGGTTTGTTTGTTTTGTTTTATTTTGTTTTGTTTTGAGAGATAGAGGGAGACAGAGAACCCTAAGCAGGCTCTACTCCCAGCAGGGAGCCCAATGTGGGGCTCAGTCCCACGACCATGAGATCATGACCTGAGCCTAAGTCAAGAGTCAGACACATAACTGACTGAGCCACCCAGGGACCCCCATAGTGTATGTTTAATAAGTATTTTTTTTCAAGAATGAATTCAGTTTCCAGTTTAAAGTTGAGGCTTCAAAGTATAAGCTCGAAACCAAAGAGCAAGTACGCTTGCTCCTGGGATTGGAACCCAGGCAGTCTAACTCCCAGGGCTTGCCAAGTGTTCTTCACCTAGGCCTGATTACCAGATACTGGAGGAGAAGCTGGGGTGGTGATGACAAACCATACCTTGTTTACTCAATAATGGTGACGGTTACAGAAGAGAGAGGTTGTATTTCCAATACAATTTGGTAAATGAAATGAAGACAATGAGGAAAGGTCTTAGACTAGTTTCACAAATTCAGAGGCTGAATCTTAATAGATGAGTGGGCATTATTAGGTAGATGAAGAAAAGAAGAGATATTTCAGGTGATAAGAATAGCACGTACAAAGACACGAGGTATATAGTTGCATTTTTATGTTCAGTTACCTATTCCTAAGGGATAATAATTAACACACCCATACACATGCACGCATAGGTTTTGATAGAAGATAAGACTGAGGCAGGAAGCAGAGTACAGGTAATGGAGTCTTCTTGCCATGCTAAGAATCCTGACAGTGAGTCACTTAGGAGTTCATCAGGGGAGTTCTTTGATTACATTTGGTTTAGATTGCCCCCCTGGTGGCAGTGTGAAGGGGGGACCAGTAACTAAACTAGTGAAATAGTCCTGTTCAGTAAAAAAGTCCTGACATAGGACAGCAGCAATAGGGATGCTGCTGAAGAGGCAGAAGGATGATACATTTGGAGGGAAAGTCAGTTATTCTTAGTACCTAAATAAGTAGAACTAGGAGTGAGAGCAGGAAAGCATTGAGGATGATTCCAAGTTTCTTGACTTTAGCAGCAGGGGTGGTGTTACTGGGCTAAGACACAGGATGTAAGAGAAAGATGTCTGGTAGTAATGGTACAGGTTCATTGTTGGACACACTGCCTTTAAGACACCTCAGGAAAATCCAAGTGGTGAAATGAGTCTAACTATCCAGCGAGATGTCAAAATCAGAAATGTAGACATGAAGGTCACCTACATAAAAGTAGAAATCAAACCATGAGAATGGATCTGACGTCAAGCCAAGAACAAGGTACAGGAAGCAGTGAGTCAGAAATGCTGGGGAATACTGCGTGGGAAGGATTGCAGGAGAGAGGGCTGGATGGAGGGGAACCTACCATGGCAGTCAAGAATCAAAAGTCAGATTGGTGGGGGGCACCTGGGTGGCTCAGTCAGTTAAGCATCTGACTTCGGCTCAAATCATGATCTCATTGTTCATGAGTTGGAGCCCTGCATCAGGTTTTCTGCTGTCAGTGAAGAACCTGCTTTGGATCCTCTGTCTCCTTCTCTCTGCCCCCCCACCCCCGATCTCTCTCTCTCTCTCACACACACACACATAGTCTCTCTCTCTCTCTCTCTCTCTCTCTCTCTCTCTCTCTCTTTCACCCTCTCTCTCTCTCTCAAAAATAAAATAAACATAAAAATATTTTTTTTAGGGGCACCTGGGTGGCTCAGTCGGTTGGTATCTGACTTTGGCTCAGGTCATGATCTCGCAGTCCGTGAGTTTGAGTCCCGTGTAGGGCTCTGTGGCGGCAGCTTGGAGCCCAGAGCCTGCTTCAGATTCTGTGTCTCCCTCTCTCTCTCTCCCTCCCCTGCTCATACTCTCTCTCTCTCTCTCTCAAAAATAAATAAACATAAAAAAAACACCTCAAGTCAGAGAGGTGGCAGATAACTAGAGGAATTTAATGCAAGTGATGGAAATAGAGTATTTTTTAATGTTTATTTTTATTTTAGGAAGTAGAGAGAGAGAGAGACAGAATGTGAGTGGGGGAGGGGCAGAGAGAGAGAAAGACCCAGAATCTGAAGCAGGCTCCAGGCTCTGAGCTGTCAGCACAGAGCCTGATGCGGGGCTTGAACTCACAAACGTGAGATCATGACATGAGCGGAAGTCAGAGGCTTAACTGACTGAGCCACCCAGGTGCCCCGGAAATAGAGTATTTTTAAAAGGGGAAAAGATAAGGGGAAAGTTCTTCTGGAAAAGTCAGTTTTAAAGGAATGGTGGGAGCAGATGCCTTATTAACCACTGGATGAGAGATTTTAAATTAGAATAATTTTCAAAAATACTGAGTATAGAGAAGAGAGAAGTGGGGCAATATCAAGACAGCAGGGCAAGAAGAGTTTTGGGTTTTTCTTTGAATGAGATGAGAAGCCTATGATCTGGGCTGATATTTACACCAAGATTACCCACTAGTTTTTTATGGCTGGTCCCAGATCTGGATTGCTGGTGTGTCTATTCTGAGTGGTCAGAATCCAGAATAGTCAGTGCCCAGAGTCCCTGCTAAATATTTTTAATATTCTCTTTTTAAATATTTTTAATATTCTCTCAGTTATAGGCTAAGGAGAAGAGAATAGAAAAAAAGAATGGCGATCTGTTATAGCAGAGGTCAGCAAATTAAGGTTGAGGGCCAAATTTGGCCACTAGCTCTTTATATATGGCCCTCAAACAAAGAAGGGCTTTTTAGTGATTAAAAAAAATAAGAAGAAGAACATTTCAGAGCACATAACAATTTTATGAAATTCAGATTTTGATGTCCATATATAAAGTTTTATTGGAACATGGACGCATCCATTTGTTTGCATATTGTCTACAGCTGCTTTCCCATCACAACAACAGAGTTGAGTCATTGTGACAGCGACCATATGTCTGGCAAAAGCCTAAAATATTTACTATCTAGTCTATTACAGAGAAGACTTGTTGACTACTGATTTATAGTACAATTTCTGAGAAAAGAGAGGAAGTAGGGATCAAGGCACACATAGAGGTATTGGCCTCAAACAGGAGAAAAGATAACTTGATCCTAGGAAAGAGGGAAAGTGTGATAGAATTGTGCAAATATAAACAGGTTTGTAGCTAGAGGAGAAAGAGGAGGGCGCCCCTCACCACATCCACCCACACACTCTAAGTTAATGTTTTGGCTGCCATCGACCATGACATTCTGGAGGACAAAAACTGTGTCGTGTTCATCCGTCTCCCCCATGGCTTTCAGCACAGAGCCTTCCTTTCAGCCACTCTCACTAAATATTTAATTGAATCCCAGGTGAAACTCTATTATAAGCACATTCCTAGAAACCTCTGCCCTTAGGGCCTTGCATTTAATTCTCTTACTATCTGGGCCCACATTTATTAAAGTTTGATGTTATGTTTAGAGGTGTGAAGAGAATGGAAGCTGGCTTCTTATTTAGTTAATTTCCAGTTCGCTAAATGGAGGCAATATAGTCAGAGAGTTAATATTCTTATTAAAATTGTCCTGTTTTCCCCCTTTTTTTCAACCTGAAGAGTTCCATGTATCACTAAGGGGTTTTGAGAATAAAACTATACAAATAGTATTTATTAAGCTACTAATGGTCTTAAAAAAAAAGAACTACAGGAGAGTTGAAAAGTTAAGGGAGAAAAATTATTACAGAGTAGAGTATGTGGCAACCCTTATTTTATTTAGCCAGCACGCTGAGTTTTAAGAGTTTGAATTTTAACACCCTTGGCTATACACTACTCATTCACAGTCTCACACCTGCTCATACAAATATATTGCCAGCCTGAACCTGAAAAGTACTTAAATTTGTAGTTGCTAATGAAGAGTTATCTGAAAGCACAAAAGCAGTCCAGATGACCAGCTTGAGGTTAAGTTTTATTATGACCTAAATATACATGTGCCTGCGCACACACACACACACACACGCACGCACGCACACACGTTCACATGAATATACATATATTCACTCCAATCACCCAAACCACCAGATCTCTCTTGTTCACTTAAAAAATAACAGCATGACAGTGGTAATCATTGCAATATATAAATATATCAAACCAACACTCTTGTACACCTTAAACTTACACGATGTTATATGTCAATTACAACTTAATGGATTAATAACACCACATTAAAAAAATAGCAGCATGTATGTGAAAGTCTCTGATTTTACCTATTAATCTATTGTGAATGCAGAAATTAATTTTTCAAGCACTCAGTTATCTAATGTTCTTTAGTCCCTTCAATAAATCTTTGCATCTCCAAAGGGAGTTATACATGTGGTGACCTATAATGCTATTCATCCTGCCATGATCGTCCTTATCATTAATCTTCTAGGAAGGCAGAAACTGCTGAAAGGAATACTCTGAAGTGACTGATGACAGCATTGTAGTGCTCAAAGACAGAAAATGTATCTATGCATGCAATCTAAGAGTAATGAGCGCATTTTCATACTCCCATACCACAGCCTGTGATCTACAAACTAACTCATCTATAGTATAACACCAACTTACAGGCATGCGGTGTGTCAGAAGCTGTTAGGAGAGAGAATGAAGAAAATGTGTAAAGAAAAAGAAAGCAAAACATTTTGCCTGTTAGTTTATATGGGAATTGGAATACAGGAGTGTTAGTTTCTTCTTTCTAATTTCATTATTTTTCAAGATATGTGAACTTTTGCTTCTCTGCCACTTTCTTCAATAAATCACTCTGGTACCAGAAAAAAAGCAGTGCTTGGTCTGTGAAGGAGAGAGAAACAGCAATAAAAACACAGTCTGTCAACTGTTAGTTTCTACTGATAGAGGTGTACCGTTAAGATCACTTGTTCTAAATAATATTAAACTCCTCATAGATAAAGGCCAGGAAAAACAGGAAATGGTCGTCAGTTGAACATGCTTTTTTCTAAGTATCTTATTTTAGGCTTTTTAACTGAACAGCATTTAAATGCATTAGACCCAGATAAATGTTGGAAAGCTGACTTTTTAAAAAAAAGGAACTAAACATAATTTATTAGTAGACTATTCTTTGGAAAGTGTCCCAGAGTCATCCACGAGTAAATAAAAGGGATGTAAAATAGAACTGATAGTTGTACTAGTGAGGAAAATCAGGTTCTATTGCCACCATTTAGCTTTGACACAATAGAATTTAAGGGGATATAACTAAATTAAGATTTATGTAAGAACTAATAGGAATAATATTAAATTTGTGTTTTTAAGTCATCTTTCTACTGTCCTATTTGTCCTGTGTTATGGGACTACTCTGTATGTAAAAAATGAACAGACCAGTTTTTATTTATCCTTAATCTAAGGACTAAAGGTGACAGGTCCAATTATTTAGGAAGCTCACAAACCCTTTTATTATTTTACCTGGAAATTTCCCCCTTGTTAAATGGTGGAAGGAATGGAATTTTTTTCTGAAAATATTTTTTGAATAGTAATACCAAATTTAAATAGTATAGGTATACTATTTCCAGAGACAGAGGAAATTGCTCAGTGACTGCTGTAAAGCCATTTTGAAAATAACCCATGGTCTTGAACCATGTAGTAAGAGTACTAGATAGTTACAGCCCCTTTTTAGCACCTCCTGGACCATACTTTTCATAAACACCTGTGAACGATGCTTATCTCTCCCTTTTCCTGTGTTCTCTTCTGTCATGTCACTCTATAGCCAAGCCGAGATTTATGCTATCTTTTCCCTCTACCCTTAAGCCATGTGGTTCTCACTGAGTGATTGTGACTGTGCTCCACTGCCTTCCCATCTCCACTGACTGTCCACCAAACCAGCGGAAGCCTGACTGCAGTATTGCCACATTTACTACAAAACGGAGCTTGAGTTACTCAAGTCATTCTGTTTTTCACAGGAAAGAAAGCAATACAGTAATCAGGTGGCAAAGTACTGTCTAAAAGCAAAGTTCAAAATATTATGTATAATTTGACTAACTACTCGATCAGATATGAAATGCAGGTCTGTATGGTAAACCACATGTTGTCCCTTATGTACTTGGCTTGCAGATCTAGTCCCTTAGTGATCTGTCTTTAATCGCTAAACTGTTTCACTAGTGTTCATGATGTGGTTTGGTTCACTGTGGCTTAAACATTCAAGAGACCAAAAAGATGCCATTGTGTGTGTGTGTATGTGTGTGTGTGTGTGTGTGTGTGTGTGTGTGTGTGTGTGTATGGCTGTCCACTTTCACATAGTGTGTTTATGGCTAAGAAACATCCCTTTAAACACAATCCTTTCATCTAATATATATAAGGAAGTACTTTAATTCCTTATATTAGTACTAAGGACTATCACTTGTCGAATACATTTCTGCAGTTGAATAATAAAAAGCCAGAGTACTTGAGTGAAAAAAAGCATTACTCTAAGCTAAGAAAATGGCCACTTGAAATATTTATGCCTTACTTTTCCTGTCAGTAAAAGGGGATAAAGTTACAAGTGATCTTTCTATTCTGCGTGGCTATTTAAGGACGAAAAAAACTGTTTAAAACATCTCAGGAGAAGATTCAAGTCCATAAAAAGGCTGAATAAATTCAAGTTAGGCAGCAAAAAACCCCTAAAAAGGCATATGAAATTGGACTTATAAAGAGAGAATGGTTGAGATCTTTCTTCTTCCTCTCCAAGAATAATTTCTTACTTTTCCAATTCAATAATAATTTTTCTGTTTGTTCTGTGTTCTTGATATTCTACAAAAAGCCATTTCAATTTTGGCAATATAGTCACTGAATCCAAAAATGGACTGTTCATTGGGATTTTATTTTCTCTGCAAATATTATAAAATTACATTTGCTCTCTCTTCTACAAATTTAATGCCAATGTTTATAAAATTGGTGCAATATAGGCTACATTAAAATCTCTTTTGTCCTGTGAAATTCTCCATAACTAAATTGAAATCTTACCATTTTCTACAGCACAGTATGTCCCTTGCCTGAAGAGGAAAGAATAGACAGCTGTGATAGACAAAAACTTAGTAAGGAATTTCTACTTTGTAAACCCTTTTTCTTTCTGGTCCATCTGTTGTAGGTTCGATGGGGGATAGGGAATTCTCATTATCAATCAATGTCTGAAGAAGTATTTCTTATGTTAATGACTATTGAAGTCCAGTGAAATTAATGCTGAATGAATATAAATTAAAAGCTCTTCTATATGTAATATTCACATATGGACATTTTAGTCTGTCTTAGTTTTATTTAACACATGCCATCAATTGACAGAAAGACTCTGGACAGAAATAGTATTCTTAAAATGGCTTACGTTTGGCAGATGTGTTGATCCAAAATATGAAAATATTTGTGAAGGCCCATTAACAAAGCCGTAATATCTCTTGATGTCCACGTATCTGTACTCCAAAAGAAATCTACCTGACTTCAAAGAGACTATGTTAGGTAATTAAGTGTGTGCAAAGTAAGTGTGAAGCCCATCTTTTCATGTTTTAAGGAAAAAAAGGGAAGGGAGAAAAATTATTGGCAAAAGGAATAGTAATGATGATTGGCCTTTGAGAAAAAGGCTCAAGAAGTTTTATCAGTGGGAGAAATTTTTAACAAAGTTGAAAATGTGTTACCAGTTGTGGAATGGGCTACAAGAGGAGATAAAATGCAGGGTATCCTGTCTGATCCAATTTTCCTAACTCTGTTGTACGGAGTGGGGGAGGAAAGGTGTGCAAGAACTCCAGCTTGTCATCTTTTTTTTTTTTTTTTAAGATAAGCTCCAAAAACACAAATTGCAAACTGATGTTAAACAATAATTCTGTCCTCTGAATAACAGCCTTCATGTTACCAGCACTATCAGACATTCTAAAGACAGCTTTCTAAAGGCCTGCGTACACTTTATGTTCTAAAAACAATTTCACAAAGACTTGTTCAACAACACTGAACATCTCTAACATGAAAGGCTTGCAGTAGGCTCTACGGATATAAATAGGAGTATGACAGAGCCTTTAACTTTTAGAGCCCAGCTTATTGGTATCTTTCTAGAATGCAAACAACATTAATATAGTATGGTGTTATAAAATGTATAGGAGAGTAATAAACATGGAAGAGAGACAGAAAGGAATGGCCTCTTTCTCCACCATGTGCAAAGAATATGGAGGTAGGCTTAAAAGGATGGCACTTTTGAGCTGAGTCTCTAAGAGGGACTCAGAGTTCACCCGATGAAGGGAAGAGGAAAGTGTAAAATCCAGACTCTCCCATTTATAGCCAAAGATTTATTGATCAATACAGAATGAAAGTAGTCCCTCACATGGTTGCCTGGGAAACACTCTCAGTCTGTATTATGGCTGGTTCCTTCCAATGTACAATTAATAACTCTACCAAAATTCACTGACAATGTGTTTTAGGTTCAGATGTCTCAGTATCACTTGTCTCCGGGAGAGCAACAAAGCAGGAGTTCAGTTGCTTGACTTTCGCATTGCAGGCACTCTCCAAACATAAGGAAGGCTTAGTAGGAAGACACTAATATTTTCCCAATTCAGTGTTTCACTGCAGGTCTTCCGCTTTTTCTATTGCTGAATTTCTACTGGAACTACATAGTGCCCAGCTATAGATTTTTTTTTTTTAACTCTCAAAATCTTTCTCTATTTTAAATATGTATCACATCCCTCTAGCGCCCTTACTATTTTTGTTAAAATATAATCTCTCTCGGGGTGCCTGGGTGGCTCAGTCAGTTAGGCGTCCGACTTCAGCTCAGGTCATGATCTCCCAGCTCTCGAGTTCGAGCCCCGCGTCGGGCTCTGTGCTGACAGCTCGGAGCCTGGAGCCTGCTTCTGATTCTGTGTTTCCCTCTCTCTCTGCCCCTCCCCCACTCATACTCTGTCTCTCTCTGTCTCAGAAATAAACAAACATTAAAAAATATTTAAATATAATCTCTCTCCTCTGGGCAAGTAAAATAATTCACCATAATGTGGGGCTCAGCAGTTGAGTCAGAAGTAGGGTTACTCACTGACACTTTATTGCACCACCTGCAGTCACCCCTTGGGTCCATTGCCACTTAGAAAGAGAGTGGGAGTAGACAGGTGAACTTGCTGGTAGTGCCTCAGCAGTGAATTCAGAAAAACAACATATTGTGTGGTTGCTTAAAGAAAGTGTTGGGAAGATATTTGTTCTTCATTCAAAAGCAATCATGTCTTTAAGGGAACCTTGTAGTCAGGATGCCATCATGTGCCAAATTCAGCCTAAGGTTAGAATACGGAGACAGAGTTCAATTTCCCTGATATCTAAAAGCTTACACTTACAGCAGGTGAAATCATTTGAACAGTCTTCTTATTTTTAAATGTTTTTCTTATTATTAAATGAATTCTAGCACAATTAATTTCAGTATAATAACAATTGTAATAGTATAGAATTTTATATTGTATTATTAGCAACAGGGAGAAGAATAATTGTGAAATAGTTAGAAAGTCAAAATTGAAAATCAGAATCACCTATTACCTAAAGCCCAAGAGAGAACTATTTTTATGATTTTGATTCTATTTTTCTAATTACTTTATGCTTGTATATTTAAAATATTGAGATCAACGTGTATGTATTGCTTTACAGTCACGCATACTCTTAAGACCTTTAATTCCTGAGGTACCTGAGTGGCTCAGTCGGTTGAATGTTTGACTCTTGATTTCAGCTCAAGTCATAATCTCACGATTTGTGAGTTCTAGCCCCTCATCGGGCTCTTCACACTGACCGTGCAGAGCCTGCTTGGGATTCTCTGTCTCTCCCTCTCTCTCTGCTTCTCTCCTGCTCGTGCTGTCTCTCGCTTTCTCAAAAGAAAGAAACTTAAAAAAAAAAGACGATTAATTCCTCTCTAGTCTTCTTTCGTACATATTAGTCATAATAATGTTTGTTAGTATTTCTGGTAAATTTTTTCATAAACTACTATTTTGTAAACATTTTTGTTGTTTTTATACAGTCATAATGATTCTGATTTTAATGGCTGTCTCCTATAACACTCTATTAATAATCATATATTAAGCATATTTAAATGATTTCAAGTTTTAATCATTCTAAGTGTGGTCTCTTGAGATATCTTTGTATTTAAAAGCCTTATTCTCTTTGTAGTGCATTAAACCATAAATTTATGGCTACTACCTGTTTCCATAGTGGCCACAGAACATAGTAAATTAGAGTAATGGAGAAATGGAGTAACGAAGCCATCAGCTTCCTAGGTCAAAGAAACACTGTATAAATACAATGTATCAAACATATACAGACAAGGTTAAAGTCACCTCACTGTGAGCAGCAGGAAAACAGTAGCAATATGATGCTCAGTTTTTTTTTCTCAGCCATCATAATTGCATGTTCCATAGATAACCATCAGTAATTAAAGAGGCAAAGATCCCAGTCATGCTATGGCCTCTGAAGAGTGGCAATTGCTGCAGTATCCATGGTTGTCAGCTAAAGTTATCAGGGATTCTAATATTCAAATAAAATGTGTTTACACTTTTCTCTATTCTTAATCCCACATGGTTTGCTGTTCACATGAGAAACTCTTAGAATATCTAGATAGAGTTTATTGAGACTGGGATCAAAACTTGTTTTTACTTGTTTATTTACAAGGCCAGTGGCTTTTTTTTCCTGCAACATGTTGATATTCGACACTAAAATAGGTGTGAAAAAAAATGTCTGTCCTTTAGCCTGACCACCCAAATTAAATAGCACCATTTTCTAATACGAAGGAACATGTATGTACTAAGACCCCATATGTACACACCGATCATATATACCAGTATAATAAGAGTGTATAATTTTCTTCCCTCCACAGATAAAAATTAGAGCCAAACATGCTTGGATCATGGTTTCATGTACTCGTGCTCTTTGATAAAAATAGACATGAATAATGAATACTAAATAAGAAGCTGACTATATGAACAAGAAAGAAAATGCATGCCTCATTTCAAAGAAGCCAGTCACTAGCATTAATAGCAAGCCACGGGATTAAGCTCATTAAAACATTTGCCTAAAGGAGAAATCTAATTTATTTCTTGTATTTCTTCATGTTGTATGATTAATAGAAAGCATGGAGGTGGACTTTGTGATCTGGATCATGATTTTAATCTGTGCAGAACACTTTTTTATAGCTTTTTTATATACATGAGCACCACAATTAAGTTCAATCGGTGGTATTTCAGATTTGAAATTTTATTGTGGAAAAGTCACTCTTTGTTCTTTTTTTAACCTTTAATCAGGCCACTGAGAGAAATTCTATAGTCTTACAAGTTATCTGTGATGGAGGGAAATGTGTATCTGGGTAACAGATTTTGTCTGTGAGCAACTCTACTAGGCATTGAGCACAGAAGGGCCAAATTGGCATCTTTGTATCCTTAAAACCTTATACTCTTGGCCTGGTGTGTGGTAGGCCTTCCGTGTTCGCTATTAAATGGCTCCACATCTAAGCTTTTTCTGATATTTCTAACTGTGGCTACTGGTGTCCTCATCCATGCTGTCTCCTAAGTTAAAATTCCCAGATTCAGGGTTCTCCCTCACTTCCAGGCTAAATATCTGTTGACTTACTTCCTCAATATCTTTCCTCTCAGTTCCCAGGGATGTAACTCAGAGCTTTGTAACTTTTTTCTGGGATATGTCAGCAGTCTTATTGGGTCTCCCCTCTTCTAGGCCCTCTCTCTAATTCATTCTCCAGTGTTACGTAATAAATCACAATCAAGCCACTTAAACCTCTCCTGTGAGTACAAACTGACTCCAAGATGAGTTCCAAATATCCCAGCATCCCAAATGCACAATCCCATGAAGATCAAATAACCTTACCATTCTCACAATGAAATTTTTAGTTTCTTTCATACATGTATTAGTTATGCCTCAGAATCTACATATTCTAGCTCTTCTGCCTAGAATATACTTCTCCTTTTCCACAAAAGGACTCCTACTCGTCCCTTAAGATTTATTTCCCATGTCACCCCTTCTGTGCAGACCACATGACTACTACCTTAGGTAACATGTTCTCAGTGGAGCCCCACAGCATTAAAGCCATACTGCCTGGGTTTGCATACTGAGCACCACATTGGCAAGTCACTTAGCCAGTCTCATCTCAGTTGTCTCATCTATGAAATTGAGATGTCTCAATAGAGATGGTAAAAGTGGAAATTTCATAGGCTTTTGCAATGGTTATATGAGTTAATTAATACGTATATAGTAAAGCACTTCAGTCTTAGTAAGTCTTGATAACTATTCGTTATTTTTATATAGTATTATTCACTCTCGTCTTGATGTTCTTATATATTCTTCATTTATAGAACTTATCCCATTATGCTATAACTCGTTATATCTGTTTCTACCTCTAGATGGAGAGCCACTTTGTATACTGTGACTTATTCATCTCTTTAACCTATCAGAGCAGTGAACCAAGTTCTGAGCAAATAGGACTCAGTGAATGTGAAATGAAAAAATGTATGAGTGAGTGAATGAGTGAATGAACAAATGAACAAACGAACATGGGTAAAAAATATGCCAAAGCTGTTTCTTAGACAAGTCAAAGTAGATTGAGTCTATTAACCAAGTATTTATAGACTTGCATTGATGAAATAAAAGATAAGAAACTTTTTGGGGGCCTTGACCCCCAAATAGCCCTTTTAGCTATGATGCAACCTTTTCATTGACTTGGAAAAGGCACTGATCCTATTAAATTATTCTTGTTTTCTTTTTTTACCCGCTCAGCTCATGTCTGATTTTTGCATATGCTGTTTGACTCCATATTTTTTGTCCCAGGTTAGACATCTAATTCAGCATAAGAAGAAATCATTGTAATTAACTTTGATGGTTACTAAGAAATAAATGTATTCTTTGTGTTCTCAGGGAGGAGGTTTGCTTCATTTACCCTTTTCTCTTGATAGATGCTCTTTTTTAATGCCTTTGTGGTGATAAAAAGACTGAAGGTTAGGGGGAAATCTGGATACTTTCTTCTCTGGGTCACTTTGCATAAAGACTTCTTTGCAGCTGTGTTCCAATGATTTATGTGCATATTGTATGTGCAGGAGCAGCAATTATGGAACTATTCCTACCATTTAACCTGCATCATTCTGAGTGGCCATTCACTGGCCACTTAACATCTGCTACTCTGGTAGCCTAATAGCCAGATAGAATGAAGATTCAAAAATATAGAACTCCCAACAGGCTTGTCTACTTTGATAGGTAATATGGTGTGTGTGTGTGTGTGTGTGTGTGTGTGTGCGCGCGCGCGTGCGTGTGCGTGTCGTGTTTTAGTTTACATTATCCAAAATTACTTTTTTTTTTTTTTTTATCTTTACAGAACTAGGACATCTTTATCTTTTCCTAACATTGTTTTCCTAACTTAGGAATCAGACAACAGGAAGAAATATCAGTGCTATCCTCTACATACTTTATTTAGGGAAGGTCCTGTTTTTTCAGTCTTTTGCAGCCCCTCAAACACAACATTAATAATATTTGATATGAACAATTTCTTTTCAACATCTGAAAGTTGACAAACTGAGGCCAACAAGTTAAAATACCTATGAAATTACTAAATCTGCCTGACAAAACTAGTTTAATGCTCTCTACTTGTCATATATAATTGGTAACTGATTCATAGAAACATTGACTTTTAAAGCTAGAAAAGATCAGACTGGTTCATCCAATCAATTTTAAAGTCCTTCTTTCTTTTTGATGAATTCCTTTCTGCTCATCTCACCCAATCCCTGTAGTTCAGATGCTCATCATTTCTTCTATCTCCTCTTCATCAAGCTCCCTGTTGTGGCCTCAGGGCCCCATAGTCTAGCCACTCCCGAACTGTCAGAGTTGCCTTCTTTATCACTTTAACCATACCTCTCTTTTTATGCCTTGGTGACTTCTCAGCATCAATGTTGCAAAAATCTCCTCATTTCAAGCTTCAGAGCACTCCAAGAAAGATCATTAGATTTCCTTTTTCTCTTGCAACCTCCCGTCACTTGCCTGTCATCCAAATTTCTTCAGAGTTCCTCTCATAGTTAGTAAAGCTTTAGCTCTTGTTTCTGGGCTTTTCCCAAAGTACCCTTTTGCAAATGGGAATTCCTTTTCTCTTGGCCAGTTAAGCACTTTCTTTCCTATCAGTTCAGAAATCCCCTTCCTGCAGTACAATCTTCTCAGATATCTCTTTCTTTGCTTTGAACACTGCTTGAATGTTTTTGCTTCTCTTTTTCCACCCTCCCAAGTTGTATTTCCTTTTGATATACCCATTAACTGCATTCATTTTATTGAATGAAATTCATTGATTTCACTGAATATGTGTATCAGATTATAGTTTCGTGTACTTTTAGGTTTATTGTGTTGTCTCTGTCATCCACGTCAATATGTTCCACTTAGTAATTGGCAAATAACTACCACAACACTTAGTGGCGTAAAACAGCAGCAATTTTATTGTATCATATGCATTCCACAGGACAAGAATTTGTGAAAAGCTCAGCTAAGTGATTCTTTTCCATATACTGGCAGCTAGGATCACTTTTTGGTGTCCAGTTGGTTGATGGATAGGTTTTGTTGGTCTAAGACTGCACGTTATACATGTGTCAGGTATCAGGAATGGCTAAATGCTGGGCTCAGTTGGGATTGTTGACCTATATGTGGCTTCACCATGGTGGTCTTATGGTAGTCAATCCTCTTATGTGGCAGTCAAGGCTCCTAGAGAGAGTGTTCCAAGAGGCTCAAGTATAAATGACAACAATTCTTAGGCACCTAACCTTGGACATTCCAAAACACCAATTTTGTATCCTCTATTGTTTAAGCAAATGATTAAGACTAGCTTAGAATAAAGATGAGGGAAATTAGATTCAACCTCTTGATGAGAATTATAGCATAGACTTTGTAGCCTGTGTGTGTGTGTGTGTGCGTGTGTGCGTGTATTTGATAAATGGTTTTTAATTACAGTAATGATTTTCTGATTTTAGGAAACAATACTGAAAATACAGAAATTGTACTGATTGTACATAAAATGCATGCTAAGTGAATAAAATATTCAAACCTTAAAAAACATGTCTCTACTACCCTCCCATAACTTGGTCAGTAATTTATTTTTATTTTTTTATTTATTTACTTATTTATTTATTAGCTAGAGAGACTACAATCTTCTGGGGAACAGTGTATATTTCATTTTTTATATCCTTAACAACTGTTTCAAAGCTTGGTACATGGTAACCTCTCAATAAATGTTTGTTGAACTGAATTAAATTAGTCCTGGATTTTGAGGCTGACATGGATAACTTATTGACTTCTCTGACTTCTCTGAATGTGTTGTAAAAGAGGATGAAATATAGCAAGAAAATCCAGCCTGATCAAGGATAAATCCAACAGAAGGTGCTGGTATATAGGCCAATTAATACAGTTCCAGGAGAAACAGGTGATGGTATAAGTAACTCTCCTCTATCTTCCTCCATGCAGTAGAATGTTCAAACGATCATCCATTTAGCATGAGCTGGATAGCACATATTTTGACTTACTTTGATAAGCTTTGGTTATTTTGTAGAAGAGCGGGGAGGGCAAACAAAATAATTCTATGATGCTTCTTTCTCATTATAGAAAAACCAAGCTTTTAAGAGTCAGTAGTAAGAATCAAAACATCTTTTTTAATTCAGTTTTTAGCATAACAAAGCAAGTTAAAACATCTTTTTAATCTTGGATGGAGTTTTCTTCTTTAAGTCGTGATCTTGTGTTTCTCTGCTAATTTCAAATTTTAAGAATTCTTGGCTGGTGAAACTGTTCTATAAGCAGAGGCACCATTGTTCATTGTGTAATGTGAGAATTCAAATGCTCTGCTGCAATTCTCTTGTTATGTTACAGACAAGAGAGTTCCAGAATTTTGATTGGAAAGATGGGTATATTTTGTAATTTGTTTTCATCCTGAGACAATTTTATAAGTATTGTTTCATATCAGCTACTAAATTTATTTCAATTTTTTTTTCTGCATGTATTAGAAAAAAAAATCACCTCGTGCTTCCAACAGTCCTGTTTGTCTCTGCTTTTAGGATGTGTTTAAAATTCTTTTAAACAGTCATTAAGATTTTACATCATCTTTTTTCATTTTACTAATACTAGTTGACACTGCTTGGTTAAAACCAATTTAGAGAATTAAACTATAAAAATATTGCTATTTATCTCCATGACATGCTTTCCAAAGACTCTTGTGTTCCTCTTTTGCAGACTTAAAAACTAAAGCATAATATGTTAGAATATTTCACCAAATGACCAACGTCATTTAAGACAGTAGCAGACTTGGACAGATAATTACTATTTCATGATCATTCTGTCCTTTTCTAGATCTTTCTAGCTCTGTTGTCTACCTTTAAAGATCATTTTTAATATTAATAGATTTAATAGGCTTTTACATTTAATGTATTAAGTTTATAGACTATAGTCTTTCCATGGGAGACTCATTATTTTACTGGTATTTGTTTTAATTACTAGCTATTTCTATATTCCTTGTATGTATTTACTTACTTATTTATTTATTTTGCTTATTGTGAATTATTTCTTTACATACACTCAGACAAACTTCACATACATGTAGTTTTTATTTCCAATTTCACATCCCTTGCCCTCCCTCTCCCAAGATTTGGAAGTAATTTAGTTTTCTGCTGATTCTTTCCTTCCATTTGGCAACCATTTTATTTCACTGTTTTTGAAGTGATGCAGTAAAAGAAAAATGGCTGCCTTTTGTTTATTTCCTTGTACATTAACATGATGACATCATCAAAGATATTAGCTACAATGAATATATATTTAAATACCTAGAGGTACACTGTAATACAAGAACACTCTGTTTCCCTTTTTCTTTTAATGCCCCAAGGTTTTGTAGCTTTAGCATAGATCTTGTGTGCAGAGGAAAAAATGAAAATGAGCATTTTGGAACAAATGCATTAAAATGGTGGCATTTAAAACATATCTGAATATTTTTCAATGTTAAGAAAAGCCCACCAAAAGGCATTTATTTAAGACCTAAAACATTCTAAATCAGTGCTAACCCAACAAAAAAATATTGTAAAGAATGATGTTAGGTCATTGTATTTAAGGACTGGACTATTTAGCTACACTTACTATTCTAGCTTAAAATTAGTTGTAAAGAATTCAGTTGACACAAAAAATTTTAAGTTATAATTGTTTCCAGAAAACAATTTCTTATTGGTGGAAGGCTTGAGCAGATACATACGTTTGTAATTTTTAAGATTATTGTTTTATTTACAAACACTTTTAAAATGTACCATATGTCTAACTATACAGAAAATTTATTTTCTGGTCTTCATTTATGGTGCTTCTGACTTTTCCTTCTGTGCTCTTTGTTGCACTTTGCATGTATTTGTCATAAAATTTCAACTGAGATTAACAAGTGACAAGCTTTCAATTATCAATTCAATTTAGACAGATTATTAAAGAGATAAGAAATCAATTTTTTTCATCAAGTTCCAATAATTAAATAGCTCTTTCATTTGGAAATCCACAATCCATTTTCAAATGTTAAGAAATAATTTTAGGTAATTATTTCATTATTTAAAAAACATTTTTAGAAAGGTGTTCTATATATGTGTATGTACATGTGTGTGTATATACATACACATATTTATGTTAATATATATTAATCGAATATCTATACAGCAGAAAATTCCTGTAAATGTTGAGTAGTCAGCTCTGAAACTACTTGTTAACACTGAAATCAGATAAGGTAAACCATATGCTTTATTGAGGTTAGCTGTCTAAAATAAGTTACTGCGATTTTAAGAATTAATATGAACCACATGTCCTTTAGATCTTTAAATTGAAATCTTCATTGTTCTTTTAAGTCAGCTGTTCTAAGAATGTGTCATCTTTTGAGAAGATAAATTAATCACCTACTTCATTTATATACATCAATAACAGACTCACCCTCTTATCTACTTTATCAAAAGTAATTAGAATACTCTATTTTTATTCATATATAGTATCTACTAGTGATTGAGATTTTCATTGAGGAGATTTTGAGGGAAACAGCCACTCATCCTTTTCGAAGATAACCACCTCCAAGAAAAGAAACACCAGCAACTGAAAGGTTAAAACAGACTGTCAAATCATTCAGTTGAGTAAGGCTCTTTAATAACATTTGTACAAAAGTACTTTCAGAAAGCAGAAGGTAAAAAACTGCTTTTTTCTAGTTCCTTTTCCTTAAATTATTATTCAGCTTCTTATTAAAATAAAATCTAGTTAACTTCTTTTGAATGCCTGCTCAAACGTTTTCCATAATAATAATAAAAAAAAAATCTTGTGAAAGGATTTCCATAAGTCGGGCTGCATTAATGACTTAGAGCAGCTTCATAATCTGTTATTCCTTCCTCCTAGCAGACCTCAGCTGATAAAAATATCCATAGACACAGTGAAGTCAGTGGCATGCCTGGCTTTCTCAGACAAAACTCCCATGTGATCACATATAGGCAGCCTCAGTGAGGCTGATGCCGTGCAGCAAGCAGTAGGTAATGAGTCTTTGTGCAGAGTGAAGCTCTTGTCGCTGAACAATAAAGCATACGGTACCAGCAATAAAACACAGGGCTGGCAAATTTAAGAAGATTCCACTGAACCAGGAAGAACAGTGCCTTCGGTGATGCTGACACATATTATAAAATGATAATCAATTTATTTTGGATTCTAATGAATCAAGAGTGCAAGGACTAAGACTACATACAGCTATTTGAACAGGTCAGTGATTTTATAAATTACTCCCAACACTTCCTTGTGTTTGATTGGATTTAAATTAGGATGGGCTAATGCGTGTTTTCCCTTAAACAAAAACTTTGCAAGATATTTGCAGTGTGTAATATGAAGGATGCACTTGAATTGACCCAATGTGATTAAATCGTTGCTGTAGTCAGATGTGATAGAGAAATGTTCCTATGATTATAGTAAACTGAAAAGTTATTTATCCTATTTAAAAATTTATGGGTAAGAAGAAAATGCATCCAATAATTTCTAATCTTCTATATATGCAGAAATAATATAAACCAGAGTACTACTAATAAATAGCTCAAATAAAAAGCTTCAAATTTATTTGTCCAGTGTTAAAAAAATCCTGCACTGCAATAGTTTACATGTCTTATAAATTGATGATATATCATTCAGATTTTATGGATGTCTTTCTGTACACTGAAAGAGGAAGGTTTGGCATATTTAATTATTTAAATGAAAATTTTCTAAATAAGGAAATTTTGAAGTGTTAAGAATGCTACTACTAGAACAATGCATTTTATATTTAACTATAGTAATATATATTTATATTAATCTGTTGTGTGCCTTTTATTTTTCATTTTATATTTCTTTTGGTAGATGGAAAATACTTCATAAAACCTTTTATTTTCTAGATATTATTCACTCCCTAATGGACAAAAACAAATTAGCTTAATTTTCAAAAGAAGAATGGATTAATTTTGTGATGATGCATATTTCCATTTATTCACCATTTAGGAAAGAACATGTACCCTCATGTATATTTATAAAAATATGTACACACATGACCTTCTGTATCTAGAAAATAACCACTTCTTAGGCTTATGAGCAATAGAGAAGTTTATGTTTTAAAGAGAGAGATTGCTGTGTGTAGGCAGACAAGGGAAGAAATAACTCTAGCAAATAATAGCACAACACTGAACATCTTTGCCAAAGACAGACAAGCATTACTGCTACATGAATCCTTGAATTTAAACACATAGTTTAACTTTGCTCTACATTTTTACTGCTGTATTGTTTTAAAAGCATCTTGGGACCTAAATTCTTAACAATTAATTTCTTGGACACCGCTTAGGATGATCGTCTTTAAGACACTAGGCTCATGTTAACATTTTATAGAATTACTACAGTGACTTCATGTATCTATGTAGTAACTAAAATATATTTATGCTTGTAAAATGCTGTTTAAACCACCACCACAACAACACAAAATACCCTATGTCCCTGATTATGCATGCGATATGTATGCCGATGGGGGAAAAAATAGTTATGTTTCAAAAACAAGAGAAGTTAATGAAATTTTTAAATTGGTTTTCCACATGTATTTAAATGAAGTATTTGACTATTTGGGTTTCCTTGGTTACCATAGTTGCTGCTGACAGCTCCCTTTGGTGGGGTGGGGGAGAAAGCAGGACTCTAAAACAAAGAGTTAAAAACACTTATCCATTAATAGACACGGGGTCGGTGATGCTGGCAGCCCAGAGAAGTCCGTGCCCACTCCCCATCGCCTCTTCCATCCCTCCGGTGATTCAGGTATTCTGGCGGAGCTGCAGTTCCACACTTCCTTACCCAGCATTCCGTTCCAGTTGCTGGAGGGCTGCCTGAGCCTTATGCAAATGAGACCAGCTCTGAGGCTTTGACTGCAGAAGCGAGGGGGTGGGGGGTGCAGAAGGGAGTTCAAAGGTCACGGGGCTGGTGGAAAGCTGGATCAGTTGGCCGGAAAAAAAAAAATGCACTGGGCTTCTCTGCAGCAGTGTTTTGCAGCAGTTAAATGAAGTGTGCTTTATTTCTCAGAGTGAAGATGTTACAGCGTGTGTGCCGTAGTCCTTTAAAGTGCACGCAGGTACGGTGACAGATTTCGTGATGCGCCTAATTTTATTTCTATAAAAGACACTGAGGAGGACTGGCTATTTTAGTCATTGTGGAAATTGGCAGGGTGTTCTTGGTTTTCAGCTTCTCTTAACTAGTTTATTAAATCTTCTAGTGTTTTTTTTTTTTTTTTTTTCAATTTGAAACATGGGTGTTTTGTTCCAATGGAATAATTTCACATAAGGAAAAAATTGAATTGGGGATTCTAAATAATTGTTTTGTTTTGGAAAGTTTTTGATAGCAGAGAGATATCTGGGCTGAAACATCTAGGTAAATAAATATCAGGACTTAAAACTTTTGCAGCATTTTCACATTTTTCAAAAAAATTGTATTTTAAATTAGAACTGGGTTCATAGCCTAAGATTCTTGTGAGGTATCTGTAATTAAATGATGGAATTCTTTGTTCATATCCCACAAAACGTCATAAGGACAGTTTTAATAAGTTGTATTTCATCTCATTATACAGAGGGTTTCAGTGTTAATCATCTTCATTCTATATTTTATTGCTAAGCACTGTATGAAAGAAAGCATTTCTTATTTAGGGGTTATAGTTTGGAAATGCTTCTTTCATTTTTCTAGTTATTACTCATTTTCTTTGGGACTTTTTAGACAACGCTATTTTGAACTCAGCATGTTCAACTTCCTATGACTTTGTCTTTCAGTTAAGTCTGGGTTGTAAAGTGATTCTTATAAATGTCATAGGCAGGACAAAAGTCTCCTTTTTCCATGCACTAAATATCACACTCTTGTAGAATGTGTGATTACATCATAGTAAAGTCTGACCTGTACCAAACAAATGTGTACTCACTTATATTGCTCATATTGCTTTTTTATTCCCAAAATGTATTTTTAAATAAACTTAATTAAAGCAGCATGATCAGACTATGTTTATCCACATCATTAAAAATTTTAAATGTATCAATTCGGCAGTTAAAATGTTGATAGGGAAAAATGTTATTCTAATTTGCATCAAGTGTGCATCTGTCTATATTACAGGTTGTATGTGTATGAAAATTTATGTTGGAAAGATGAAGAGACAAAATAATGTTTAGTCATGAAATTACTGCTTTATGCTTTTTTATTTGCATAAGATTTTAAAATGAATTCTATGAAGCTTACATACAAAGAGCTAATACATATTTAGATAAACTTAATTACTTTCTTTGCACTGAAAAGAGGGCGTTCATTTTATTATAATGATTAAGGCTTAGTAGTTTGGCAACAATATCTTTTATTTTAAAACAGAGAGTGGGGTGGGTAGAGGGTGGACCAGAACAGGAGGATAGCCATTTAAAACAGTAGAGGACACTTCAAATATTTATGAAATCACCTTGTGTTAGTCATTTAGGGCCAGATTCCCACCCTTTATCACTTTGTGGGGACATTATGACATTTATCCTGGATCCTGACATTAATTTAGGAGATGGAATTGATGTCTTGTGTGAGTTTTTTAAAAATGCAAAAACTGCCATTTGCTTCTAAACTCTTTCTGTTTTGAAACTTTCAGTAATGACTGCAGCTAAAGGGGATATCTTTTAAATAATCACCTTCTTATGTCAAATGGAATATGCTGTCCTCTGGTACAAACAGCACATTTGTAGACTTTTGTTTTACACACACGCACGCACGCGTGCGCGCGCACGCGCACACACACACACATATATATATATATATAATTACATATTATGAAGTAAATATGTATAGATACATTTTACATATGTCACATATCACATCTATGATATATATTACCTAGTTATACAGCCAAATAAAATTTTTCTTGTGGTCAATCATATTTACTCCAACAATTTTGAAACAAAATTTTTTTTATTTTCCTTTTACCTCACTCAGGTCATGTCCATAATTTGTTATCTACTAACCTATGTGTGTTTAGACAGCGCACAGTGAGGAGGAAAGAACCCAGCTGAAGATTCATTTAGGCAGTCCAATACTGGTAACTTTTCAATGCAACCATTGCCAGTTAGCACATTCTGAATATAGAAATAAAAATGCTGTGGGCCAAAAAGGAGACCCTATGAAGGTTGGAGAAAACCTGGTAATAGATAAATGTGAAATAAAGAGAATTGTGGTTCCGTAAGCCACCAGAGAGCTATATATGTCCTGCAGCAAATTTACGGCTTTGAATATCCTGGATAATTTATGTCTCTATGCAAATTCAGTCAAAACTTTGAAGTCTTTTTTGCATTAGCTGGAACCACACTACTTCCATACAAATCTCAGCAGCATGTACACAGTAAGTTCATGGACTGGATATTTAAATATATATGGAAAAAACGTATTCATGTAAATACAGCTCAAATTGAATTTGTAAAGTAAAAGAGTAAATAGAGCGATGTAAAAACCAATCATTGGAGGATATGCAGTTGGTGTACTTGAAGAAGCGGTGTTATATCAAATTTCAAAGGAATCTTTAATGATTTTTCAAAAATTAATTTCCTGCATTCTGATTACCAGTCTGTCTTTGTCATCACTCAAAACTAGAGACCATATTGTAAGCTTGGAAAAGATTTTAGGGCAAATATGCTTTACTCAGTCTAGCAGTATGGAACATAGTCTAAAATCTACAAATAACTGTTGTGATCTCAAAGTCACATGTCTAGGTTTTAAGTTGTATTATCACCGTATATGTCCTTCTCCTGAACTTCCGGTGCCTGTAAAATAGAAACAAGAACAAAATGACTTATAACATATAGAAGGAGAATGCTCAAAATAAATGCATATTCAAAACAATCACATTTCTTTCTATATTTTAACCTGGCATTTCTTAGGAAACAATCAAAATGATTGCACTTTTAGTGACCTATTCTGGAATTTAAATAGAATTGTATTAATTTTACTGAAAAGTATAATAAGGTTGTGAAGTGATTTTATAGACTTATTTTTATTCTATATTACTAGAAACATAGCAATGCTATAGTAATACTTTGTCTAGAACAGTTGAGAAATAATCTGTCCTAAATAAACCAATTTTCCAAATAAGTGAAGTTTGTAACTTTAATAGCCAGTTATCTTAAAAATAGTCATTGCTTTCATGGAAGCAAAATATAGTACATATCATTATTTTCTTCGTGGTATAAGAATCATTATTCCCTCATTATATTGGACTTTAAAACTGCTCCCCAACTGTCCCCCAACACCAAATGGCATTGCCATCATATGCTTTTGGTATACAATTGTATATCCTTTTTATAAATTTTATATGCTTTTTATAATTTTACTCTTTTCCCATGTTACTACTTACTATTTTTTAATATAGTTAATAATTGCTCTTTATCTGAGAACAATTTAAAAATCAAGTTTATGAACTTGGTTTTACATTAAATCCTAAATCTTTTGGACTTTGGTGGGCAAAGAGAGGGAGATAAACATCACTCCGTACTTTTCCTATGTATTGAACTTCTGATACCTGCACATACACAGTATAGTAAGTATAGGAACATAAAAAATAAATAACATTTATCTTAATTTTTCTTATCTTCAGGATATTGAAAATCATGTTTGAACTCCAGTTCTTGTTGCTACCATGAGACTCTGGCATGTTATACCATTAGCAAGAATTTGAAATACTTTGCCTAATAGGGAAATGAGGAATCTCCAACAGATATACCAAAGGAAACACACAGACCAATTTTTTTGTGTGGCATTTGACTAAAAATTGTTGTCCTATACCTATTCTTGCCAATTTTGGAGGTTATGGTCTATTTCATTCTCAAATCCTGGGGCTCTGAGATTCACCACCTCCCACCACCATGCTAGCTAGGAAGAGTTGCTACTTGAACAATCTTTTATCTCCATGCAAGCTTATGAATCCACGTATTGGTGCAGAAATGCGTTTAGTTGTGTGTGTGTGCGTGACACACATACTTTACATTTTCCCCAGTAACATACGAAAAAAGTTAACACAACCGAGCCATCAATCTTCATGTCTTTGAAAGTTCACTAATACAATGTATATGTTAAGATAACAAGGAAGCTAGTACCATGCTCCCAGGCCAGGGTTCTTAGTTTGCAAGTTTATTATAAAAAAAACACTGCAGTGCTCTTGTGCTGTGACATCCTTTTACAGGAGAAGGAAAAACGGTTCTATTCAAGACAACTCATCAGGTTCTGACTGTAACAAAGTACAACTGTGGCTGAGATTTGAGAAGAAATCTTACAATTAAATGATATCCCTGAAAATAAACAGTGATTTCAAAATGAACAAGTAGAAGGGAGACCTTGGTAATTATTTTTAAAAATGTTCATTAAGCTCCAATAATTGCTGCTATCTTTATCTGTAGTCATGCTGAGTAAAGCTATAGCTAAATGGAAGTTCAAGTGGATTCACGAGGTATTAGTATTTACATCTTATTATCTGCAGTCTCTCGGAGAAAGCAAAATAACTACAAATAGCACTATGCCAGAAACTGGTTTCTTGACCAACAATGTTGGCACGCAAGACATTCATTCATTCTAAAGTGGCCACAGTTGGTGATGACAAGAAGCTTTGTATTTTTATATAGTATATCTTTCAGTCCATGTGAAACAAGTTTTTTTGAATGTTAACTATTCTCAGACACTTTGGAGTTACTTATTTCCATTAGATCAATAGGTGTGCTCATACACTCTGAAGAGCTTTGATGATGTGAAGGAATGTTGGTTCCATAAACTTAGTGTCAAAAGATACTCTGTAAGAATAAGAACTAGTACAAAGTATTGGGGGAAAGCTTCATATTCTGGTCTTCTTTTGAAGAATACCATTAGTATTTCAAAGAACCTGAGAAGTACTTCAACAAACCTGGGTAATTTTGTTTAATATAATAATGCCTTATAAGTTTAGGGCAATTTAGGAACAACTAAACAGCCAGGAAAATATTCTGTTGTTTTCTTGATAGGTAAATGCCTTTATTATGTAGTTTCTTGGGTATGTGAGTTCAAAGTATGTCGTGGAATGCGAAGAAGCTGAACAGGATAGTGGTTGGGAAGTAAGGTTTAAATTCCAACCCTGTGTCACTTCCAGGACATGGTCTGTCAATTACAATCCATGTGGCCTTGGATATGACACTTGAAATCTGTAAGCCTCATCTTCATCTGCAACGTGGGATGATCATCTCTGTGGTTTTTATGGGAATGAAATTGCACGATGCATGCCCAGCACATAATAACATTATAAATGTTAGCTAATATTATGATTTTTCAACCCATAGGGGTTGATTCCCTGGTGCCGATAAGACAAGTTCAGCTCAAACCTGTAGTTACAGAGACTCTTGATGAAACATCTTAGATTTCAGCAGATGAGGGAAAGACGTGTTTTCCAAAAATAGAAACCCATGAGGAATTTATTGAAAGTCATACCTCCCTCGTACCATCTTCTATTGAGATGTGGCAAGTAGAGAAGGCAGTCACCATAGCCATCAAAGTTCAAACTATATGTGGCTTCATAGATACCTTGAATTTTTCCAACTGGAAGCACAGTCTCCACAAAGATCCTCACATATGTTGTGACAGTATGTACTTTTATAAGCTCTCATTTTATATCCTTTATTGCTTTAAAAATTTTCATCAGTGTGCCTTTGCTCTACTTTTTCCCATTCCCATGTTGACTTTATATGACCAAGGTATTAGTTATTCATCTCTGCTCCATCCAGAGTTCCTGTCTCATCCATAGACTATGAACTTTTCAATTATAGAGGGAGCCTGGCACACAGTAGATGCCCAAGAAATGTTTGCAGATCCAATGCTGTTTTGCAGCATAGTCTGATTCCAACTCATGTGGTAAAGATGCTATTTCTCTGAATCATGAAACAATCTCTGTGTCACAGATTTGCTGTTTTAAAATTCCTCTGTATCATAATGATGTTTAGAAATACTATATTCTGACTCTTGATTTTGGCTCAGGTCATGATCTCATGGTTTGTGAGATCAAGCTCCACATTGGGCTCTGTGCTGACAGTGTGGAGCCTGCTTGGGATTTTCTGTCTCACTCTCTCTCAGCCCCTCCCCAATCACGTGCATGCACGTGCACTTTTTCTCCTCTCTTTCTCACAAAAATAAATCTTAAAAAAAAGAAATACTGTGTCAACTAATATAGTCACAAGAATTTTTCAAAAGAAACTTAAAAAATGTATCGACACTTTTTACTTAAAATTATTTTAATAGTTGGGGCAACCTGGTGGCTCAGTTGGTTGAGTGTCCAACTCTTGATTTCGGCTCAGGTCATGATCACAGGGTCGTGATATCGAGTCCCAAGTCAGGCTCTGCACTGAATGTGGAGTCTCCTTGGGATTCCCTCTGTCTCTCCATCTCCTCCTCCCTCTCTTTCTCTCTTGCACATGTGCAATCTCTCTTTAAAAAATAAAATTTAAATTAAAAAAAATTTTTAATTAAAAAAAGTTATTTTAATAGTAGCACACCCAGAAGTGCTTTTTGATAAATATACATTGATAACAAATGTTGGATAATTGATGGGAAGGAGTATCATGACTCTGCTTTTGTCAAACTTGTTTGAATGGTGAAACTTCTCTAAATAGTGAGTTTCCAAATTTTAGAAGATTGTATGAATTTGATGTGACTTATTTCCATTTTGAACCAGTTTTCATCTGTGCCAGTAGAACCTTCACTGAGACTTGAAAACCCAGGTATTTAATCTTACAGTCTATATTATTTTTACTAATTGCTCTATAATGCAGTGTGTGCTGGAGGCTGAATAACTCGTTCTCTACCTCAGGTAGTAAAATCTATATCTTGCCTTAAGGTGGTGATTCATTTTAAAGCATGTCCAAAGTACTTTTTTCCACTTATTCTAATTTTAAAAATCTCCTCTATTTTTTGCACCGTGTCTTTGGCAGGATCCCAGTGCTTAGATGGGTATGGTCTCAAAGCTTGGCCATGTTTTACTCTGATGTCCACTTTAGAGTACTTTATGGGGAAAATGTTTTCAAAGTTCCTTTCCCTTTGGACTATTCTTATGATTCTTCTGGAAGAAAAGGGTATCATATCCCTTAAATACCCTTTGATCTACACTCGCTAGTCTACTTTATTATTTAATCAGAAGCTTTCTAAAAGACTGAAGAGAAACTTCTTAAGTGCTAAGGAGGAAAAAAAAAATGTTATCTCTCAGTGTTGCAGTAATAATTCTAAATTCTTCTAAGTATGTGAGGTCTTTTTTTCCCTGAATGCATAAGTATTGCTATTCGCCAAAGGAATTAGGCTAAGTACTGTTCTTTAGCCTTAATAGCAAGCACATAAAATAAATTTTTCATTGGCACTTTTGTTAGAGTAAGAAAAATAGGCTTACAATGGGCACTTGATCAGTTTTCAACAGTTTTAAAAGCCTTATCATGTTCTTGGTTAGTTTTGTCTGCTCTTGCTAACTAAAAGAACATCCTGGAGGAAAGGACTTTTGGCTTCTAGTTCACATGTATTCTAGTATGCCGTGTTGCCAAATACCAACTAATGAGCAATGCTTAGGGTTAAGAGGGGTTAAAAACCAAGTTCTGTCTTTCTTATATGGATGGTAACTAATCTCAATAGCAGGTAACATGGAAAACTTCTTGGGGCCCCCCTGCCAGATAGAGTCATATGACCAAGCTTTTATGGCTTTTATGACCAGGTAGTGGGGAATGCATTGCATTAGAGCCATTCTCACTAGTTATGTCTGCCCCTTATTTTGACAGAAGTGGAAATTGAGACCCAAGGAGGTAATCCTCTTACTTAAAATTAGGCCACTCGTTAGTAGCTCATCCAGGATTAGACTCCAAATTGATGGCCATTCATTTACTGAGCAAGCACTGGAGTACATCTTCAATCCATGAGGAACCTTACAGTCAAGTGTGAGAAAATGGCAGGCAAGCCAGCAATTATGATAAAGAGTGATAAGCACTGGGAGCTGTGAAATACAGAGAGATCACTTAACCCAGTGAGGTGATCACTTAACCCAGTGGGGTGCTGGTCAGGGAATATTTTTAAGGGAAAGTTTGGGTGAGGTCTTTTGGTAAAATGATCTAGATTTCTGAAAGCTTGCTTTCTTTTGTTAAAATAACTTTGGAGGATTGGGAAAAAGATTACAGAGTATAGGTACAAAGAGTCTAGCCCATAGTCGGTGCTCACTAAAAGCTGACCAGTATTATAAATGGATGAAGGCACTCCAACTACCTTTTAGGAAAGACAGACACTGTTTTGGGGAGAGTGTACTGCAACCCAGAATCATCCACCAAGATACAGAGTTATAGAGGAGGTCAGTTTGGGGTAGTCGTTTTAGAGTAGTAGGTGGTAGCCAAGAAAACAGTGAAGGAACCCCTAAAATTGTTATGGAATGTCTCCCTGAGAGTAGAAGACACCAAAGAAGTTGGAAAGATCCCTGCTCTAGGAAGTGGATGACCCTCGTGGTAAAAGGAACAAGAGACAACAGATTCTTAAGCTTCTTTGATACTTTGAACTAATGTGTCCATAAGAAATCATTTCTCCAGGTTCTGAATATCCACCCAAGCTGAGGAAGTGGGATAAATCACCAGAGTGGAGGCTCTTGACCAGGGAGTCCATGGATAGATGGCATGCATTTGTACTTATTTGCCCTTTTTTCTGTGGAAAGCATTCATTTCTTTCATAAGATTCTCAAGCTGCAGATCAGCAAGCTGCAAAAATTTTGAGATCCAAAGCACATAAAGTAACTCAGACCTTTAACTCAAGGTCACAGGCAACTCTGGCACAAGGAACTCATACATAATTGGGGAACCCTGCAATCATTTCTCCAACAAAAATATTCATTAGACAGGAGTGCCCCCAGGGTTCTTGGCTTAAACAGGCACCTGGGCAAGAGGTGTATTTGGCCAACTTGCGCTTGTCACATTGGCAAGCCACCAGCAGCATTTTTCACATTGGTGGTGCCCCGTGGAAACACCTTGCAGGATTTTACCTTGTGAAATCCTTGCCAAATCCCTATCCTCTTGGAGGCGGATATGTCAGTTTCTTGCCAAATGGGTTAAAGCAGAAATGGCCCTAGTATTGTGGAAAAAGATATCCCCTCTTTTCTTTTTTAATAAGAAATGCATAAGCATTCTGAGAACATGTGGAGCGATGAGTGTTTAAAGGCATAGCATCTGATGCCAACTTCTTCAAATAATGATTATCTCATTTAGCAGAGACTTTAGTCTATAGTCTGTGCTTGATTAACAGAATAGTGTCAGGGCAGTAGTAATGTCAGTGTTAGGGCCAAACATAACAAATTACTCAAAATCATGGTTTAAAAAAATAATTGGGGATGAAAAGGATTTAATACAAACTAAGTTGATTAAAATTGTATCCCAATAGTTAGGAACACATCTGGATAATTAAAGATATTGCACCAAAGGATTCAAAATAACACAGTATGATTTTTTTTTTTTTTAGCTAAGCTTTGCTTTCTTAAATATTGGAATAAGACCTATACGCCATCAATTGAGCAACTGTCCTCTTCATCCTCTATCTGGCCCAGTAACGATCTGGCTGATAAAGTGTGACATTGTGAATAATCTTGCTTTTGCCAGCTAGGCTTTTCCCACCTGCTATCACAGATGAGCCACACACCAGTATTTTCGTCAACCTGTTTGCAGTGCTGCTCAGCTCATCATTTGAATTTGGTGAAGCAACCAGAAGAAGCATCAAAATTGCTTTCCATTCTGAGTGAAAGTAAAGAAAAGTAAGCTTTTCTTTCCATGCAACTTAATCCTGACACTGGTGTTTCCTGGGCCTGAGGCCCACTGCTGATAGAAACAAGCAGCCTCGTCTTATCAAAGTCCTTGGAGTAGAATTTTATCATAGTTTCTTAGCTCTTTGTGCTTGTTGGAAGAATTTGATGAGGTCATAAAATAAATTATTTTGTTCTTTGAGAAGTCATGGAGAGATGTCCTCCATGGCATGTAATGCAGGGGAATGTGCCACTTGATGTATGTCACGTCACCAAGGTGAAAGTGTCTTTGTTAATGACCCTTGCAGTTAAAGAGGACTCTCACTTTGCTTAACTACAAAACTAGCAAGCAGCAATGCAAAGGACAAACCCAGGCCCCCACAAGAAAGTGAACAGAGGGGTTCCAGATGTATCCCTTTTTTCCTAAGGGAGTACCATGGAAGGCTTCTGGTCTCGGCAGTCTCCATGGAATAAAGAATTACCAGGTCAGATGAACCACGAACTCACAGCTCATCTTTTTTTTTCCACCAAGCCAGGGAGGAGATAGCATTTCACTAAAAAGATCTCCTCATTCTCATAGAAGGAAATTCTTGCCATGCCAGAATTACTTCCTTTTAAATTCACTTCTTCCTGCACCAGTGATAGGTCTGGCCTGCCCTTAATCTATTAACCAGTACTCACCCCCTCACCTTTCTTTAATTATTTGATAAACTCATGATTCACCCTAATTACCTTTCAGGTTTTATTTATTCAGTTTCATCTGTTTGGTAAAGGACAGGAATATTCAGGTAATGTAGCTCCAGGTGGTAGGTGGTATTTCTTTCTTTCTTTCTTTTTTTTTTTTTTTTTTTTTTAAGGCTTACACCCAATGTGGGACATGAACTCATGACCCTGAGATCAAGAGTTGCATGCTCTTCAACTCTTGACCTCTGCTCAGGTCATGATCTCACGCTTCATGGAAGCGAGCCCCACATTGGGCTCTGTGGCCTGTTTGGGATTCTTTGTCTCCCTCGTTCTGCCCCTCTCCTGCTTTCTCTCTCTCTCTCTTTGTCTCTCTCTCTCTCTCTCTCTCTGTCTCTCTCAAAATAAATAAATAAATAAACTTTAAAGAAAAAAAAAAAGAGCTGCATGCTCTACCTACAGAGCCATCCAGGTGCCCCAGTAGGTGGCATTTCATATGTAGATGTTTTTGTTACATTCTAGTCATTCTTCTTTCTCCTCCAGAGCTGAGAACACCCCTTAGGGTTGTCAGAAGAAATTGTGGATACTCAATTAAATTTACATTTCAGATAAACTACAAATAATAAATACAAATATATCTTGAAGGTGATTTCATCTTTTATCTAAAATTCAAATTTAACTGGGTGTCCTATATTTTTATTTGCTAAATCTGGCAACCCCGAAGTGGTTCTGCAAATCAGATAACTTGCTCCTCAGAATTTGGGATTGATGATATTCTTAAGGCATATTTTCTGTGGTAATTTCCTTACAGCACATAACAAAGCATTATGAAATAAAGACAGAATGAAAAAAGAAAACAGGGTTAAACATCAGGTGAATAGAAGTGGGATAGTAAGAACTCAACGAGTTACCTATGAAAGCTACGAAATTTTTACGTTGTCAGAAGAGAGTGATATGAACATAATTCCAGCAAATACCCAAGTTAGCTTCAGTCATTCTTCCAAATGCATTAAAATGTACATTTTCGTCCAGCATCTTGATTTGGCATTCTTAGTGAAGCTCTCCCACTTACTTCAGTCTACATCCTTCTGTCTTCTGATATTTTTCCAGAAATACATTAAACAAAAGAATTGCACTTGTAACCATAGAACATCTAGTGTAGTTCATCAGTATTTGTGTGTGTGTGTGTGTGTGTGTGTGTGTGTAGAGATTTGAAAACATTTGTACTCTCTACTACTTTTTCATTAAATGTGCTCCAACACTTCTGAACAATGGTTATATCTAATAAAAAGTTGAGAGCAATAGTATATGTTAGTGAAGAATAGCAGAGATCCAAGATCACAAGATGCTTATTGGAGTTTTATAATGAAGTGGTTATTAATTTGGCAATAGAAAAGGCACGAGGGTGCAGAGAAGGGGGAAGCTGTCCAAGTGGTGAATTCATGGACTCTATTAATGAATGAAAAAATTAGGATAAATCAGTGTTAGACAAGAAGAAAATATTGGCTTTGAAGTACCATTGAACTTATTGAGGCCTCTGAGTAAGATTCTCTGGAGTAGTACCTAATTGGGTGGCTCTTTGCCTTCCGGCCATGTAGTTGAGTGATCAAAGGGCTGACCCCTCACCCAAGATGGGCGAAAACATTACTCACTCCTTGGAACACTAAACTTGAACTGTGAGACATAGAGAGAAGTTGCTGGACTTAAACCTGGTAACAGTGGTGCTCTAGAAAAATATAAGGAATTTCTACAGTCATAACCTTAGAAGCTGTCCTTACTCCTGCATTCCTTTAATTTTGGATTTCAGCTCTATCTTAGATTGCATGAACTAGTTCAGTATTTTTCCAACAGATGTCTTTGTGCTTAAGTTAGCTAGAATTTGCTTTTGGGCTGCTTGCAAGCGAAAAAAAAAAATGTATGACGTTTTGAGGTCAATTTCATCTTTCATTTTGATTCTCATCCAATCAAAAATGCCAGATATTTTGTTAGTGAGGAAAGAGAGAGTGGTGAATGAGATGAACTTGATTTCTGCTTCATGGAGCTTTCAGTCTAGCAGAGAAAACAGACACTGATAAGTAATTAAAGTATAGAAATGGAAGGGTTCTATTCATTCATCAACAAATATTTATTGAGCATCTATAATATATAAGACACTGTTCTAAACCATTGGTACTCAGTAAAGAAAACAAAGATCCTTGCCCTTGTATCTTGTAGCAGGGGATGAAAGCGATAGATAATAAACCTCGAAATATATAAATAAATAACATGGATTTAGAAGATGGTAATTGCTATGGGAAAAGAATTAAAAAGGGGATCAGAAGGAACAATATATCAAAAGGCCTGGAAGCCAGAGAGAAATGGCAGGTTGGAGAAACTGAAAGATTATTAGAGCTAAAATACTGGCAACAAGGCAATGGCTCAAAATGAAGATGAAGAGGTTAGGTAAAGTAGATTGTTAAGGACTTTATAAGCCATTTTGAGGATTTTGAATTCATCCTAAGGCAATCCAAAGCCACTTAAGAGTTTTAAGCTATAGACTCACATGATCAGATTTGCATTTTAGATTTATCATTCTGCCTGCAACCTGGAAAACACATCTAAAGCAAACAGTAGTGGATGGGAGAGAGTAATTAGGAGGCTCTTGTCCTAGTCCAAATGAGAAATGGTGATGCTCTTGACTAGCATATGTTTCATGAATTGGAAAACAGTAGCTGTGTTAAAATGGCTGTTATTGAGGCTTAGATTTTCAGCTTCTCACATTTAGAACAGATTAATGCCTGTCCAGATTTATCTTCTGTTCTTTGGGCTTTGATGCTATATAAAGCCAATTTGAAATGTTGACCACTTTTTCACTGGCTTCACATCCATGAAGTTTAATTATGCCTCATCTTTAGGAACAAAAATATGATAAGTGGATATTTAAGGAACTGTGGCAGCCGTAAGACAGGCATTCGTTGTACTCCCTATAGCATCTGTACCTAACTAGCCACATATTGTCCTCCTCAAATTCTGAATCAATACAGGACACAAGCAAACCAGGTATATACAACTTCTCTATTAACAGGGCCTTCCCTCTAAATTCTCATATACTTCTCTTCCCCAGTGAGATAGTGCCCACATGATCTTTTTACCACTCCACTGTTGGGTTTAAATGAAGGGTTACATTCCTTTAAGCGATGGGTCATTTGGCCTCATGATTTGTCATGACCTCTTATTACACTCACATAATATTTTTTAAAGGCAGTGCAACTAGACAAGTATTATGCTTGTTTGCTGCACAAGCAATCAGCACTTAACCAGTATCATATGTATATGTTAAGGTTATGCACTTCTGTAATAATTTGAATTTTTTTAAGTTTATTTCTTTATTTTGTGAGAGACAGGTGGGTGAGGGGCAGAGAGAGAGAGAGAGAGAGAGAGAGAGAATCTCAAGCAGGCACCGCAATGCCAGCACAGAGCCTGAAGTTGGCCTCTAACTCATGACCTAGCGATTGTGACCTGAGCTAAAATCAAGAGCCGGACACTTAACTGACTGAGCCATCCAGGTGCCCCTGTAATTATTTGAATTTTTAATTTCTAGCTTATATACTAACCCCAACCTAAAGGGTCAGTTCCTTCTTTCCTTTGAGCTGGGTCTAGCTCAGGTTCTTCCAGCCTTAAAGATGTAGGCAGAAATTGTATCTAACCTTCAACTCCATTGCTTGCCAGTCCCAAAATATACTAACAAAAAGAAAAAGAGACTTTTCAATTTTCTTGTCATCCCTCCCAAAAGTTCCCCTCTTATTCTTGAGGAAACAAACAAGGAAGAGTACCAAGTACCACTTTACCATATTGAAACATTGTTGTCTGTGGTGCAATTGAATGTCTTTGGTTCTTGAGAAATCTGCCTTTCCTAAGGAAGCTGGGAGCGGAGGGAACTTACGGATATGGTTTGTAACTGTTCCCTTTGCACTATCTTATTATAAGAACGTACTTTTTAAACATGGGTTTCCATCTTATATTACTTTGTGTCTTGGAGGCTCTCCCTCATGAATTACTTTGCATCTTGTTTGAAGTGAACCATTTTAAAATTTATATCCTGTCCTACTTTTATTTCAAGAACTTTACTTAAAATATCTTTTGTTCTCTTGCCCTGCTCAGATCTGCAATATGCATGCACATTTTATGCATTTCACACTCTTTAAGATAGAGAAAATAATATGCTAATTTGAATAGTGGTAAAATCAGAGTCAGGATAGAGATTTTATTCTCAGAAGAGTGGACAGTGCAATATCTTCTTATGGCGTCTGTTCTCTCCATTGTTAATATAAGTCATGTAAAAGACGTGGTTTAGTAAAACAAGGCAGTAGAACATGAACTTGGGAGTACTCTCAATTTGATGGAGCCGCATAGTGGGTGTTTGCTCCTTGAGGGCAGGGAACATGTTCTCCTCCGTTTTGTGTCACCTACTCCACCCCAGGAGTCAAGCATATACATACCAGTAACTCAACATGTACTCAGATGAATGGAAAATATTGAAATTAATGATAAATCCTTATGAGACATTTAATACTATATTTAATTTTACTAGAAAACACACAAAGATGGCCAAAGAAGAGATTTTGACTAGGTTTTAAGTACTGGGTTTTGTCACTCTCTAGGACTAGGAAGTGGACACCCCCAAGGAAGGGAGCTGCTGGAGAGCAGACTAGAAATTAGACAAGTGGTCCTCCGATATGAGTACACAGAGTGCTAGGCACTACCTCCTGGAAGTGTCTGATTCAGTAGATCTGAAGTGGGGCCAGTGGCCCTCCCCAGTGATGCTGATTCTGCTAATCCAAGTAACCCACTTTAAAAACTACAGAATTAGACTTTTCGAGAGAGTTGGCTCAGCTGAGGGGACCTGGGCGTGCTGCCTTGCTGTGTGATCTTCACAGAGAAGGGGTGACTTCAGAGATGTCTGAGGGCAGTATCTAAAATAGTTTCAAGGGTCTTGCTTTCTCTTGATCAACAGGACTGATGGCTTCACTCTGGCAGGAAAAGGAGATAACGGTTTCACGAACTCAAATGAGACTTAAAATTAGCTGACGTAAATGAGATAGAAGTTGGAATGCATGGAATCAACTTAGTAATACTTTTAGCTAAGTTAACCTAATTTAGCGATGGAAGACCATGTACATACATATCTAAGCTAATTTATATATAGGTTATTCCCCGAAATATCCTTACACTGCAAGGAAAGTTTATGCTCTTTAGCTGACTGTGCATATGTCAAGGTAAATGGGGAAGGTGGAGAAAGGGCAGCCCAAGGAGAGAGGAAAGCCCATTCATCCTAGAGAAAGCATTTAGGAGAAACTAACCCCACCTTTCCCCCTGCCCACTAAAGGCTGTTTCCCAGGTAAATAGCCTTAGGAAGTTTCTGAAACAGTGGATACAGCTTTGGTAACCTGGTATCATGGGAACACATTTCATCTAATTGCAGTATTGAAATGGAAACTACCTAAAATTTAGAACCGATTTCATATGCTTTGTTGTGTTCAGCTAATTAAGCTCTTGCATTTTAAAACTTGAGTATGAGGTTTTTACATACTTATCTGTGTTTCTTCTGGATGAATTTTATGTAAGGCAGTAATCATTTAAGACTTTGGGGGATATTGACACTTTTTTCATTACAGGATTTCATGGACTCCGGTAGATTTTCTCAATTTGCCAACAAAAAGGAATAGAGAAATTATATTAAAATAAGCTGTGTCTTTAAAAAATGATACATGTTGGTAACCAAATGGTCAATTGCTCGTATTTAATTTTAATTTTAATTTTTGTTAATTTGAATTTGTTAATTCAATTTTGTTAATTTTAATTTTAATTTTTGTTAATTTGAAAATATTAAAAAAAACTGCTTAGTGATCCTTTCAAGGAAAGACTCAGCTCATGTATAAAAAAAAAAAAACACATAAAAGTGACTCTGGAGACCTTGGCTACACATCTAGCGGTCAAATATTTCAATGCTTCATTGCTCCCGTTCCTGTTACAGGTACATGTGACAGCGCTGCAGCTATGAGTGGAATTTTAAAGAGGAAGTTTGAAGAAGTTGACGGCTCTTCACCCTGCTCCTCTGTGCGGGAATCAGATGATGAAGTTTCCAGCAGCGAGAGTGCTGACAGTGGGGACAGTGTCAATCCATCCACTTCTAATCATTTTCCCCGTGAGTACGGAAACCATACCTGAAGCTAATTGTCTGGCTGTGCAGTGAAAATAATTGTATCATCTTGGTCATTGTTTTGAACCTTTATTACTAGTTTTGTTTTGTCCTTGTAATTGATTTAAAAGCAAAACATGATTGAGTAAAAAAAGAAGCATTTTTGAGGTATCAGTAGATTCTTTTATTTGGATTGCTTTTGGGAGTGGATTATTTTGATAGTGTTAACCAACTGATTCAATGAAAAAATGGTATTTTTTTCAATTTTTTAATGTTTATTTTTGAGAGAGAATGAGAGAGGGAGAGAGCAGGGGTGGGGCAGAGAGAGAGGGAGGCAGAGGATCTGCGCTGACAGCGCAGAGCCCAATGTGGGACTCAAACCCACGAACCCTGAGATCGTGACCTGAGCCAAAGACAGCTGCCTAACGGAGCCACCCAGGCGCCCGCAAAATTGTATTTCATTATTATTAATTTTAAAAGGGAGCACCCTACTGAGAATATTTGGGGAAAGACAAGTCCAGACACAGAAATTTATCCTCCCAAAGCTGAAATGATATTCTGGGGCGGGAAAAAATAGATGTATTTGGGAGTGGGAAGTCTAAGTTATAATGAGAAAGAACGTGCCACCCCTGCAATAAGAGACAAGAAGGGTACAAAACTCTCCCAAGTGTGTAAGTGCATGCGGTTTATACTTCTTTCTACTCATTCCTTTATTCTTTATCCCCAAGAATAATATTAAAGCCCGCAGAGAAAAAATAGAGATGTATGCCTTCTCATTGATTCCTCTTTCTGTCACACTGTGTGTTAGCCAAAGCAGGCTTCAGGTTCTGAGCTGTCAGCACAGAGCCCCATGCGGGGCTTGAACTCACGAGCTATGAGATCACGACCTGAGCCGAAGTTAGACACTTAACCGACTGAGACACTCAGGCTCAGAGCCCCCAGAAAATTCTTAATACAATCTGCAAGCTAAAAGAAACTGGCTAGTAATACCTAAATGATCTTCTTAAAGTTATTTTCCAACAGGAAGATTTTACTATATCATGATACCATGAGAGATAACTAGTCTTAGTTTTTCCATTTTTCAGTTAAGTGGCTGATTTTATTACTATGCAATCCTATAACCTGGAATATAATTTGGAAATGTGAAAACCCAGAAAACCAAAAGAATAAACAATAATTTTAAAGGAAATAAAGATCTCAATAAAACTGTTGAGCATGAAACAAACTAAAATCAAAAGCATTCCTTTAAACAAGCAAAACTAATAGAAAATATAAAGAAAGGGCAATTATTATCACAACAAACAATCATAAAGTATTCAGGGACAAGGTAATTGTGTAATGTAAATAATCTACAAATACATTTATATATGTCATGATGATATGAAATGAGCTTGTGTTTTTGATTTAAAAGAAGATACATGTGTACGTATTAGGTCTTAGTATTAACAGTGGTAATAACATCATTATCATCATCCAGTAGAGTTTTGTGACGATCAACAGAACAAGTGAGATAATACACATGAAAGAACTTTGTAAAATCTTATTACTAAGCACATTTTATATTGAAAATTATGATCATAGCTAATATTTATTGGGTATATAAATGCTTTAATAGCTTTGGAGCTATACAGCTCCAATGTAGGGATATACATTATCCCTACTCTTTCCATCCATTCTAGAAGTACCACTACCTTCAGTTTATAGAGGAAATATGTAAGGCTCAGAGAAGCTAAACATCTTGCCCAAGATCACACAGGATTTGAGCCTAGATATATATGTGTGTATGTGGTACCTCACTCCATAGTCTTCACTTTTTCCATTATCTCATACTGCCCTTTAATTATATAGTAGTGGACATATCTTTAAAATATTGTTTATTGTGGGGCGCTTGGTTGGCTCAGTTGTTTGAGCATCTGACTCTTGACATCGGCTCAGGTCATGATCCCAGGGTTGTGGGATCGAACCCTAAGTCAAGCTCCACGCTGAGCATGAAGACTGCTTGAGATTCTCTCTCTCTCTTTTTCCCTTTGCCCTGCTCCCCTGCTTGCATGCACTCTCTTTCTCTAAAATAAAGAATAAAAAATAAATGTTGTTTATTTTGAATTAGTAAAGAGGTAGGTTATGTTTCCAGATATAAAGATAAATAAAGTTATTAAAGCTTTCCATATTAATTTATAAATATTAGTATAGTCTCAAAAGCCTCAATTGGATTTTCTTAGAAGGTGGTAGAATGATAAAAATCTATTTGAGAAAATAAGCTAATGAGAATAAAGGTATATTTTTAAAAAGACAGTATAAATGTTGAAAAGCCATTCCAGATACAAATCGTAGTAGAAAATTATTAATTTAACTTTTTTGATACTGTGCTAGATCTAGGAAAGTATAGAAAGTCTCAACATGTTATATATAAGAGTTTAATGTGTAAGAATACAGTTTTACAGGGGTGCCTGGGTGACTCAGTCAACTGAGTGTCCAACTCTTGATTTTGGCTCAGGTCATGATCTCTCACTGTGAGATTGAGACCCACGTCACGTTCTGTGCAGACAACACAGAGCCTGCTTGGGATTCTCCCTCTCCCTCTGTCTCTCTCCCTCCCCCACATCTCAAAAGTATATGCTCTGTCTCTCTCGAAATATGTAAAAACATTAAAAAAAAAGAATAGAGCCTTATAGAGCAATGGGAAAGGGAAGAAGTATGTAATAAATGGTGATGGTGTTAGAGTCTGAAATAGAAGTAATTTAGATACACAGCTCACAACATATGCCAAAATACATTCCAGGTGGATTAAATAGATTAAAAAAAAATCAAATTATGGGGATATTGTTTATTTGTCAGACATGGGATCATTACCCGAGTTTTGAAGTAACAAAAAAGTCACATTGCAAAATATCGATATTAAATATAGTATTTATTATATTTAATTAAAAAACACATATGAATCTTTTAGATAACCTCCAGAGGCAATCCACACAATAGGAAATATGATTAGCAAAATTTTAAAGCACGTAACAATAGTAATAATAATGCAGATTAAAATAATACTAATGAGATTCTGTTAGTATGAAATCACAGAAATTTTATCTCCATGAGATTAGCACTCCTCTCCAGTAAAAACTGCTGATACCTAAGTGCTGGTGAAAGTCACTGTATAAATCATAGGTACATACATTGCTACTGATGGTAGTGAAATTTATTTATTTATTTATTTATTTATTTATTTATTATTTATTTTAATATATGAAATTTATTGTCAAATTGGTTTCCATACAATACCCAGTGCTCATCCCAAAAGATGCCCTCTTCAATACCCATCACCTCCCCTTCCCTCCCTCCCACCCACCATCAACCCTCAGTTTGTTCTCAGTTTTTAAGAGTCTCTTATGCTTTGGCTCTCTCCCACTCTAACCTCTTTGTTTTTTGTTTTTTTTTTTTCCCTTCCCCTCCCCGGTGGGTTTCTGTTAAGTTTCTCAGGATCCACATAAGAGTGAAAGCATATGGTATCTGTCTTTCTCTGTATGGCTTATTTCACTTAGCATCACACTCTCCAGTTCCATCCACGTTGCTACAAAGGGCCATATTCCATTCTTTCTCATTGCCACGTAGTACTCCATTGTGTATATAAACCACAATTTCTTTATCCATTCATCAGTTGATGGACATTTAGGCTCTTTCCATAATTTGGCTATTGTTGAAAGTGCTGCTATAAACATTGGGGTACAAGTGCCCCTATGCATCAGCACTCCTGTATCCCTTGGGTCAATTCCTAGCAGTGCTATTGCTGGGTCATAGGGTAGGTCTATTTTTAATTGTTTGAGGAACCTCCACACTGTTTTCCAGAGTGGCTGCACCAGTTTGCATTCCCACCAACAGTGCAAGAGGGTTCCCGTTTCTCCACATCCTCTCCAGCATCTACAGTCTCCTGATTTGTTCATTTTGGCCACTCTGACTGGCGTGAGGTGATACCTGAGTGTGGTTTTGATTTGTATTTCCCTGATGAGGAGCGATGTTGAGCATCTTTTCATGTGCCTGTTGGCCATCTGGTTGTCTTCTTTAGAGAAGTGTCTATTCATGTTTTCTGCCCACTTCTTCACTGGATTATTTGTTTTTTGGGTGTGGAGTTCGGTGAGCTCTTTATAGATTTTGGATACCAGCCCTTTGTCCGATATGTCATTTGCAAATATCTTTTCCCATTCCGTTGGTTGCCTCTTAGTTTTGTTGATTGTTTCCTTTGCTGTGCAGAAGCTTTTTATCTTGATGGTAGTGAAATTTAGAAAGCACTTGGGAAATATAAGAGCCATAATAATATTCATATCTATGAGTCTGTACCTCAGACAATTTACCTGAAGGGAGAAACATCAAAAATGAGGGGGAAACTACATCAATGAAAATGTTGGTGGTTAGTGGTATTATCGAAAAATGGGAGTAGGAGGTGGGGAAGAGAAAAGTAACATGTCTAAGAGCAGGGAAATGATCCATTAAATTATGGTGACTTACACAATTATTTTCATAATAGTTGTGAAGATCTTCTGACAGTATATAAAATGCTCATGAGATAAAATTAAGAAAAACATGGGTACCTGAGTGGCTCAGTCTGTTAAGCATCGACTTCAGCTCAGGTCATGATCTCACAGTTCGTGTTAAGCCCCGCATCGGGTGAGCTCAAGCCTCGCTTCGGGTGAGCCCCACTTCTCTCTCTCTCTCTCTCTCTGCCTCTCGTGGGATTCTCTCTCTCTCTCTCTCTCCTTCTCTCTCTCTCTCTGTCCCTAGCTCACTTGAACCCTCTTTCAAGAAAGAAAGAGAAAAAGAAAGAAAGAAACCAGAACACAAAATTTTACTTCTATTGTCATAAAGGCAAGAAATGGTATGGCACCTTAGCACTGAAAATGATTTGATTTTTTGAGGTATTAAAAAGATGAATGAATTTTTGTATTTATTAATTTTCATTTCTGTTGATATTTTATGTCTCCCTCAACAAATAAATCTTAAACTTAACCTAAAATGATGACTGTCATTCAAATTGTATTTATGTATGTGGACAGCAGATTGATTGAAATGGTGTGATCCGCTAAATCATCCAGTTTCTTCGCTAACTTGTAAAGGCTTTAATAAGTTATGTGTAATCGAAGTGATTTTTCTATTGAAGAAAATAGACATATTTTATGATGTCCAAAAACTTATCAAAATGTTTCAGCTCATTGTTTACTATCTGTGGTGGCTGGCAATGTGTTCATTTACTAAATTGCTGATTTAACTGTATTAAATGAAACCTGGCAGAGATTTTTCACAATTTTTAGAAATTTAATTGATTTAATTAAAAAATGCCCTTGTCATTTAGTAGTCTGCTTAGTTTACCATATTTTTATTATGGAGAGGGAGAAGAATAGGAGGAAAAGCAAAGAATCAAGAGATAAAAATTCTGCCTAGAATATTTACTGTATGAAAGACCTGGGCATATTAACTAATGTGAAAGGGGTAGTTAAAAGGGTTTCTTGTTTCTAGAAATGTATTTCAGATTATTCACTAGTCCTAAAATTGATATGCAAATTTTTAAAATATGTTTCATTTCTTTTTTCATCTAGATTAAAATATGTCCTTATCAGCAGTGGTCTTATCTGCATGTAAATCTGTGGATGTAAACTTTTAGGAATATTATTAGTGGTGAATCCTGTTTCTTTAATATAATTCTCTACTTTCAGAAAAAACCTGTCTTAGAGTAAAGAATGATTTTTGATGACTATCAAATTTGTGTGGCATTAGAAAACCAAATTTAGTTTCACATTGAGATTTTTTGTAATGTGGTTATTTAAATCTCACCATCATGAGCTCATCTTTCAAATTAAAAATATCCCATGTACTCAGTACTTTGCAGGGATTAACATATTGCATAACAACATTTTGTTATCATTACAAATACAGGCATTGATAAGATTGGTATGTGTCAGCAGCTATAGTAGTAAAAAATTCCATGCTATTCTAAGCTTTCTTAGATATTCAATTTGTAGCACATCACATTATAACAATAAAAGCTTCAAAATATAAATCAATAAGGAAATTAGGCCTCTTTTCATGGACTTCTGAGTTTTGCTAGGCAACTAGCATGCTTACCAGCGATCAACCAAGGTCACATCGTGTACTTCCCTTGAGATAGAAGCATCTGGATTCTGTATTGCTGTGGAACGCTTTGTTTCATCAAATCCCTGTGGCTCCATAGCCAATCAGCCTGTACTTGGGCACTGTCGAAAGGAAAGCTGCAGAGAAGCTAGAGAGAAATGATTTTTTTCCTGCCCTTTCAAGGTTCTTGGCACTTCACACGAGTAATGAAAAGCTATGTGATGAAACATCCTCCCGAAAGGAACACATTATTTTTCCCGAAACAGTGTTTCTACAAATACATGTACAGTATTTAGGAAGTGAAAATATCAAGAGGTAAAAGGATAGATCTTCTAAGCTACATATGAAAGCAGGTAGTAGACGTTTTACATAGGGTTGCGATTTTCTCATTTAAAAAACACTTTCACATTCTCGAGTTCATTTCTATCCAAGAATTGTTGTCTGATTAGAAGCTATTATTGTAACTATATTCTAAAAGTAGAAATCGCCATCCAGAGATGTATTCCTAATTTACCCAAGGGCTGAGATTATAATCTGTTTCCCTCCCTCCCTCTTTCTTTTCTTACTTGTCTCCCTTTTCTCTCTGAATACACAGGACATACATATGCTATCATGTGCACCCGAGTCAGCCTGTTTCTCCAGTGTCTCTTCCCTCCCACTGACTGCACATTTCTTAAAGAGGTTTGAGATGAAGAATCCACAGAAAACAGATTTTGACATGAAACTTTGTACTAGAAGTAACCTATTCTCTTAACCTAGCAGTTAAAATGCATTGAAAATTTAGTTTCAGTTTCAACAAATAGAGTATATCTTATGTTACAGGCTCTGAGTTAAGTGCTTTCAGACATGACAAAATAATAGACTACAAGTAGTAAATACAACTTACGATACAGGAGCAGATCATGTCTATCCAGCACTGTGGTTTACTTTGAGAACTTACTATCCCATAGATAAATGTAGCAATCTATCCCTGAATCTTTGATTTTTCAAACAATAGAGGAGTGTTCAGGCAGAAACCTAACACAGGTGTATCAAGGGAAGTCTTTGATTAAGCAGGAGGTAGGCTCACGTGACCCTCAAAATCTCCTGTCTACTCTGTGATAATATGATTCGAAGAACAAGGATCAAAATAGCATCTTAAGTTAGAGCTGAGACCAAGTAAGAAAAAATAAGCAGCATAGGTCAAGACACCTCTGCAAAGCTACTGTTAAAATAAGAGATCTCCAGACCCTCTGCATCCCCTTATGTTGAAGAAGAACCTTTTAGCATGGCCTTGGAAGATCAGACCTGGAACCAGTTGCAGATGTGCTTATACGAGGTCAGTGTCCCCATCCGAACACCAGACATGGAGCAGTTGACTCTGAAGGTATTTAGTTGGTTGGGGATATGAAAGTTTACTAGTTGGGAGAATTTGGAGTGTAGGAAGATAGATATGAGTTAGTGGTCCATTTAGAAAATACTCATAGGAATGCACTGTAAAGTCCAATTCCAATACAATGGAGTTGTTTTCAGATCATTTCATCCGAGAGATCTGAGAGATCCAGTATGATGAATCAGAGATAGTTAACCATTGCTGCCTCCTCTGGCATTTAGACAGTCCTTCAGGCTGAAATGTCTTCTCTGCCTTCCAATCTCTATGAAGTTCTATACCTGCTTTAAGGTTCACATCAAATACTTCTTTCTCCGTGAAAACTTTACCACGTCTCTCATTTTACCCTGCTCTTTACTAAGTCTTTTGGTATTTCACCAACATTCAAAACTTTAGCAGTGGTTTTCTATCTTCTTTCCATCCCAGTATTTCCCCCCAAACCATGATGTCAGTAGGCATATGATGGCTCACTGAACCATTAGCCTCATATTTCCTTGACCACCTCTATTCTGAAGTCTTTATTTCTATTCTATTTATGTCCTTTACCTCCATTTCAGTCAGCTGTTTATGTCCACAGCCTCATCCAGAATATTGTTACAAATTAGAACAGCTCTACCACCAATCAAATTTCAGTGTTCCACACTCAGACCACAACCCCTTTTCTTTCCATGTCCTTCCTCCCCTACTCCTTTTTTTTAACCTCATCTTCTTGTTTTCCCCAGTAAAGCACCCACCTCTGGTTTTTACATATCTTTCTACCCTTTACCATTTACTTCATTATTTGTTTTTTTTTTTCTTTTGTTTTTTTTTTTTTTTTTTTTTTTTAATTTGGAGGCCAGGACTTTTAACCATTTTCCTCCCATATTCTTCACTCCATATTTCTTTTTTATACAAATACATGAAAACTTTATTTATTTATTTTTAAAATTTTTAAGTGTTTATTTATGAGAGAGAGAGACAGAGTGAGAGCAGGGGAGAGGCAGAGAGAGAGAGAGAGAGAGGTAGACACAGAACCTGAAGCAGGCTCCAGGCTCTGAGCTGTCAGCACAGAACCCGACCCGGGGTTCAAACCCAGGAACTTCAAGATGATGAACTGAGCTGAAGCCGGAACGTTAACTGACTGAGCCACCCAGGTGCCCCCAAATATGTAAAAACCTTAAAGAAGTTTTAAAGAAAATGACAAACACTGTGTTTTCAGATTCAGCTGCTCATTATTGCCCTACTACCATCCTGCTCGGTGCCCCCAGTTCTCTCTCCCATTTCACAGCACTGAGTGTGTCAGACTGAAGTCACACCACCTTCTCCCTCATACACAGCAGCTCCTTCTTGTCATTGAGGACTCTGCCTCCATATATATCCTTCTCCCTTTAAGCGGGGCACTCAAAATGAGTTTGGAAGGAATGAGTGTAAGCTCCTCAAAGTCAGGAACAGGTCTCTGTACGCCTAACTTCCAGTAAGCACTTAATAAATATTTAGATAAATGGATGAATGAATAGACACTTATTAAGCATGTACTCTTCGCTATTCATTGCACTAGTCCTAGGAGCCAGAAATATAAAAGTAAATGAGACATGATTCAGCTTCTGTAGAAACTCATAGTCTAATAACACTAAAGCATGTCTCCAACACTGACTGTATTCTGTCTTACATTGTAGTTATTTGTACACACACCCTATCTTTTCTGGAGATTTACAGAGCTGAAACGTGTGTTCTTCTTAGGACTTATACTGGTGCAGGTACAATTACTGTTACATACTTGATAAATGACAGTTAGCTTTGTAAAGCGTTGTCTTGTTTTAGTACAACTAAACCATACAAACAAAAAAAGAATGCATTTATTGTAGGACTTTATAAGGGCATGGACATCAGTGGAAATACAGACAGATTTACAAGCTAACTGTGTAATTTATGATTTTGATGGGTATCATTGTGATATATCAGGATTCTGATATAACAGTTATTATGTCCAAATACATCTAATGGCGAGCTGTGTTTTAAATAGGGCCCCACTGTAATTCTGTATTCCCAGCATGTACCTTTCTGGTTTCATTTGCTTATATATAGCTTTCCTAGGCAGAAACATCACTGTTTAATTGGATGCTGTGCAGCTATTTATGCAGTAGCTGTACAGCACACTTGAGGGAATCCAAGTTGCTTTCACCTTCACCATCCTTTGAATCAACTAAGCAAAAAAAGGATTACCAAGTCAGACCACTAACATTATATAAATACAGTTCATTGAGTTTGGTTTGGTTTGCTTTAAATTCAGCATCAGGACCTCAGGTTGAGCCATAATAAATGGTACCATTGAGCGTAGCTCTTTATTCCAACGTATTGAGAATTCTGGTTTTGTTTCCTTATTTGCTTTTCCTAGCACAGTCATGTGTTCTATAAACGTGTCTCAAATCTGTCCACTTACCTCCATTTGTGTTGCCAGCCAAGGACATCTGTCTTTCATCTCTCTCCTGGACCCCTGCAGGAGACTTCCAGCTCTTTTCTGCCTCCTCTCATGTTGGAGCCTCAGTCTTATCTCTGTGCAGGAGTATATTGGATCTCCACTTTCCTGCTTAAATCCTTAAGTTGCTTTCAGATGTACTCATTACTATGGCCTCCAAAACCCTGTACAGCTCCATGATTGAGCCTTTGCCCTCCTCCCCAACCTCCCCTCTCCTTCTTCTCTCCATCTCAAAAATTCAGCCACATCGATCTTGACTCAGTTTTCTTTTTTTAAGTTTTTATTTAAATTCCTGTTAGTTAACATGCAGTGTAATATTAGTGTCAGGTGTAACATAACAAACCTTTCTTGCCCTAAGATCATGTCTGGAACAGTCTGTGCATGATTGATTGACTCTTTAGATTTCAGGTTCAGCTTAAATGCCAGCACTTTTCTGGAACTGTCCCTGATCACCCATCCAACATATGCAGGCCCAAAGTCCTCATCTCTTAGAGATGTATGTGGACGTTTTACAGGAAAAATAATAGATATCTTGGAGTTACTTTCAAATAATGCAGCAAAAAGAAAAAGAGGGAGAGAAAATGAGGCTGAAAAATATATATATTATTCTGTATTTTATAAAATTAAAAATTTACATAATGCATTTTAAAACTATTCAGCTCATCCTAAAACTAATGTGGAAGGGTCAGGGCTAAAAAAATTTTGAAAAAGAATAAGGAAAAGGGAAGGCATGCTTACCATTACAGATTTCAATACTTCAAATGCTAAAATAGTTAAAACACATAAAATTAGCTCAGACGACACATGGAGTAAAAGAGAGGTTAGAAACAGACTCATATTTAATGGCAACTTGGTATGTGACAGAGGAGACTGAGTTGGAAAAGGAGGGACTGTTCTAATAATGACCTTTTAACAACTGGCCAGCCACATTAAAAAAGATAAAATTAGGTCCCTACCTCATACCATACATGAAAATTAATTCCCAGTGAACTAAGTACGTAAATGTAAAAAAAAAAAACAAAAAAAAAAAAACAAATCAGAACTATAAAACTTGAAGAAAAAATATAGGAAAATATCTTTATGTCAGATATGATGCAAAAAAGACAAAGCATAAGAAAATACATTTGGGTACATTAAACTTGTTTATATGATCAAATACAGCATCAAGAAAGTGAAAAGATGAGCTGCATACTAGAAAAAATATTTGCAATTAATTAACTGACAAGAAAATAGTATTTGAATATAAAAAGAACTCTTACAAAAATAAAGAGCCAATGTAATAAAAAAGTTATAGAATATGAACAGATAATACACAGAGAAAAGGCTGATACAAATATGAACAGATGTTCAACTCTGTTAGCAAGTAGGGAAATTAAAATTGCAAAAAGACACCATTTCACATGTATCATATCATCAGATTGGCAAAATTTTAAATTTTAAAAAATATTTATTTATTTTTGAGACAGAGACAGTGTCAGAGACAGGGGAGGGACAGAGAGAGAGGGAGACACAGAATCTGAAACAGGCTCCAGGCTCTGAGCTGTCAGCACGGAGCCCGATGCGGGGCTCAAACTCACGAACCGTAAGATCATGACCTGAGCCAAAATCAGATGCTTAACCGACTGAAACACCCAGGAGCCCCAGATTGGCAAAATTTTAAAGTTTGACCACATCATGTATTGACAAACCTGTGCTGAAGCAGGAACCCTCATAATGCCACTGTGAGTGTCAGATGACTCAATTACCTAGAAAACCCAGTATTGAAAGTTAAAAGAAAGATTAACTGTGGGCCAGTATAGGATTGGATAACTGTAGTTTCTCATATGATGATAAAATGGATAACAGATTGAACTGAATAGTCAAGTTTACATGTATGCACCGTTGAGTGAAATACACAAGTTGCAAAGCTCTATATGATACACGTATGCAATTAAAACACATCGAACGACACTGTATTTTATTGAAGTAAAAATATGCATAGGAAAGGATGATACATGACATTGTGAAGATACCCGTAGAGATGAAGAGTAGAAGAATGGGTGGTGGGGGCTTACTGTACTTTCTCACTTTGCTCATATTGTAAAAGTAACAAGCTGAAGTCAATATGGTAAAATATTAACATCCATTAAATATGGATAGTAAATACATATTATTTTTGGAAGTTTGAAGTATTTTATAATTTTTAGCAAGTTTTACATATTTTTCACTTGAGATAAAAGTCCCTGGATTGCCCCACTATTCTCTTCCCCTTTATTTTCTTTCTCAGTACCCTTTTTTTTTTCCTCAGTACGTATCACAATTTGGATCTATTTTATAGTGGATTTGTTTATACTTGTATGTTTTTGTATTTGTTTATATTTGGGAATCTGTTTTGTTTAACATTGTATTCCTGATAGAAAAAGGCAGAATGGGGGCACCTGAGTGGCTCAATCGGTTAAGTGTCCAACTTCAGCTCAGGTCATGATCTCAGGGTTTGTGAGTTTGAACCCCACATCAGGCTCTGTGCCCGGAACCTAGAGCCTGCTTCGGATTTTGTGTCTCCCTCTCTCTCTGCCCCATCCCCATTCATGTTCTGTGTCTCTCTTAAAAATAAATAAACATTAAAAAAAAAAAAGGCCGAAGATCCCTGTAGCACATTAAAAACTTCCAGGCCAAATTTGTTCATTAACTAGAACTAAATTTAATCTGTCCATTGAGATTCTTCATCTTGTCCACAATGATCGCCAAGTGATATTGCCAAATATTTTTCTGAAATCCTTTCATACACATTCAGTGCCCAAGTCCTAAAATGTAGGGAGCAGCATCTTCCCCAGATGTTGGGCTCTAGGATGCACAGTGATGTTTACAAAAATCACCATTGGAAACTGCTTCTTGTGCTTTTAAAATTCACTGTAAACTGTTGCAGGATATACAGTACATCCCACAAGACCTTTCTCCCCACTATGGTGTTAAGGTAGAATATTGTCTCTTTAGTTGATCATCGGTGAAGTAGTTGCTTGTGTTTGGGAGCCATTGTGAAAGAGAAATATTTAAATTTGCTATGATTTCTTTGCCCTAGTACTTCAGTTGAATTTGTGAAAATGGGACTGTATTGCAAATTTCTCCAGTGCGTTTTAAGTGGAAAAGCCACAACCAAGGAGCTATAAGATCTTCAATGTAGTTTTAGTTCTATTACAAGTAACTCTGACTGTGGTTTAACCATTTAACCTGTTTCTTCATTTGGAAAATGTGAGAATAGATTGATATTCAAAGTATGGTAATTTGCATAAATTCCATCCAAATATAACATGCTACTGATAGTCCTCCTTGCTTGAGTTATTTATATTATATTTGAGGATATCTGTGTGTTTTCAGTGTTTATGCTTGTGTCCATTAGAATATATATATATATATATATATATATATATATATATATAAACACATACATGCACACACATATACACAATAGAATATTCCATTTGGTGATTTTAGCTTGTAGTTTCCACATAAGGAAATGAAAGTCGTGAGTTATTTTAATTGGTTTTGTTTGGGGGTGTCTTGATTAAGTAGATAATATACTTAAAGTATAGTGTATTAAAACTACTTGTTGAACAGGCAGATTTTTGATTAATAATAATAGGACTGTTGGTTAAACGTCCAACTCTTGATTTCAGCTTAGGTCATGATTTCACAGTTTGTGAGTTTGAGCCCTGTGTTGGGCTCTGTGTTGACAGTGCAGAGCCTGCTTGGGATTCTCTCTCTCTCTCTCTCTCTCTCTCTCTCTCTCTCTCCCCCCCTCCTCCCCCACTTGCCTAAGCACGTGCTTAGCAACAATATAAGACTGAGTGAAAATAAATGATGATATTTAGAGTAAGATGTTGTAAATGTTGGTCTATTGACAGAAATATTGGAGAAATAAATAGAATATTCACGTACTTAATGATTTTTAAAACTTATTTTCAAAGCTGTACTTAGCTGAAATGTATAAGTGCACACTTTGGAACGTCTCATTACTACAAAAGAATAACGTAACTGAAAATTTCTGAAGAAATTCACAAAAGGATGAAGCATTAGCAGCAATGATTTATCTGGAATATTTTTAAAATGCATAGTCATTTGATATCATGAAATGTTATTTATAACTGAATATCCACATTTGTCTCATTTATGTGCTAACTGTGTTTTAAAAATTGGTGAGGTCAACCTTACTTGTCAAGCATAAGACAGTATATTTTGAGAGGAATTTCTGTCCTAAAATATCTTCTACCATATGACTGAAAGTTTTGTCATTAATGTAATCCCATTGGGATGACTATTAAATCTACATATATGTGGTCTATCTAGTAGTTTAAAATGTAATGTCTGGACTGAAACTGCCTAGATTCTCATCAAAGATTCTCTACTCAGAGGCAGGTAATGTATTATCTCTGATATTTGACTTCCTCATCTATAAATAGCAATAGAAAAAAATACTACCCTATTGTGAACTTGATGGTGACTGAAATGAGTGAATATAGGCAAATTGCTTTATACTGTACTTGATATTTAGTAAATGCCCAAAATATTAGCTATGGTGATGATGTTTCCAGTGAGGGACAACACAGATTTTATTAATAATTATTCTGGTAGGGCCGCCTGGCTGGTTCAGTTGGTAGAGCATGTGACTCTTGATCTTGGGGTTGTGAGTTCAAGCCCCCTGTTGGATATAGAGATTACTTAAAAATTTTAAAAAATCATAAAAAAAATAATTATTCTGGAAGACTACCTGTAGAGAGAGTAGGTCTCCAGAGGAAAGAGACATATTACAGTTATGTTTTTGATAGAGTGGGAGAGAAGACTGGAAAGATCCAGATTACAGATGCAAATCCAAATATCTTCAGATCCAGTCAAGCCCTAGAACTCTGAGAAAGCAGCCAAGTGTATGACAAGAGGGCATGGTGGACCTAGGGTGTTCCTTCCTAAAAGGTTTTATATTTAATAATAGTAATAATAATAATAATAAACCTATCTAATCTAGTGAAATTCTTCTTAAAGTTACATTCAGTTTACTATCTACCTGTTTGCTACCCCTCGTCCAGGTAGTGGAACATTATTCAAGTGACATGAGATTTTATCATAGCTGCTGCAGAAGGTAGAATTTTCAGAGTATACTCACCATTCTTGGCAGCATGAGTCTTAAAAAATTGTAAGAATTCAGAATAATAATCATAGCAGTAATAACTGGCATTTATTGAACTTTCTTTACACATTCCGTGCTAGGAATTGCACTTACATTTTATGTGTGTTCTCTTAATTAGCACAACCTATGAAGCATCTGTCACTGATTTTAAGTAGGTACCCAGAATCACAAAGCTAATAAGCTTTTCATCTTTGCATCATTTTGACTCTGAATCCTGTAATTTATACTATTGTTTCCTATAATTAATGTTGAAAACAGCATTATCAATCTTTCTCATTCTTGCATCACTTTTCAGACTTCTGAAAACATCTCCTATCGGTTTGCATCTAATTCAGAAAATACAGTAAAGTCTTCTGCTAATTAATCAAATAGCACATAGATTCCATTTTAAATGAGAGAATCTCAATAAATAGTGCATGGGTTGAGCTCAAAGATAATACGCTCTATTTGCTTACTAACTCTTTCCTGCATACGGCTTTTTGCACTGGTATCATAAATCTTTGTATTCAAATGCCTTGGTTGATAGAGCTTTGTCCTCTTAGAATTTTCTGAAGTTGAACCACTTAGTCTCTTTCTGAATGGTATTTTGTTTTCTGAGTGAAGGAGCATGGATGAAGAGGTGCTGACATTGTTATGACTAAGGGGGTAAGACAGGCCTTGTGGCACCTCCCAGCCAGGCCACTTTCCTGCGGGAAGTGCTTTACAGCTACAGAGGAGGGGATGTCTTGGCAGTCGCCTCCCCTTTGATTGACCACATCAGGTTTTAAAAACATCTATGGGCTCATTAGCATCAGCCATTTGCAGAGCTCTTCTGTAGACCATCCTAATGGAAACATGTGAGAGCTTTTATGAGTGTACTCCGGGGTAAGATTTATGGGAAATAGTCACAGCAAGTGTTCGATGTCTTTTGGACTTATCCTCCTAAACTCTGGGCACCATCGGAACATCAATAAAGCATGAGTTTTGCGTAAATATTAGGACAGAGAAATAAGTGTTGGCACAGGTATTTCTGGAAAATTTTCTATAACAGTTATCCAGGAGAATTTACTAGAAGAAACGGGTAGTAACTTGAGACTTAAAAGTCAAGTAGAGGGAAGAAAGGAGGGAGGGAGGAAGGGAGAGGGAGAGAAGATAATGTGGTTAATTGGATTGAAGATGTGTACTTATATACTCAGAAAACGGGATTAGGGAGGGGAAAGGGTACTCAACAGAAAGAGGATTGTGGGGGACGAGGGCTGTGCTTGCTGAAGCACACAGCATAGATAGCAAGTACATGGCTGGTAAATAAACATATGCATTATAATACCAATTGTTTCGTTCCAATTAGCATCTCTCAAAGTTTTCAGTTAAGACACCAAATCTGTTGCAAACTCCTAAGAAGGGTGGGTTTCTTTTCAAATGGTAAAAGAAATGTGAGGTTTAAAAATTATTTATTACTACACTTTACCTGCATTAACACATGTAATTGCCACAGCAATCCTAGGAAATGGGTATTATTATTTTTTTAATTTTTAATGTTTATTTTTGAGAGAGGGAGAGAGACACAGCGTGAGTGGGGGAGGGGCAGAGAGAGAGAGAGAGAGAGAGAGAGACACTGAATCCAAAGCAGGATCCAGGCTCCAAGCTGTCAGCACAGAGCCCCATATGGGGTCGAACTCAGAACCTCGAGATTATGACGTGAGCCAAAGTTGGACAACTTTGCCACCCAGGTGCCCCTGAAATAGGTATTACTTTTAATCCTAATTTTACAGATGATAAAATGGGAGTTCAGAGAAGGTTAGTGACTTTTCTAAGATCTTACTGTTAGTAAGGGGTGGAACCAGATTCAGACCATGGCCTGCTTCACTCTGGTGTTGGAACTCTTAAAAACACCTCCTTATGGAAGTCTCAAAGGACCTAGTCAATGAAAACTTTTAATCTCTGGTATGAAGTTCTTAATTGCTTTTAGAAATTTGCAGTTTAACGCTTGTAGAAACCTATGTGGGTGTGGTTTAATTTTCTAAGTATAAAATAAAATCATTCAAATTATTTAATTAAAAAGTCTTTGTGGTACAGCTTTTATGTATTGCCTAAAAGTAAAAACTTCCATAATTTAACGTGTTTGCTCTTGCCTTTAACTCTTTATTTGTTCTTGCCTTTAACTCTTTTAGATAACAATCACCTCTATATTGTCTAGGAAATATTTGTAAAACCACAAGATGCTTTCCAAATTATTAAATGCTATTTGCATTTCTTAAAAACATTATTTTGCTGTTATTCTTGGTAATCAATTAGTTCTCCAATTTTTCAAAGTTGTGTTTTGTATAGAGTAGCAAAATTAATTATCTTAGAATTTCTGAATGAAAGAGCTATGCATATGTAAGGAAGAATAAGAGTACTATATGACCTGCATTCTTTTCTTCAAAGGTTTAAGGATATATACGTGAAAATATCAGTTATAACCATCAAAACAATTTTTTTTAATTCCAAAAAGGTTATTTTACATAATCAAATAGCTTTTTGCTTTTGTCGGTATGTATTTTGTACTTTGAGTCATTTCCATAAAAATTATATTAACATAAAATTATATTAATTTAATTTTTCAGCCATGGTACAGGTATTTGCACCATGGAAATTGGTGAACACCACACATCAGAATGATCAATTTATTGTTTTGTAGATTGTGTAGAATTAAGAAAGCAATGAGAAAAAATGTTAGTACAAATTAAAATTATGTCATTTTTATAGCTTTTGCACTGTACGTAGCATAAAGAGATGAAAACATATTCTTTAAAAAAAATTTTTTAACATTTATTTATTTTTGAGAGAAAAAAAGAGTGCAAGCAGGGGAGGGGCAGAGAGAAGGGGAGACACAGACTCTAAAGCAGGCTCCAGGCTCTGAGCTGTCAGTACAGAGCCTGACACAGGGCTTTAACTCCTGAACTGTGAGATCATGACCTGAGCTTAAGTTGGACGTTTAACTGACCGAGCCACCCAGGTGTCCCAAAAATATTCTTCTACTAGTCAAAAATTATCTCACCTAGCAAAGAAGTCATCCATGTTATTAATGAATGAATTATTTTAATATGCCTTCAATGCTTTGTTTTCCTTTCACTCATTTACTTAAATGAAAATGTCAACCAATATTTATATCTAAACTACACATATCTGTCAATTGCCACAAGAGGTTGGTGATGGATACATAAATTAAGCAAAAATCAATTGACATTTGATTCCATGAGAACCAAAATATTAAATAGAATTATAATAAAGAATATTTATATTTTATTATTATTTGTAAATCATGAGCTATGCATTCTTTATGTAAGTAAAATTTATAATAAATATATGCATTTTGTGGGGAGCCAGTTGATTTACCAGAATACCACTGGGTTCACTTTGATCGTATGTGAACTCATGAGAATTTTTGTGTTTTTAAATTTTTCTGCACTTTTATTCTTTTGAATACCCTAGGTATATAATTTTGGTGTTTTTTAACTGATAAAATGATATTTTGTCAACTTTTATAAATATTAACTCATTAAAAATTCTTAAAACTATAAGAATTTGGGAGAAAAATAATTACATGCTATTCATTACAGTGAAATGAAAAAAAGAATTTGGGTGATAGTTCATAGATATTTTGCATTTAAGTATTTTTTTTTAATTCCAACTTCTCTTTTATGTTTCTGTTTCCAGTCCTCTTTTGCTATAAGCATTTGTCTGATTTGTGGTCAGTTAGCTCAGTTAGAATTTGAATGTTAATATCAAGCTTAATCCCAGAATGACCACTGGATCAGCTTCATTCTCTTCCACTGTGGAGGTTAAACACTAATTATGATCAGATAGCTACAATGTCTATTCTTCAATACTATAGAAACTGGCTAGAGGATAAATAAGTAGATGAAAATGTATCACAGTAACAGAAAAAAAAAACAGTACAAAATGTGTGGTGCTCCATGATCTTTGTATACAGACCACAGTCACAAAGGATATACCAACAAATATATTCCATCTATGACTTTTCAACACAGATGTGACTGCTCTTTTTGCTGTGCTGTCTTCCAGCAGTTGCTTGAAAAACTATGAGGGTCTTTTATTCTTTCTTGGAAATTGAAGTGTATTTTTTTTAATATTAAATTTATTGTCAAATTGGTTTCCATACAATACCCAGTGCTCATCCCAAGAGGTTGTAGTGTCTTATTTTATTAACATAGCTTTCATTGTCATGACCATTAGCTAACATTAACTAACACCCAGATGGTTCTGTCATTAATTGGACTCTATGAAATTCACAAAGTTAGGCACCTTTGCTATTGAGAAACAATAGCAGCAGGAAGACAGTATGAACCAAAACCAAATAAATTGCCATTTACACCGAGTATACCATTTTTATAATGGTGTACCTGAAATATTTGATATCCATTCACATCTTTCCCCTGTCCATACAGAGCAAATTATATATGTGGAAGGATTATGGAGTGCCAGAAATAACAGCCATCACAGGGATGTGAAATCCTCTGAGGTTAATTATAAAGGGGAAACAAATTTTGAGTTGGGCCTAAAGAATGATGTGGTAATGTATTACAAATTGGAAAAAGAAGTGTATAGCAAGATTATCCTTATGAATATTGTTATTTATATGGTGTGAGGTTGGGGAGGCTATTCAAAAGTGCTATTACACGTTAGGAACGCATCTCTTGTCATTTAGACCCACTTTTCCCTTTCTTTCTTTGGGGATCGTTAACATTAGGGCGTTACAGTCACAAAGCTATCAATCACACCCAAGGTAGCAAGAGTGACTTTGTTTTTAATAGAAGGTGTATGGGGTCCCGGTAGTATTCTGTGTATCTGAATTATGGAAGAACTACAATAAAGTCAAGAAAAATAACAATAAAAAAAAACTAAAGCCAAATCTCTTCTAATTTATAATTTTACCTGAGATTGTTCCTAGGAGAATACAGAGTAGGTGAGAGATTTATTAGGAAAATCCCCTCTTTGATCTCCTAATTTTCTATTTATTGAGTTGTGAAATTAAAAATCCCATGATATCTTTTTCTTCTTATCTAAACTTCTTTTGACTCAAATTGTAATCTGAAGATTACCAGTATGGGATCACATTCACTCTTTTTTACTAACACAGTAATTTCATTACATTAGTAGTGACCCTAGCGAGCTAACAGTGCTTCTTGGTGAGTTGGGTGGTTGGTGGCCGCAAGTGATCCCCCCACCTATATGGTACCTCAGAGCTGCTAGGAAAATCAAGAAAGCATCAGAAATATCAAGAGAACATACTAGAGAGAGAGAGAGAGGACACGTTATCTTTTTAAATCAGTTATAAAGTTCTGCACTCGCAATGCGCAAAGCATTATCAAAAAGAAAAGAGTTGGAGGCTCAGAAATTCTTGCCTTATAGCCTAGAATTTATTTGTTGGCTTGTCCTACTATACGTAATTTTGACCTAGGGTATTTCCCCACTAGCTCAATCTGATAAAGACACTGAATTGTTATACAACCACCTAAGTTAGGAGGATTCAGATTCCAAAGATAAAGAGTTTAAAGAGTTCTTTTAAACTTAATAGGGAAATCACTCATTTAATTATTAATTAGGCTAAACTTACTACTCTGGTTGGATGAAGAGCCTATAAGAGTAAGGATTGAAAATCAAAGAAAATTCTCAAATGAAAGGCATATATCTGAAGGGGGCACCCAAAGGAAATCCAAACTTTTTTCCTCTCCTATTTCTAGAAATTTTATACAGTTGACCCTTGAACAATATGAAGGTTAAGGGTGTTGACCCCTTGTCAGTCAAAACTCACATGTAACTGTTGACTCCCCCAAAACTTAATTACTGATAGCCTACTGTTGACTGAAAGCTTTACTGATAACATATAGTTGATTAACATGTATTTTCTGTTATATATATTATATTCTGTATTATTACAATAAAATAAACTAGAGAAAATAAGTTATTAAAACCATAAAAGAAAATATATTTAAAGTACTGTATTTATTTTTAAAAAATCAATGTGTAAGTGGACCTGTGCAGTTCCACTGTTGTTTAAGGGTCAACTGTAAATCACATAAGCAAAAATATTTTACTGCAAAAAATTTTTAAAACTCAAAGGCACCTTTATGGTTAAAAATTACTAATAATATGGTTTTCTATAAATGTTACAGGATAAAACATTTAAACAATTTATATTTGTACAGTTTTTCTTTTTGATCAATTTGATCCAGCCAGAGTTTATGCCTGTATAAACCTTCTAAAACTTATCTAAGGTATCTGATCATCTACTGTTCAAAAAAAGAAAAAAATGAAACATCTGTAAAGTGAATAAATATTTTTAATTTTGTAATTTTTTTTGGAAATCTATGCAGATGCTATTACATATAGTTAAATAAAACATTCAGTTACAATAATTACAAGTCCAAAGTGGCTTTTCTTTTCATGTATTTCTCTATTAAAAGAGAATGGGGCAGTTGTGATTTTGATAGTGAAAGGGAGCCTCAGTCTTGAAAAAATTGAAAAACCACTGCTCTAGATATTAAAGTATGATTTATTCAGAAGTAAGGATATGTCCAATGGAGTTCATAAAGTAGACCATTCAACACTTACTAGTATCTCATAGATGTCTCTGTCACTTCCTATAAAATTACTTTGTTCAGATTAACATTACATAGATGTTTATTTTAAGAATCATCTAGGTTAATAAAGCAGAAAAGCTTTTAAATATTACCATAGAATTTGTGAAAAATTGTAAGCATGCCCTTGATAAATTGCGACTGATTTTCCTTCGTATTCTGTAATATAAGCCCATCGTGAGTAGTGTGAGTATTGAAATCCCATAATTGCAGTGGCTGAAATCTCACATTTGGTTTTTATAAGGTGCATCCTCACTCAGCGGATGCTTCCATATTTTCATGGAAGGAACCTACCTGAAGGATATTGCAGGGGCTCCTGGGGGCTCAGTCGGTTAAGTATCCGGCTCTTGATTTTGGCTCAGGTCATGATCTCACGGTTCATTAGGTTGAGCCCCATGTCAGGCTCTGCACTGACAGCACGGAGCCTGCTTGGGATTCTCTCTCTCTCCTTCCCTCTCTAACCCTCCCCCTCACATTCTCTCTCTCTCAAAATAAATAAATAAACATTTTTTTTTTTAAATGAAGGATATTACATTTTAATTCCTTTCTACAACTGAAATGTCAATACTGCCTATGGATTGAAGGGCCTCAAATTTTGTTTACCATACCCCATGTTTGTGTATGTGAGATAGGATTATATATGATAATAAACACATATTATTTATTATGATTAATATACTTAATATAATAAAATATTGTGTGTGTGTGTGTGTGTGTGTGTGTGTATATATGTGTATAGGCTCTTCTTCAAATTTACACTTAGAAGAGAAATGGCCACCGCATAGTCACCTCACTTTTCTTAACCTTATTTTAATTTCTTTCCTCATTGTAAAAGAACATAAAGGTAGGGTCACATTATGATACATCTTAGGCTGGAAATCAGAAGCCAAAGTAAAGAAATACTAGTTCTTGGTAAGCGGTCTTGGGTCACTATAGTCCTCCTGGGTGTTAGGCCGAGTCTTGTCCGACCACATGTGTTCTTGGCAGCTTCTACTGCAGGCGTCCTACCAAAATATTATTTTCTGTGTCCTGCTTGCCTCCCTCAGTCCTGTTTTTGAAATACCCTTGATGCCAACTCCGGCTTTCTTGTCCGGCTTTTCATCTCACTGTCCTCCCAGCAGCCACAATCTTCTGCCCGTATCCTTCCATTTTATGAGAATGGAAGACACAAAGGGACAAAACATGGCCTGGCCCTTAAGGAACTCCTAGTTTCCCTGATGGGAAAGGAAGTGCAAACAGTTTTCAGTAGAGCATAAAATGAGTCTGTGGAAATAAGGGCAAGTCTGTGAAGCAGCACTGAAGCAGAGTGTTACTGTTTAAAAGGGATATGGACCAAGAAGGTGTTACAGATGAGGGGATGTTTGACCTTTTCGTCTCATTTAATTACAAATCGTATTATTTCTGTATGAATGTGAGTTCAGTACAAGTTCTCATCATTGTCCCTCTCTGTCTTTTCTTGTTGAAAACAAATCGTGGGGTGTGGGGTAGCGATGAACCATAGGGATTCTACCCTCAAAACCAAGAGCGCTACTTTTAGCTACTGTACAAACTGTATGTTAGCCAATTTGACAATAAATTATATTTTAAAAAAAAGAAAAAAAAATCAATCTATCTTAAACAGTGTCTCTATATTTGCTCTACTTACCTGTGTGTGTACATACACACACACCTCACACACATTGTCTTGCTTCCCTATTTTGGCCCCATCTATTCCTTGCTTTCCCACTTGATATTTCTATTTATGTGTGATATTGAATGTGTCTACAGATGAGAATGTTTATTTTGTCCATCAGAACCTTTGGCTTTACTACTTAGAGAATTTTCTTCAGATCATTGAACATGTTCCCCTACTCTTACAAATCCTAAAAGGAAGGCAGAACTTCCCTCTTTGTGCTGGTGTTTTATTCTCTTTTGAAATGTGCCCCCTTTTTTTTAATTTAAATTCAAGTTGTTTAACATATAGTATAGTATTAGTTTCAGGAGTAGAATTTAGTGATTCATCACTCACATATAACACACCCAGTGCTCATCCCAAAAGTGCCCTCCTTAATGCCCATCACCCATTTAGCCCATCCCCCCATCCACTTCCCCTCTAGCAACTCTCAGTTTGTCCTCTGTATTTAAGAGGCTCTTATGGTTTACCCCTCTTTCTGTTTTTATCTTATTTTATTTTTCCTTCCTTTCCCCTATGTTCATCTGTTTTTGTTTCTTTCTTTCCTTTCTAATAAACATGCTACTATATTTCTGCTGTATTTTCCACCTTAAAAAAATGACTTACGAAGTTACTGTGGCATTCAGAAAAGAGAATGTCTATAATTGAATTTTAAAAGTTCTTCCTTGCAAATGAATACTTTAAATTCTAGCAGCCCATTTCCCTCCTTTTATATGTGTATTTCTTCCACCATGTTATTGTCCAGCAAATCCTCCTTAATTCTTATTTGGCTTTAAAGATCTCTAGAGGGATTAGTTCTGGGTCTGTACTTTTTTTTGTAAGAGTCAAAATATGTACTTAAAAAAATAATATATTAAAGATAGACATATATTTAAATAGCTTTTTCTTTGGTATCTATGTATTATTTGTTTGGCTGCTGTAACAAAATTATAGTCATTTTAGCTACATTGTAGAATATAGCTTGTGCTCAAGCTTATTATGTCCCTTAAACAAAATGGAAGTTTATTTCTCTCAAAACATAAGGGTCTAATCATAGACAGCCTACTGCCATATGGCAGCTCCCTGTTTTTGGGCACTCAGGTTACTTCTATCCTATTGATTTACCATACTTAATGCGCAGCTTCCATCTTGTGTTTAAGGTTGCTATTTGGTCACCTGCAACCATGTTCATATTCCTGCCGGTGAGGAGACGGTAAGGAAAACGCTGGGGGAAGAAACACTTCCTTTAGAACAAGACGCAGAAGTTACTCATGGATATGGGTCACAATCTAGTCACTTCATGACCCCACTTATGTGCCAGGGAAGCTGGGTGACTAGCTTAAAATGGTGTGACTAAAGAAGAAGTCAAGATATTAGAGAAAGACCTGCCAGTGCCAGGGTATACTCGGACATTCTACTTTCTTCTCCAGCTCAGACCTCCTGTCTTTAAATCCATTGGTGTTCCACCTCCCTGAAGATCCCATGCCTTTTGATATAATCAGGCCCTTTACTACCTTTACACTTATTGGTGCTTTGATGTGTTTCTACTGCAGAGACTTCAGCCCTCAGATACTTTGAGGGTGTGCAGTCACTCATGGGCTCTTTCCCTCCCTCCTGAATTCCCACTTCTGGCGCTTGGATTCCACTCCTAGATGGCTGTTGTCTTTTTTCTGTCCCCTGCCATTACTTTTTCTGATGCCCTCCTCTTCCCTTTTAGAGCACTCTCAAGTGGGGTGACTCTTGTGTGTCTCCTTCTCTCCACAAAAGCAGCTGTCTCCTTGCCTGGCTTCTTCTGGCTCATCTTGCCCCAGTGGCTCAGGAAGTCTGTCAGTTTCATTTTTCTCTGGACTTTCCTCTTGCTGCCCTAGCCTGTACATACAGTAACAACAGAGTCCCAGCTGCCCTGTCCTGTTAGTCCTGCTCACTTACTTTGTGTCTTCTTTCATCGTGGATCCTAACAAAGATTCAGGAAACCCATCCTGGAATTTTTGTGGGGGAAAGAAGGACTATAGTCCTTAATTTACATAATTTTAATAAAAGACTTTTTAATAGAGGAATCTTAATTTTATTTCAACTTTTTCATGTATATTCGGAAGCTAAAGGGTAAAATAATCTCTATCAAAACACAGGCCCAGGTTTGGATTCTGAATATGTACGCCCTACCCTGGTGCCATGGGGCCTCCTGGGGGAAGGAACAAAGGCCTCAGTGCCTGCTGTATAGAATCACCACAGAGGGCTTCCATTAGGCTGGCCCTTTTTTCTTACTAAAACCTTCTCCAAAGTCAGTCTTTTTTTTTTTTCCTTTGATGTGAGCTTACAATTTCCTCACTTTCAGGGATTTAAATTACTACAAATGTTCTGTGGGTTCATCCACTTTTTTCTCCTTGAATTTTTTCCTTTGAGGTGAAACACACAAAATCAACATTTTGACAGTGTACAATTCAATATATATATATTTCAAAGAATATTTTTTTTAAATTAGGCTTGATTTTCTTCATTTACCACGAAGGATCACGAAATGTGTTTGATGACTATTTTTTTTAATAAAAAATGTATACATTTGAAGTATATAATGATGACTAAGTCAAGCTAATTAACATTCATCTCCACATTGTTATCGTTTGTGTGGGGTTGGGTGAGAGCGCCTGAAATCTACTCTCTTAGTAAATTTCCAGTTTATGATACAGTGTTATTGACTAGAATCATCATGCTGTCCATTAGCTCTCTGGACTTACTTATTCCAACCTAAGTACAACTTTGTAAGTGTTCCTCCATTTAGAGGTACCATGGTATCTACGGAGTCTCTTGCTGGCCAACTACTCTCATCCATTGTTAAACTGGCACCTGATAAATTTCTGCCTAGATGTCCTTTCTCTTCACAAAAGCTGCCTAGGTTTTCTTCTCTTAACTAAGAAGCCTTCTGTTCATCCTACAGCCCCGAGGAAAGCCAAATATACTTTAGAAAGCCAAAGTTCTCACCTTTCCTTCCCCTGCCTCTCTATATTTCCTCCTTTTCCCTAACACCTCATTCCTTTATTTATTCTGTCCACTCCAGTGGTCTCACCTACCATTCACTAGGATTCTCTTAGTTGCCGGATGTTATACTTGTTAATCTCCACAACCCGGTGGGGGAAATATTCTCATTTTACAAAGAGGAAACAGGCAGAGAGCAGTTATGAAGTCTCAAGAAGGTGGGAAAACAAATAGTGGCTAAGCCAGGATCGAAATCCCATTGTGACTGTGAAGCCAACACTATGTTACACTGCCCTTCAGACACATTTGTCTGTTGTTTTTTTTTTAAGTTTTCTTTTAAATGTTTTTATTTGTTTTTCAAGGAGAGAGAGAGAGGGAGAGAGCATGAGCGGGGGAGGAGCAGAGAGAGAGGGAGACAGAATCTGAAGCAGGCTCCAGGCTCTGAGCTGTCAGCACAGAGCCCGACACAGGGCTCAAAGTCACGAACTGTGAGATCATGACCTGAGCCAAAGCTGGACATTCCACGGGCTGAGCCACCCAGGCGTCCCACATTTGTCTGTTTTTAGAGAGATCGTGCAGAATAATTAAAACAATGTGACAGTCCAAAAGATCCGATTTCAAATCCTGACCCCATCATTTTGGTTGTATCCTAGGCAAATCACGAAATTTCTGAGTTTGTTTTCTCACCTGTAAAATGGGATCAGTGATCCATTCTTTCGTTCAATAAATATTTACTGAGCACCTCTTTTGTGCCAGCTACTGTTCTAGGCATTTAGAGTATGGCAGTGAATAAGACCAATGCTACTCTGTTCTCAAAGAACCAAGGTGTTAGTGGAGAGACATAATAAGTCTATGTATCACATAGTTGTAAGTTCTCTAAAGAAAAATAAGACAAGGAAAGAAAGGATAAGTAAAGGCTTCTCCAAGAAGGTGAAACTTGAGCAGAAATGCAAAGTAAGGGGGCAGCCACATGGACATCTGGGATAAGAATATTCTAGGCAAAAGGAAAAGTGCAAAATCCTAAAGGCTGAATTTAATAGTAACTGACTCAAAAGCTTGTAACAATTAAGTGACTCCTCACAGTACATAGATTGGTATATTTCAGGCACATGAATATCTTCTTTCTCCCTTCAAAGTTTCAGTGTATTACTAACCCTTAATATTTCCTTGTCCAAAGCATATTTGAGAGCTGAACACATTTAAAAACCTATTGTTTTGGGGCTCTTGGGTGGCTCAGTTGGTTAAACATCTCTTGACTTAGCTCAGATCTCATAGTTTGTGAGATCCAGCCCCACATTGGGCTCTATGCTGATATCTCCTAGACTGCTTGAGATTCTCTCTCCCTTTTTCTGTGCCCCTACCTGCTTGTTCTCTCTCTCTCTTTCTCTCTCTCTCAAAACAAATAAATAAAACATTAAAAAAAAACCCTACTGTTTTGCCTCATTGCTATGACATGCAGGGTCTTTTACCACCCTTCAAACAAGTTAGCCCAAGGTGCCTGCTGCTGCCACGTATGTTCTGGCAACTTCCATCCTGCTGCTGTCTCTTCTTTATACCCAGTGGCCAAGTGGCTTCACCAGAGTGTGCACCATTCTCTCCCACAGGTAAATTTACTTATAATGGTCTCCAGCCAAGGAAAATACCCACTCCACACCCTCAATTCCATCCCGTTTCCCACCAATGCAATGAACAGATTCTTTTTCCCTTCTGTAGTTGCACTTCCTTCACCATCATGCAGCCTTGTCACTGGCCTCCTTCATCCTTGTGAGATACATGTGTTTTTTTTTTTTTTTGTTTTTGTTTTTGTGGCTTTATGCTTTCATGCACTTTAGAGGAGGTTATTTCTTTAGGGCTTCCTTTGAACTCCTTCACCTCCTATCTCACTGTTCTCTTTTAGCTCCTGCTGGTTACCCCAGCTCTTCTGTTAATCAGTCTTCTTCGGGCCCAATATTCGATGGCACTGAGATCTTGTGGGAACCATTTAACTGGGTTTGATATTCCCCCTTGATATTCTCCCTCTACTCCAGGCCTGAGAAGACCTTCACCTCTGATGCAAGCCCACCAATCTCCTCTCTTCAGCAGCTGCAGTAATTTTCCTTGCATTTTCTTGATTTCCCCATTGTGTATATTGAGCTAGTTTGTTTTTCTTCCCATTACCTGAAATCCTTTGCCATTTCTCCTGCAAACCCTTTTGCACTAGCTGCTTTTCCCAGTATAGCCACAAGTAGTGTTCTTGAGTTCTGTTCTCTTTCATTCTGGCCCCTTGAAGTAGGCATAGCCTAGCCTTATTGAGAAGTGATTTGTGGCAATCTCTTTGAAATAGTTTCTCTGCCTCCTTTTTTTTAAAAAATATTTTTCTAATGTTAGTTTATTTTTGAGAGAGAGAGAGAGAGAGAGAGAGTTAGTGGGGGAGGGGCAGAGAGAGGGGTAGACACAGAATCCTACGCAGGCTGCAGGCTCCAAGCTCTGAGCTGTCAGCACAGAACCCGACATGGGACTCAAACTTACGAGCCATGAGATCACGACCTGAGCCAAAGTTGGCTGCTTAACTGATTGAACAACCCAGGCGCCCCTCTCTGCCTCCTTTAAAAATGAATGTACTGTCGGGGCGCCTGGGTGGCGCAGTCGGTTAAGCGTCCGACTTCAGCCAGGTCACGATCTCGCGGTCTGTGAGTTCGAGCCCCGCGTCAGGCTCTGGGCTGATGGCTCAGAGCCTGGAGCCTGTTTCCGATTCTGTGTCTCCCTCTCTCTCTGCCCCTCCCCCGTTCATGCTCTGTCTCTCTCTGTCCCAAAAAATAAATAAACGTTGAAAAAAAAATTTTTTTTTTAAAAAATGAATGCACTGATATTCTCTTTGGAACCCCTCTTCTCCCTTCACATTGCAGTGATTATTGGAACCACACACAAACTTTGTTTTTGGTGCCCTCCTTTATTAGTTATAACTACTTTCCACTTAAAAGGAAACTTTCCAGGGGTGCCTGGGTGGCTCAGTCGGTTGAGCGTCCAACTTCGGCTCAGATCATGATCCCACTGTCTGCGAGTTCAAACCCCACATCGGGCTCTGTGCTGACAGCTCGGAGCCTAGAGCCTGTTTCAGATTCTTTCTCTCTCTCTGCCCTTCCCCCACTCATGCTCTGTCTCTGTCTCTCTCTCTCTCTCTCTGTGCAAAAATAAATAAACATTAAAAAAATTTTTCCAGTAAGTAACACTTTCTTCCTCTTGTCACATGACCTTACTTAGTTTTCACAAATATTGACCCTCCCATGAGTAAATGCAATTGAATACAGTATCTTTATTTGATCCTCACCACCCAGGGACATGGTCAGGGAATGATACTTGTTCCTCCTTGGATGCAAAACTACGATCTGAGAGGCTGTGAAATTCCACCCCCTCCCCATCAAGTACACAACCAATAAACAGCTGCTACTTGGACCCCATCTTCTGTAGACCTGTCTCCACTGCCCTATTACACATGCCCCAGCAAATTGCACTAGAACCTGATGCCTTACAATGCTTGCTAAAGCCAACTAACTGAGTTACAGATCCTCTTGGAGCCATTGTTGAATTCCTAAATAATTCTCTTAAAGAGAATGGGTAGTTTTTAACCTCAGCCTATTCAATGGAATTGCTTCAAAATTTCCCGCAACTCTATTCTGGTATCATTTATTAGTAAGCCCTACCCTGGATCTCCTGGCGGTTACTCCCATTCTTGGGTAGTAGACTCGCATTACCAATCAGTCCAGGGGGCTATGCTCTAGATATGTCCCCACTCCCAACCACAAACGTACTCTTCTTTCAGACCTCCTTTATTCTTGAGACACCATTATATGCCCTTCACCCCCTACTCTACTTCTCTTGTCCTCTTGGCTTAGCAGTGTGCCACCACTTTTCAATGTCTTTCTGTACTTACTATCTCCGGGTTCATGCATCTCATTCACACACATTAAGAAAGCTCCCATGATTTTCTCTTCAAAAAGCTATGAATTCCGGAGTGCACATGTGATCTCCCCATCTCTGTGAAGCGGCCAAAGCACCGCAGATATGTGACTTGTCCAAGGTCGTTGGGTGGCCTATCAAGTCAGGAGAGAGGCTAGAATCAGATGCAGAGTGTCATGTTCTCCCTTTGGCATTCCTCATGAAATATTCAACCAAGTGACAAATGAAGATATCTCTGGATGTGTTTGTTTCAGATTAGTGAACAGTAAACTCCAGAACCATCAAATTACGGTTTGTGAAAACCTAAAGCAGCACCCCAGCATTAGTTGTATTCTACCACCCTCTTTTATCCCCCTTTAAAAGTTTTCATCTTTATTTATCTTCATTTTGCATTCTACCTTTCATTGATTTCCTCTTTTATCCCTGGATGCCCTGCCTGCAGCATTCAGCAAACCATTCCTTCTCTCAGATCTAGAGGACCCCAAGCTGATTTCCTGTGGTTCAGTTCTCAACCACTTAAAAGAAAGGTTGCAGCGTTTGCTTTTGTAGTCAGGTGAATTTGATTGTTTAAAACAAGCTCGCTTTCAAAGAATCTCAACAGACTCTACAAAAGCTTAATCATCGTTTCTGTATGTAGACTAAAATAAGACCTAGGGCACACCACCCAAGGGTGCCTATTCTTTGATATTTGAAGAAATAAAAAAAGCTCCTTTTTGTCTCCTTTTCTGCCTGAAAAATTAAATTCTACTATTCTTAGTGAACAATGCATTAATCCTAAAAGCATGCATATATATTTTGAATTGGTCTTTTCATTTTCTAAGACAGCATTTATAATTGTGATTCTTATTTCTTCTACACCTAAATCTGACTTCCTTCCTCCAACTGTTTATTCACCCTCCTTTATTGCCTTTCCCACCTTCTCCTTCATCATTTTGAAATCCACCATATTTTTTCCTGTCTGTTACCCCATCCCAACCCCCCAACCTCCAAAGGGCATTAACTCTAGTGAGTGGTGGATACATTTTAGGTACCCATGAGAGCCTATCCTGGAACTTTACTCCTCCCAGCTGGACACCAATAACTCTCCAGCCTGGATCTCCACGGTCTCTCATTGCATCTCCTTCTTTCCCAGATAACAGATGACAGACAAAATAGACATTTAATATTTATTCTGTACATGAATATATCTCTCACTCATCGTGAACCTTAACACCATTTGAGGAAATACTGACCTTGTATAGCTGTCCATCATGGGGATTTTATCAGAAATCTTTTTTATTTCTTTTTATTTCTCATAAATATTTTTATTTCTCATAAAATTCCTTATATTCAACATGTTCAAAGTCAGCCCTTCAGTTCTTCAGAGCTGGTGGAGCAAAGACCTTATTGCATGCATTCACTCAACAAACATTTATTAAAAGCCTACCCAGGGATATACAGAGATATATGAATGCCCCAGGGAGGCTAATTATTTGTTCAACATTTTCTTATTAGGGCCAGGGTTTTCAATTATTTGTGTACCTTTTTCATTATGTTCAAAATGAAAGATTTATTACCTGCACTAAACATTATGTAACATTATAACTTAATTGTAATTGCCTTGCTATTGCAATTTTCTGAACCAGATAACTTCTGAGGAGGCACATAAGAGGGTTTTAAATTTAAATGATAAAATAAATCACACGTTCCTGGTAAACAGCAGTTATGCCATGCATCTTGCACTTTCAGAATTTCAGTTTCCAGTGACTGCGACTTGAGGCACCTGACTCAGGCTGGGGGCAGTATCTGTGCAGGAACGTGATTCTCCTGCTGTGCAAGGAGCGGCTGGTGCCCGTGCCATGTGTATCCTCAACAGAGATTAGTGATGCCAGTGAAGTCTTTTTATGTTCTCACTCGCGGGAGCTGTTAACTTTGGTGGGAACAAGACCAATTTATAAGTTGCTAGCATTCTGTGGAAATCCACTTTTACTGGCACATATCTTTTATTTATTCCAGTGATATTTCTGTAACCCATGATGGATGGCCCCTGTAGAAGCCCTTTGCCACTGCCCAGCTATCCTGCCCTTAATGTATTAGGGATATGAAAGAAAAGCAAGGGGCACTCCATGCCCCAAAAGACCTCAGTCTAGCAGAAGAGGAAACAGATGAAGTACACAAATCAGTTATTAGACAACCAGAGTATGTCATTGTGTTTAAGTGATATTTTTAGAGAAATGAACTGTTTCATAAATTAGAGTTCAGTAAGACTACAATCCTTGCAAACCAAACCCATCCTGTCATCATGCTTTATAAGTAAAGTTGTATTAGAATACAACTATGCTCATTCATGTACATATTGCATATTGTCTCTGGCTTGTCTTGCACTATAATGGCAGAGTTGAATAGTTACAAGAGACTGAAGGGCCCACAAAACCAAAATGTTTACTATCTGGCTCCTTACAGAATAAGTTTGTTGACACCTGCAATAAAATGTGTATGAACCTGTTTCAAAAGGATGAGTTCAACTACTATTGGCATTTAAAGTGTTGACTCAAGGGGCACCTGGGTGGCTCAGTCGGTTAAGTGTTTGACTTCAGTTCAGGTCATGATCTCTTGGTTCATGAGTTCAAGCCCCACATTGGGCTCTCAGCTGACAGCTCAGAGCCTGGAGCCTGCTTTGGATTCTGTGTCTCCCTCTCTCTCTCTGCCTCTCCCCAATTCATGCTCTCTCTCTCAAAAATAAATAAATATATATATTTTTTTAATTTAAAGCATTCACTCAAGACTTGTTTGTAGTATTTTCACAATTTCTGTGCTAAGTAGCCAGGCCCAGAAACAAAATGAAATATGACCATCATTGCGCTAATGGTAATAGAAAACCATAAAACATTTAATGAGTGCTTAGAATACAGCGTAGGTATTCTGAATTTAGTGAAGAAATGTTCTTTTTTTATTTTCTTATCAATGTCACAAATCTGTCACCCTTTTAAGAAAAAAAAAAGTAAAATAAATCAAATGTTCTCTCTCCCTTCATGAACAGTCTATCCCTGCATTAGGACTTTAGAGCCTTACATCTACATTTTAAAAATCTATATCAGAGGCACCTGAGTGTCTTGGTTGGTTGAGCATCTGACTTTGGCTCCTCAGGTCATGATCTCATGGTTCGTGAGTTTGAGCCCTGCATTGGGCTGTTGTCCGTGCAGAGCCCGCTTGGGATTCTCTATCCCCCCACCCCTCTCTGCCTCTCTCTCTCTCTCTCTCTCTCTCTCAAAAATAAATAAAACATTTAAAAATAAAAATAATAAAACTCAAGAAATCTAAATCATTTTTTTAAGTTTATTTATTTATTTTGTGTGAGAGAGAAAGAGAACAGAGGAGCGGCAGAAAGAGAAGGAAAGAGAGAATCCCATGCAGGTTCCACAGTGCAGAGACTGAAGCAGGGCTTGAACTTACAAACCATGAGATCATGACCTGAGCCAAAATCAAGAGCTGGACACCTAACTGAGCCTCCCAGGCACCCCTAAATCATTTATAGTTTAATAAAGTCTTCATCAGAATATCTCATTTTGATTCATAAAGAAAAGCCTTGGATTAAATGAATATTTTTTCATGGAATATTTCCAACACATATAATTAGGACACACCCCATGATTCACCCACATCTTTATTTTGCTACTGTTTTTATCAGAACTTTGCATTCTCAGGATTGATTGAACAACAACTAAGCTAAGTGACTTACCAGCTGTCAATTTCCACTTCCTATCTGCAAAATCCTTTATCTCATTTGTAGGGCTGCACCAAGAATAAATGAGATAAAACTTGAAAAATGCTTTGCACTATGGTAGACATGTGAAAAATGTTAGTGTCCTTCCCTTTTTTGATATATTTTGTAGTATTTGAACATTTTTCTGTCATATTTAATGTTAATGTTCCTATCACCTTAAACTTAGGAAAAGGGCCACCTGAGTAAGCCAGATGCTGATTACTGTGGTTCAGCTTGTTTAATGTCTCTTAAAGCATTCATCCCAGTCATTACCAGTTAACCATCAAGTGACTTAAACCTAGGGATGCCCTACTCCAGAGAACCGATAATGCAATAATATCCTTCAATGGAAGGCAGCCAGGACTGTCCTTTATTGTTTCCTTCTGTCATTTAAATCACCTGTAACTGTTGGAATAGGAGTACTAACATCCTGAAGCCAGCAGATTCTGAGACTCTGTCTTTAATAGAGAATGCAATGGCCTATCATAAAGCCTCAAATTCTGCCATTAATAATATTTTGATCTTACTATTTTTCTAGGATTTCTTATGAATCTGCATGGGAAATATTCAGTATTTTTAATTAAAAAAAAAAAAAAAGAAAGAAAGAAAGCAATCCCTTCTGAGATTTGTAGCTCTCTCAGTCTTGCTTTATTCAACATTCACATGCCTTTATTTTCCACATAATCACTTCAATCCCCTAGCTCACAAGCTTTCCAAGCCTCCCCACTGAGTACAGAATAAAATACCAGTCTCCTGGTAACAAGACTTAAATTTAAAACCAGACTGGCCTGTTCACCTATTTTCTCTTGAATACCCGGTCTTGTGTTTTACTCCTTTGTTCATTTCCTCAGTGCTGAGAATAATGCCTGACACATAGTAGGTACTCAGTAAATATCTGTTCATTTAACTAGTAACCGAAGTATAAACAGACCCTCTTCAGCAAACCACCCACCAAAGATACAGTGGTAAGACTGATAAAGACCTCATCCCAGCAAAGCATATATATTGATGGTCAAGATGGATAGTTGACAGATACATAACATCAAACAGGGATATGGACTGACAAAAAAATAAAAAGAAGGAAAGGAAATGAATGAGTGGAAGGAATGGAGGAAAGGTTGGGTAGACGGCTCTCCTCCCCAGGGAAGTTAAAGAAGGCTTCTGTGAGTAAAGGCATAGATTTCATGAGGAAGTATGCTAGGTCTTGTGCTAGGTGCTGAGAACATAAAGGCTAGTGGAGCATACTCCTAGCTCACAACAGGAGCATGCTACCTGTTAGGTGACAATGATTGCATTCTAGGATGTGGAAAGGTAACACAACCTATGGACAAAAGCCATTCTAACACCTTTTATGGTTGCCTTGCTGTGCTTCTGTGTTCCTTATGGTAATCTCATCCAGAGCTGTGTCTTGTTCATCTTGGTTTGCCCCGAGTGCTTACAGTCCCCATGTGTTCTAGGCCCAGCAGGCTTTTGAATTCAGCCCCTGCATCCTGAAGAGAGCTGTCCAGGCACTTAAGCTGGAGCTGTGGGAGGAGCCGCCTGGAGGTACTGTCTCCGGGTTCTCAGCAGAGAGAGCTGACTGCTCTCCCCCTGTGAATTACTATACACACCCAGAAGCCCTGTGGCAGCACATGGGATCAGTGAGAGCTGCCAGAGCAGTGCGGCCAGGCGGGGCCCCTGGGGCGCCTGTGAAGTCATCCTCTTCTTTTCTGTATGAAAGTCTTACTGTGATCATAGTGGAGAGGAGTGGGCAGAACCTGGAGAAACTCATTCTTTTCTCTCCATGAATATCAAAAACGTACCCCAACGCCACACGGGACATCTTGGTTGACAAAAGCTTGCCTCTGTTTTCCTCCCAAGAAAAGAGGGAATTTTTAAGTGGAAACTTTAAATTCCAGAGTGTTCAGAAACTCCCTCTCAGAGGCACATTTGAGACTTTGCTCTCTGGGATAATCGGCTGCTTTAATAAGGGAGTTGGTGTTTGGTGAGGCAAAAAGAAAGAGAGCAAGTGAGTAATTTGTGCTCAGGTAAGAACATGGCATCATAGACTGTTTGTACACACAGGACAAATACCTATTTTAAATACCTGATCTTATTTGTATGTAATTTACACATGAGACAATATTGTCTTGTTTACACACAGTATCTTACCTAACTGTAAGACTAGTCTGCGCGGGTCTAGATTTTATGTTAGATGATGTAATCATCTAGGTGTTGCGGTCATGGCCCAGTGCAGCTAACCAGGATCGCAGACCAGAATTAACATGATTCTGTAGAATCCTTCCTCCACCTCCCTGACACTGCTCTTCCTCACTCCATATCCATTCTGTTTTCCCTCCCAAATTGCTACCCTGAGAGCTACAAGTCACCTACTTCCATTAGGCAAAGCAGTTTCTCCCCCTGCAGCTTCTGCTCCCAATCTCACATAGCCAAACACAACATGGCAAATAGCAGACTTAAGGGTAAAATAAAAAAAAACTTGTGTTTTGTTTTATTCTGTTTCCTGAATCTATGTAAACATATGATACTGTTTTAATAGAACTGCTGTTAACATGGAGGGAAACAATGTCTTCTGTTGGGTCAGGTGAACTTACTTGTTCTTATCAGCTGTGGCCAGTGACAAGCTCATATGTAAGCTGATTGACAATTTATGCAGAAGCCACCTAGGAATTGCTTGGGTTATAGGCACTTAATAGATATTTATTCAGTGAATGGCTAAATATGAATGCATACATGCATAATTGGATGCATAAATTAGAAGTGTAAAGGTGAGGAACTCTTTGAAAAAGTAAATAACATAGGAAGGTAATCTGTGTGTTTTTAGAGATCTGTGTATGAGGAAAATTATTCTAATTCATTTGATAAGACACGTGTCTTAAGATGCTTTCCCAGTAATGTTGATGTTTTTGTGTTATTCAAATACGTCTCTCCCATTAAGTTTTCATAACTAATAGCACTGATGTGCAAGACAGGCAGGTGACCGCTATCATCATGTATAACCTTGGCTTCACTAGAACCAAGTTAGCAAATCAACCAGATATACTTATCATAAATGGATATATCCCTGTAAGACATAAATATGTGATATCTGTATATGTAAATCACATGCATATTTAAATTCTAGGAAACTTAGACTCTGTGGCTATTTTCCCACCCATTCTCAAATTCCATCATGCTAATACTGCTACACTTTTACTAGTTTTTTAAAAAGTAGGACATTAAGCATTAGCTGACTCATTAGCCTAAAATGCTTTTGGCTTTTATCAGTGCTGGAGCAGAGCACACAGAGATATCGGTGGATAGGGACTGAGAGCAGTCACTGGGCAGTAGGGTTGACCCCCATGTAAGACAACTGGCAATCCTATTCACAATACCACAGGTATTATGGCATATTCAGTTCTGATCTAGGCAAATTTTCTGTTTGTTTGTTCGTTTTTTAATCGTTAGAGAAAATGTCTGATATGGTGGATAGAAGTATGACAGAGAGTATTGCTGGATCAAAGAACTAGGCAGGTCACAAAGCTATGATTTTAGGATGATTTGATAAAGCTATAAAGCTCATAAGATAGCTTGGAATTAAAGAACAAGACCAAGTGTTGAGTAGGAGGAAAGAGGTAAAAGCTCTTGCCCTCTTCAAACTGTCTGGGTCTTTATATACACATTTGGCAGAAATGCCACTATCCGATCAATGTGAGTGTGCCTTGAGAAAAAGAACAGACTAATTAGTAAACCTGGTATGGTAATGGTAATGGAGATGGAGCTCTTAATGTATTTCCAGGCTCCTTCTCATTGGCTCAGAATTACTACTTACAGTTGGTCATGATGCGACAGGCAAGGAATGACACACAATGGTTCATAACCATTATAGAGTGGTTTAGGCTCCTGAACACATTTATGGAATTCTGTATATCAGGACTTGTACCTATGTTTAATGAAATTTTGCAAATGGAAAACATATGGTCATAAGTGCTAGGGTATAAGATGAGTCATTTTTACTATTACCACTTCATGGATGTATTAAACAATTTCATTGTCTTATGTTCAGAAAGCTATAGAAGTGTTTCTCAAAATACAAAATGGAAAAAAAAAATTTCTGCTCTTTGTCATGTTAATTTTATAAAAGTTGGAAAATTAAAAACGATATAAAGAAGGAGATTTAAAAATACATGTATAGCACTGCAAAGGACACAATCAACAAAACTAAAAGGCAACCGATGGAATGGGAAAAGATATTTGCAAATGGTATATTGGACAAAGGGCTAGTATCCAAAATCTATAAACTCCACACCCGAAAGACAAATAATCCAGGGAAGAAATGGGCAGAAAACATGAATAGACACTTCTCTAAAGAAGACATCCAGATGGCCAACAGGCACATGAAAAGATGCTCAATGTCACTCACCATCAGGGAAATACAAATCAAAACCACACTCAGATATCACCTCACGCCAGTCAGAGTGGCCAAAATGAACAAATCAGGAGACTATAGATGCTGGAGAGGATGTGGAGAAACGGGAACCCTCTTGCACTGTTGGTGGGAATGCAAACTGGTGCAGCCACTCTGGAAAACAGTGTGGAGGTCCCTCAAAAAATTAAAAATAGATCTACCCTATGACCCAGCAATACCACTGCTAGGAATTTATCCAAGGGATACAGGAGTGCTGATGCATAGGGGCACTTGTACCCCAATGTTTATAGCAGCACTCTCAACAATAGCCAAATTATGGAAAGAGCCTAAATGTCCATCAACTGATGAATGGATAAAGAAATTGTGGTTTATATACACAATGGAATACTACTTGACAATGAGAAAGAATGAAATCTGGCCTTTTGTAGCAACGTGGATGGAACTGGAGAGTGTCACGCTAAGTGAAATAAGTCATGCAGAGAAAGACAGATACCATATGTTTTCACTCTTATGTGGATGTTGAGAAACTTAACAGAAGATCATGGGGGAGGGGAAGGAAAAACAAAAAAGAGAGGGAGGGAGCCAAACCATAAGGACTCTTAAAAACTGAGAGCAAACTGAGGATTGATGGGGGGTGGGAGGGAGGGGAGGGTGGGTGATGGGCATTGAGGAGGGCACCTGTTAGGATGAGCACTGGGTGTTGTATGGAAACCAATTTGACAATAAATTTCATATTAAGAAAATAAAAATAAAATAATGTATAATCCTATCACTCTGAAACAACCAGTATTGCATTTTGGTATACTGCCCTAATATTTCCTTTGTGTATTATATAGTGGCTACATATTGTTCAGCATTTTTTTCTAATCTATTTTTTTACTAGACACGATAGCAAGCATCGTCTAGTATTGTTAAAAAAAATCTGCAAAATCTTATTACTTTTATTGGCTATAAAAATATGTCTTCATATAGATAGAGCCTCATCTTACTCAACCATTTCTACAATGTCAGGCATTTAGATGGTTTTCAGGTTGTCATTATTATTATAACTTAATGATGGACATGCTTGGATATATATAATTTTCTGAAGCACTGATTATACCCTTTTTTAAAAAATGTTTTATTTATTTTTGAGAGAGAGAGAGCATGAGCAGGGGAAGGGCAGAGAGAGAGAGAGGGAGACACAGAATCTGAAACAGGCTCCAGGCTCCGAGATATCAGCACAGAGCCCGACGTGGGGCTTGAACCCACAAATGGTGAGATCATGATCTGAGCCGAAGTCTGCCGCCTAACCAACTGAGCCACCCAGGCGCCCCAGCACTAATTATATCCTCTTTTTTTTTTTTCAACGTTTATTTATTTTTGGGGGAACAGAGAGAGACAGAGCATGAACAGGGGAGGGGCAGAGAGAGAGGGAGACACAGAATCGGAAACAGGCTCCAGGCTCTGAGCCATCAGCCCAGAGCCTGACACGGGGCTCGAACTCACGGACCGCGAGATCGTGACCTGGCTGAAGTCGGACGCTCAACCGACTGCGCCACCCAGGCGCCCCTATCCTCTTTTTTTTAAAGGTTCCAGTATTTTTCCCCAATCTTCTTTTTTTTAATGTATATTTATTTTTGAGAGAGAGCATGAGTGAGCGGAGGAGGGACAGAGAAAGAGGAGGACAGAAGATCCCAAGCAGGCTCTGCACTGATAGCAGTGAGCCTGATGTGGGGCTTGAACCCACAAACCCTGAGATCATGACCTGAGCTGATGTCAGACGCTTAACTGACTGAGCCACCCAGGCACTCCAGTACTGATTATATCCTTAAGGCTTGTTCCTAGATTCAGAATTATTTGTATTCAAAAAAGATGAAGACTTCCTAAGGTTCTTAGCATACATTGAGAAATTGCTTTCTGAAAATGTTGTATAGTGGTATAAAAAAGTACTCATCTCTTTGTACTATTACCCCAATTTAACATGATTATAATTTTGTATTATTTACTAATTAGATGGGAGAAACTTGAATGTGGTTATTGTTTTTATTTTTATTTTTTGATTATTAGTGCAGCTGAGCACTTTACATTTTTTAAGCACTTGGATATCATTTTATGTCACCTTTCTGTTTATTGACTTGACTCATCAATCAATCGTTAGAAAAATGGCTTATGAGAAGAGAAAAAGTACATCCAGTTGATTCTTACTATTCATGGTACTTATGTTCTGTAAGTTTGCAGTGAACCCAAAATTACTAAATACTGAACCACTGCTCCTAGGAGGAATATAGGGTCAGGTTTCTGGGAGCTTCTGGTCATAATGTTTTCACCCACTGATCAATACATACCTTGTTTAGTGTATTTCTTTCTTGAAGGCACCTTATTTAATACATATTGCTGATTGATTAGCGTTATTATACTTATGCCAAAAGCGCTGTGACTCATGCTTGAACAAAGCTTATCTAACATAACACATCTGTTTTCTCAGTAGGACACATCACAACCTTCCCACACTTGAGAACACTAAGCAGCACATCAGTACTACACTTTGGGTCCATTTTAAAACAGCAAAATGACCAATAAAAGCCCAAAAGTGCAAATAATGTGACAGTAAACATACTGCATAAAGGATGCTTTTTATGCCAGGAGAGCTAAAACAAGAAGGCAGGTAGTCACTTTGTTTGGCCTCAGCTGGGAATGTGAGGCTAAATTTTTCACTGTTCTGGGCATGTCCGTGAATGACCAGGAAAGTGCTGCAAATATTGATCTGGGGGTTATTTAACAAATCAGTTTTAGCAGGTAGGCAAATGTACAAATATGGAGTCCATGAACAGTGAGGATTGCCTGTATCTTTAGATCTTAGTAGTCTGGCCACAAGTAAATGGTGACAAACATGGGGTGAGTAAAGAAATGATTGAATAAAGGGAACAAGTAAAAGGAAGTGTCCTTTAAATCCTATAATTTTGAAATAAGGCAGGAATTGCTATATCCACAGCAAGAAAAGTGCAAAACGGAGACTGGGAAAGTCAACATGCTGTCAACTGAGGAGAAATAGCCCACGGGGAAATGGAAAGGGCAGGAACATGAAAGCAGGTGAAGGCAGACAGAGACGAATGTGAGTCTCACCAGCTTGTGACCTTGGTGAGAACCACTCCCAGCCTCCATTTTCTTCTCCACAAAATCAATATTAACATATCCTCCTCAGGCTAACTGTCTCTTAGGGGTACATGTTATCCCTTATTCACAGTTATAACGCTAGGATTTTCAAAAAGTCCCTATATGTGTATGTCAATTATCTATCAGATATATATGTTGGATACTCAATACCCAAAATGTACCAAAAATGAATGCAAGTACACCCCCCAAAAAAATTGTTAAAGTCCAGAATGTTGTACATTTATTTATTTACTAAAAAAATTTTTTTTAATGTTTTTATTTATTTTTGAGACAGAGAGAGACAGAGCATGAGCAGGGGAGGGACAGAGAGAGAGAGAGACACAGAATCCAAAGCTCTGAGCTGTCAGCACAGAGTCTGACACGGGGCTCGAACTCACAGAGTGTGAGATCATGACCTGAGCCAAAGTCGGATGCTTAACCAACTGAGCCACCCAGGCGCCCCAGAATGTTGTACATTTAAAGTACAGAATAAAACATTTTTATTGTAAAGCCTCTTATTGTAAAGCCTTTCATGTGGGACTAGTCTCTGCCAATAAATAGTTTACACATATTGATCGTTCTGTTTCAGACACTCTACTGCTTTATATAAATGATTTATGTGAATTCAAATTATGTGAATGATTTATTGATTTCTTTATTTTTAATTAACAAACACTTATAGAGTACTTTGCACCAAGCATTGTTTAACACTTTATAAATATTAATTTATAATTCTTGTAACAACACTGTGTAGTAGGTATTATTACTAAAACCATTTTAAAAATTTTTTTAACGTTTATTTATTTTTGAGACAGAGAGAGACAGAGTATGAACAGGGGAGGGGCAGAGAGAGAAGGAGACACAGAACCGGAAGCAGGCTCCAGGCTCTGAGCCATCAGCCCAGAGCCCGACGCGGGGCTCGAACTCATGGAACGTGAGATCATGACTTGAGCTGAAGTCGGACGCTTAACCGACTGAGCCACCCAGGCGCCCCCTAAAACCATTTTATAACATGAGGCATAGAAAGAGTAAATAACTTGTCCAAGGTCACACAACAAGTAAATGGCAGACCCAGGTTTGAACTAAATGCTTTGGCAGCAAAGTTCATGTTTATAAACTCAACTTCTTCACAATAGTCCTAGGAGATTCCAGACAAGGAGACAGGGGTTAAGCAACTGACCTAAAGTGGCAGTGAACCTACTGGTGTGTCTGATTCCAAAGCCTGTGTCTTTAGGATTTATGGCTCCAGGTCACTAGCACTCTGGTAATAAAACGACAGACGCTCACAATGGTTTACTACTTATGCTGCTTCCAACTGCTTCTAAGGCATGGGCGACTGGCTTTCTCTTTTCCTGTTCTCTTAATAATGCAGCTAGATTTTCATTGCTATAATTCTAGATTTTTGTCTGGGTTCTGGGAGCAGGTGTTCATGAGATACAAGAAATAAGAGTATTATTAGTCCATTCTAGAACTAAGAAAGGGAGGCAGTATATCATCAAGATTAACAACTTGAGCTATATATGGACTGACACCGTCTGCATTCAAATCAGGTTGCTCTGCTACCAGCTGTGGAGTTTTGGGAGCTGACTTCACCTCTCTGGACCTCAGTTTCATTTATAAAGTTGGTACAGTTCTACCCCTTCAAACTGTGATTGCATTGATTTGAGGATTCAGTGAATTATTACTTACAAAGGAATGAGAAAAATGTTTGGCACATGACAAACATATAAATAAAATTTCACAGATAGATGCAATACTTTAAAAGTATCCACATTTGTCTCTTAGACCGTTTCACCTCTTGTGCATTAGTAGTTTTCCAAACTTTTGTGGTCACACAGTTCTATCAGTTCAATTGACGTGTATACCAACATCCTTATTTTATGTATACATTATGAAAATTGCATTGCTGTAGTAATGAATTTTATGCAGTTTTAAACTAGACCGCAGATTCCCCAAGTCCTCTTTTATCTTTTCCCAGTACCCCTGAGCTGCCCTGGGGCACCCCTGGATTGCTGCACCTCCCCTCCCCAAAGAATTCTTTGTTCAAAGCCACCTACGGCCTCCTCCGGTCTTTCTCAATTCCAGTGACTTACTAAAGAAAAAAGGGTAGCTGTTGAGGAAATTAATTATATCCATTACCATCTGGGAATAATAGTAGTTCCTTAACTCTCCCAAGATTATTCACACACTCAAAAAACATCCTGTGTTATCCTTACTGAATCCTTCATCAAAGGCCGAAGTCTGGGGGCCAAGGCAGGGTCTGACTTCAATTGATTCTGCCTCTCACTTTTTCCAACTCGAAACTCCAGGTGCCCCTTTGGTGAGTGCACTGGTCTCTGACAGGGTCAGTGATGACTATTTTGCTGGTGTTAGTCACTTAAATATTGGACTCAGAGGCAATGAAGACCGTATGTACATGAGAACAAGGTCCAAGGAACTGGTTAGTGGAGAATGCTAAGGACCAAGTTTTGGAATTTGAGTTTGCTCCAGATGATAAAACAAATAAATCATTGAGAAGTAGTGCCCTGTAAAGGTAGAAGAGGTTGAATCCTGCCTTTATAAAATGCAGTATGTTCATGACTCTGTTCATTTATTTTTCTTCCATCCCAAGAAATACAAACTCTTAAAATGTAGAGGGAGAAGAAACCTCTTTATTTTTTCCTTCTTTATATAGTCCAAACCCAAGATTACATTTGACTTTGGAAAAAAAATACTTCTTGTAACAAATAGCCCATGTGTCACAAAAGTAGCAAAGAAAAGGACAACATAGATCCTTTGGGACTGCTATGCATCCAGGAGATAGCTAAGAATGTATATATTTCCCTACAAGCCACATAGGTGTGATAGTAACGTTGTAGCTGATACCACTCCTGGAAGCTGCCAAAATCCTTCTAAAGATCTTTGGACTGATTCTGTCCTTTGGCAAGAGGTTTGCAAAGGGAAGTATCTGTGAGCTATGAAGAGATCTAGAGGGAAAATGCTATACTTCATAAGAATCGAAATACCTCATTTAGCATTCTTTAGGAAACTCTTTAGTTCATAGACACTTTGCAGGGAAGATTGTTTCTTGATGTGTTATACATATGCTTTCCCATACTAAGTGATAGTTACAATATACATGCCTGTGAAATGATCATCTCACAAGAATTACAGTGTTTAATAAGAGTAGAAGCCTATCAATAAGTCCCACTCATTCATTAAACAGCTTGGTGTTGAATATCTACTGTATGCCAGACCCTATTCCAGGTGTTTGAGATATATGAATAAGCAAAATAAATGCAAATTCTGTTCAGAGACACTCCTCCATAGGATTTTGCATTCCTACTTGTCTTTCTGAGGATGCCAAGAATGCACTGCTCTTTACATAGGCTATTTCTCAATGTTTGTAGGAAGCAACCTTGAGGGGTGGGGTTATGTCTCCTCCTGGGACAAAGAACAAGATTGCTTACTGAATGCTAAAAACCAGTGGGTTCCCAAGCTCAGTAGGCCTTTGGTACAATGCAGACCTACTATGTGTGGCATTTCTGTGATCCCTGTGTATTGCTCCTGGGGACAATTTGGGGGACACAGAACACCAACAGAAACATGATGCTTATGTTGTTTGTTGTGCTGTGAACAGTAAAGTGTATTTCAGACCCAATAGTCTTGTGTCTTTTGTCCCCCATCTGTGAAACATCAACAGGATAACTTTTTAGCTTTCGGGTAAAATCAGTCCCACACGTGAAAAATCTGTACCCTCATTCCACTTCTGTTCTAGCGTGCCTGGCTTCAGTTCTGTCTTGCTCTTACATTTTAATAAAATTTTAGAATTCTTCTTGCTTATTTCTGCTCCTTGTCTCAGGAAGCCATCGACTGGGCTTTTTTAGCTTTTGTCTCATCACCACTACCACCAAAAAGAGAAAAATTATCTGTCTTACAACATGCCAATATATTATAAAATTTCATAGGAATTTAATAAATCTTGAGCAACATGACTTTATTTTTGTAGGACAGTCACTGCTCTAAGGCAAAGATGACAATTTAAATACTAAGAGATAGAATCATTTTGTAGATCTGTCACTGATGGACTGCTAAAGGCAGGAATTTCAGTCACATTTTTGCTGGAGGTCAATACTAATTAGTATTTTATCAGCAGGATTTCTCTTTCAAAATCATTTTATAATATTCAGGTAACTCTTCCCCCTACCAGCTACTTGCTTTTTAGAATTGGACTTACAAGCTCATTCTTGATGGATTGTTTAGAAGTTTATTATGATGCCAGGGTTGGTTTGTTAGGTTAATCTTCTGATATGTAAAATATAGCATATTTCAAATGGCTTCTAATACAAAAGTTATGTGTACCCTCAAGTTATAAGGGCAATGTGTCCTCTTTCCAATACATAAATTTTTTCACTGAAAAGTACCCTGAGAAAAAGTGATTAGCAGGAAGGGAGGGAGGGAGGAAGGGAGGAAGAGAGGGAGGAATATGTATTGACCCTGAAGCTTCAGGGGAAAGCTGTTAAATGTCATCTTACCATTTAAAATTAAGGAAAATATATTTAAGAAATGTAAATATTTACTTAGCCCAGAGTTCAGTTATTCATCCATCTAATTTGTTAAGCAAACACTTATCAACTAAGTCCTAGGTCTAGGTGCCCAGCTGTGTGTTGTGTACTGAGAGTTCCCCAGGGAGTGAGATAGGGTCCTTGTATCCTAGATGCTAAGCTGGTAATGGAGTAGAAACCCACACTCATGGTATCAGTACCAAGGCAGGGATGACCTGGAGATGTGTAGACAGAGCACTCACCTCCTCAACCTCATTCTAGAGGGTCTATGAAAGGCTATCTGGAGTAGACATTTTTATTTTTCTATTAGATATTGGGTAGTAATTCTGTGTCAGACATTGTGCAGAATTCATAGTTTTTAAAAAAATGTTAAAACAATAAGGGCAATATTATTAAAAGCATATTCTCAATCAAAAAATATGTACATTTATAGGGGTGCCTGGGTGGCTCAGTTGATTAAGTGTCCGACTCTTGGTTTTGGCTCAGGTTGTGATCTCCTGGTTTCGTGGTTTTGAGCCCCGCGTCAGACTCTGCACTGACAGTATAGAGCCTGCTTGGGATTCTCGGTCTCCCTCTCTCTCTGCCCCTCCCCCACTCATGCTGTCTCTGTCTCAAAAATAAATAAATGAACTTTAAAATTATTTTTAAAAGTACATTTATAGAAAAAAATCATAGTTAAAAGTTTTTGGTTTTTTTTTTTGTTTTGTTTTGCTTTGTTTTTTGATATTTACCAGCCATCTCAAATCACTCACTGACTTCCAAGAAACAGAAGGCACCTCAGTAACCCCAGCTGCCTCCTCCCACTGCCTTCCCAACCTCATCTTTCATCCCAATTCTAAAGTCCTACATCTCTTTTTTAAACTTAGATTTCTGACATATGGAGCCAGTAATACAGCACTGATGAATTTCTTCCTTTTATGTTTCTCAATGATTTGGATTTCTATTTGAGATAAATATAGTAAAGGCTTTTTAGAGTAACATATTTTTTTTTAAATGCTTCCAGATTTTATCCTTCCTGGCAGAGGTCAAAGTTCAGTGTATAATCTTTGATCCAGTGTTGCTCTCCAGAATGACTGGATCTTAGAAAAGTTTTGTTGCTCTTATTTTTGACGGCTTTGTTTTGTTTTTTGTTATTGTTAAGTGATGTTCTGACCTGGATTACCATCACATATTAGGCTTTATAGGACTATATTATTTGACCAGATGAAATACTGTGTGGGAAAGTCACTGAGCAGGTGGAAAGTGCCGTTTAATTCTTCCAACAGGAGAGGCTCATGGTCGTTTTGAAAAAACATAAAGAGCAGAGAAACAGGTTAGCAGAACTAAAGAACAGCAAATGTCTCCTCTGTCATTGTGTGAGAATTTTAATCAAATGGCCTGCCTCATGCAGCTTTATTTTGCATTGAGATATTCCATGTCCCCAAAATATTTCTCCGATGGTGGTAATGAATTGCATTGCCCTCTCCGTTGTAAGAGTACGGGTATTCTGCAGAGCCATATGGTTCCCATTTATTTTAATGTGTCTTTGACATCAGGAGAATTGCTGAGACAGCAGAGGAAAGTGCTTACATCTTGGACTGCAGCCAGAACTACGATTATTTATGTGTAGTAACAAGTACCTTTTTTCCCAATAAGAAACAGTTTGGTCTTAAGATGGTATCCATGTTGAGATTTACTGAAATGGGAGTGTAAATTTATATATTTTGGAAATGACTGTTACTTTAGTAGTAGTGAAATGTGTTTCTTAAGCATGAAGTTTTAGGGTTTAATTGCACGTATGAGAAATTAAGGAAACAAGCTGGGAAGTAGGCAGTCCTTATTTTCTCACTGATAATAAAGGAACATGCTTTTTATTTGGTTTAACAGCATCACCAAGATAGTAACCTGCATATGTAATGTTTTCCATCTGTGATTCTTAAGGCTTTTTACAAAGGTAATTATTCCTGGTAATATTCCTATGAGGGAGATAACATAATTCTGAAAATATTAATGGAACTGAGATGCTCATGGATGTAATATGTACAATGGATTTTAGCAATTATTAGAATACATATTTTTAATGGATTACTTTATTTAAAAATTATTTTCTTAAATATTATTTTCCAGGTCCAGGAACAGGATAATAATGTTTTCTGTAATTCATTAGTAATATAATATGCTTACAATAAAGAAATACTCTTTAAAAAGGAGAAGACAAATAAATACCTGAGTAACAATATATGTTCCACATGCTCCATGTGTGAATGTTAACATTGACTCTGTAGAAATCTTCAAGATTCCTTGGAAAACTTTATTATCTAAAGAAAAGTACATAGGATGAAAAGAGAAAAGAATTGATTTGATGAAAATTCTATAAAAAATAGTTCTTACCAATAATGTCAGATGACTAAATGAGTTTCTGAACCAGCGGGAAAAATATTCCCAATTTCCAATCTGCTTTGGGCAAAACTGAGCAGAATACAGGGCCTAGATTTAGCAAACACTTTCATATCCCATTGTGTTTCACATATGTTACGCGTGGATTTGAATTTATAAATTTTATTTAAGTGATGTACTCCATAACAACAAAGTTGAACCAGAAGAAAAACTGTTTGTCCAACAGAGAATTGAAACAACAAAATTCATGATATGAGTTACTGTAAATTTGAGGGATTAACTTGATGAAAAAGGAAAATTAGAATGAAAATCAGTCTATCACTCAGTGGTATTTTTTAAAATTTAATTTTATTTCTTTTAATTTACATCCAAATTAGCATACAGTGCAGCAATGATTTCAGGAGTAGATTCCTTAGTGCCCCTTACCCATTTAGCCCATCCCCCTCCCACAACCCCTCCATTAACCCTGTTTGTTCTCCATATTTATGAGTCTCTTATGCTTTGTCCCCCTCCCTGTTTTTATATTATTTTCATTTCCCTTCCCTTATGTTCATCTGTTTTGTCTCTTAAAGTCCTCATATGAGTGAAGTCATATGATATTCGTCTTTCTCTGACTGACTAATTTCACTTAGCACAATACCCTTCAGTTCCACTGACGTAGTTGCAAATGGCAAGATTTCATTCTTTTTGATTGTGTGTGTGTGTGTGTGTGTGTGTGTATACACACATACATACCACATGTATGTATGTGGTATATATACATACCACATGTATATACTATATATATGTATATATGTGTATATACTATATATGTATATATACATACCATGTATATACATACATACATACATACATACCACGTGTATGTATGTGGTATATATACATACCACATCTTCTTTATCCACTCATCCATCGACGGACATTTGGGCTCTTTCCATACTTTGGCTATTGTTGATAGTGCTGCTATAAACAGGGGGGTGCATATGTCCCTTCGAAATAGCACACCTGTGGATATCCCATGGATAAATGCCTAGTAGTGCAATTCCTGGGTCATAGGGTAGTTCTATTTTTTGTTTTTTGAGGAACCTCCATACTGTTTTCCAGAGTGGCTGCACCAGCTTGCATTCCCAATTAAGTGGTATTATTTAATCTCTAGTTTAATCTAAATATGTTCTAATTTGGCAACTCACCATCCCCCATATCAGTCGCGCTTTCTGTTGATGGCTGGGGCACTCTGCAGTCATAGCACATTTGCAGTAGAATGTCAAATTAATGCAAGGGGGGCGTTAAGTCAACTATATATTAAGATTATATATAAAAGAGGGGCACCTGGGTGGCTCAGTCGGTTAAGCATCTGACTTCAGCTAGGTCATGGTCTCCCAGTTTGTGGGTTCAAGCCCCACATTGGGCTCTGTGCTGACAGGTTGGAGCCTGGAGCCTACTTCAGATTTTGTGTGTGTCTCTCTCTCTACCCTCCTCTGCTTGTTTTCTCTCTTTCTCTCTCTCTCTCTCAAAAATAAATAGAACATAAAAAAAGATTATATATAAAAGAGAACATGATTTCTTTTTAAAATTTTTGACCCTTCAACTTTTCAATTTCAATTTTATAACTTTAAAATATAGTATTTATTCCTTATATCCAACATATATTAGAACAAATGATTTCTTCCTTTTTTTTATTCAGAAGAATTAGGGGGAAAGCATAGGGGATATCTTTAATAAAATGGAAATGTGTGCATAAAAAATAGCTAGTTCTGAAAAATGATCACTCTTTGTTAGTTAATCATCTTAATTATCAATGACATCAAAGCTGGGAGGTCAAAGTTTATACCCAGACACAGTTTTCATATGCGGCATCCTAAATTCACATCAGAATCTTGGGTGGTAAATCTTACATTTTTTCTATGCTGAGAATTGCAAATGGATGATTATGCTGTTAAAGCACCTCTGTAATGTCAAAGCCAGCTTGCAGCGTCTCAGCAGCCTGGGTTGTAGCTGTCTGGAGAGGTTCAGGAGAAAGCTTGTACCCTCTGTGCAGCTCTCTCGTTTGCTTGTGTGGACGTAGCTGACAGACTGAATGGACGACGACGTGACATGCATGTTCATGATCCAAAACAAAGCTTTAGTCATCCAGCCCCAAGGGTCATCTTTTTATATTATTTCTATTTTTGCTGATTTTTTTTTATTTGTTTAAATGCATATGCAGTATTTGGATAAATCTTGACAGAATACTTAACTTCTTACAGTCTTATATGAGAGGGTTTTTGGTTTTGTTTTGTTTTTGCAAACTGGTGACTTAAACAAAAGGGTGTCATTTTGAATTTTTTAACTTAGAAGCTGCAATTCACAAAAGACATTATTAGTCTCGAGGGCAATGCACTGCAAATATTTCCAACTTAATATTAGAATGGAAAATTTGTGCAGCTAAATGATTAAACTACCTAATCTTGCCTAAGAATTTTAAAGCTTTTCCTTCTCTACAGAAGGACTGAAATCAGAATGATGACTGATTCTTATGTATGTCTATCATATTTTATATGGTGTGGTCTCCTTGTCCCTTTATTAGCACATGGATTGTTTGGTTGGTTTGCGATGGGGAAAAGTGACATTTAGAGCCTAAGGAGAGAGATGTGCTATAATTTGAAAAGCATTTAGAGCTATCATCCACTCTGTAGGGAGCCAGATACAAACTTGGATTTGACATCACAAGCATCACTGTAAGTGGGAGCTATTTTTCCTTGATTTTTTGTCTTTGAATGCTATTTCATAGTAAAAGGGCAGTAATAAAACGGGGAGGAAAAAAACCATGATTTGCTGTCTCTTTGGAGAATTCTGATATTTTCTTACATTTCCTGACTCTGTCTCGGTTCTGATTACTTCTTTGGAAATGCAAAGCACTTCAGTTCCAAAATATTGGGTGTATCCCAGTATTGCCTGTCCAGTGTTTGGGAGAGTCTCTCTATTTTGTTTATAACTCTGTGTGTGTGTGTGTGTGTGTGTGTGTGTGTGTGTGTGTTATATCCTTCAAAACTGAGTATAAAATAACGTACTGAATATACAATAATGTAACACTGATTTGGCCGTAGATAATAGATCACTTTACATCCCATACTTGAGGTAATTTGGATTCTGTTCATGGTTGGAAAGAAAATATCCCCAATTCGTCTTTACTTTCATTTTGCCTCTCATTCACTCATGCCACACGGTATTTCCTTATTATCAATCTTTTGGAGTTTCTCCCACTTGAATGATTTACTACTGCCCTAAATACATTACTTGAGCAAAAAATTGAAAGATATGGGGCACCTGGGTGGCTCAGTCAGTTAAGGTCTGACTTCAGCTCAGGTCATGATCTCATGGTTCGTGGGTTCGAGCCCCTTTCAGGCTCTGTGCTGACAGCTCAGAACCTGGACGCTGCTTCAGATTCTGTGTCTCCCCCTCTCTCTGCCCCTCCCCTGCCCACTCTCTGTCTCTCTCTAAAATAAATAAACATTTTAAAAAGTTTTTTTTTTAATGATGAAAGATATGACTAAGGCAAGTATATTCAGAAAACTTGAGGATGTAACTTAAAAGAATAAAAGGGTAGAATTAGAAGAAGGAAGGATTGCTTTTAATAGCAAAACAGGCTTCACTTTCAAAGAAACTACTCCTATATTCCTTGGCTGTTGGATTCATTTTCACTCTTGTGGTTTAGGGTCTGAGACCACGTGGTTGACACCTGATCAAGAAAGGCCAACCTGGACAATCATGTCAAGCTGTAAAGTACAGGAGAATATGATCACAGAACATTTACAGAAGTCACTTGTAAAGGTTAAGGACATATTTTTTGTAATCTTAATAACTTTAACCATTGGAAATTGATTTAATACCTAAGCTATTAGGATAATTTTGTATATAAAATATTTCTGATGAGACCGGATTTTTCTGTTTGTAAGCTAGGTTTCATGACTTCATAACTGATTTGATCTTGATTTGTTCCTCAAGAGGTAAGAAGCAATATGCATACTTTCAGAATCCCTGATTAGTTTGCTGTGTATGTTTCTAAAAACGGGAGTTTTTCTTGCCCAGGACTTACCAGCTAAACAAGTTAATTTCAGTAATCTCATTTTGCTTAGACTAAATTCCCCCCAAGTAAATGAAAAATAAACACAATATGTAGACTTACAGATCATCTGGTATTTTCCTTCTGGGAATAGTGCATAGGAGAGAGAAGTATATTATTGAATTTAGACCCAAATGGTAGAATTAATATTTTCCACAGACTGGACCACAAACTCTCAACTTCCGTGTACTAAATTTAGTGCCAGAAAATATAATTCTGTTTATTGCTCTCTGCATTTCTGGCTATACCAGGGCTTTGCTGATAGTTATTGACACTACAGAGAACAAGTGCCTTGTGAGGGTAACTAGTTTGCTGTTCAAACATTAGTTCCACGGGTGCCTGGGTGGCTCAGTCATTTAAGCATCCAGCTTCAACTCAGGTCATGATCTCGCAGTTGGTGAGTTCAGCCCTGTGTCGGGCTCTGCGCTGACAGCTCAGAGCCTGGAGCCTTCATCAGATTCTGTTGTCTCCCTCTTTCTCTGCCCCTCCCCTGCTCATACTCTGTCTCTCTCTGTCTCTCTCTCTCTCTCAAAAATAAATAAACATTTCAAAAAATTAACAAAAAACAAACAAACATTAGTTCCAGAGTGGCTGCCCTATAGTGGAATCAGTAGTCTAAGATCTGGTCTTCAATTTTTCAGGCCCAGACACGTGATGATTTCTTGCATGCATAGAAGGCAATCTCAGATGGAATAACACATCTAACCACATTCAGAAATGACTGACTTATAAATCTGAAACAAATTTGATTATTTTCAGCAAGAAATAAAATTAATGAGTCAACTAGATACTCTTGTTGATCTGAAGGTGTATTCCAATTTGTATGAACAGGTTCATTTGTAAGTGTGGAAATGAAGCAAATTCAGTTGAATTTTCTTAGAGCTTAATTTGATTCAGTTGTGATACCTTGATATATTGATCAAAACTTATTAGTTTTGGCTTCCATTTTTAATCCACTCTGTTCATGGACTCTTTATATGATTTATGGTACAGATTATTTTATTTTATATACTTACATTCTCATCCTGGAATTGTGAATTAGGCAATTCTCCAATTCTCTTCTCCATTCATTTCCAAAGCATTACTTTAGGAAAGATAGCTTCTGCAGATAGCTAACATCAGTCACTCTGTGCTGTTTATTCCTTTAGTTTACCAAGATCAATATCATCTCCATTATATGTGATCGTTGTACAGTAACCAGCATACCCTGATGGGAACCATAGTGGTGTTCTCAGGAGCTAGGTCTTGTGCAGCACACAGAGTACTGTTGCATTTAGATGCTGAGCTTCAGGATGGTAACTGTGAATAGGATAAAAGGAAACAAGTTTAAAGACACCAAAAAAAATTAGTGTGTATGAAAATAGACTAATTATTTTTCAAAGCAGTAATGAAAGACACCTTCTCCCTTTTTTTACTCACTCTTGACCTCACAGTGGTAAAGTGAATTCTGGACTCTGTAGAGACACAAAGTAGAGTTCAGTCATTCTGCAAAGGGCACAAATTACTAGGTAGGCATATGAGGGAGGTTTCAGATTCCCTAAGGCAGATGTGCTGAGTGAATTTGGCCTGTTTGTCCCAGGCTTGAAGAACACACATTCTTTTTTTTATGACTTCATTTTGTGATGTTAGTCAAATTGGAGCCTGGAGGCAGGAGATAGCCCATAAAGGCCCATTCTAGTGCTCCAATTCAATCATCAGAAGAGAGACGTGGGTGGCTCCTATATCCAGGAAAGCTACATTTAAAATATCTCCCAGGAGGCTGATCTTATAGTATTTCAAAGCCTTTCTTTTAAATATATCCATAGGCATTTCGATCATTATTTTTACGGTGCTATTTATAATATGCAAATTCTAGAAAAAGGATAAGCACAGGTTTGAATTATAAACCCCCATGGATAGGAACTGACACCAATCCAATCCTAACACACTTTGACAATGTTAGCAAAGCCAAAAGCCCAGGTGAAGGGACTCTACAACCTGCCACTATTGTTATCCTGGAAGCCTTAGAAAATTGTCTTTTTGGAAAAAAGTAATCTGGCTTTTTAGGAAATGGTAGATTCATATCACAATAGATCCATCCAGAAGACTGGAGAATCCTTATAATCTAAAAGTCTAAATAAATGTTAAAAATGAAATTTGTCTAGACTACCATGAATTATATTTTAAAGATTAGTAATAAAATCACCAGAGATGTTTATAATAATTATTTTAAAGAGTTCATTAAAACCTTTTTTTTTTAATCTGTAAATTCATGGCCTTGAAAGATAATGTCTCAGGGCATCATTTAATAATAACAAAAGTGAAAAAGGCTAAAGGCTATCACCCAAAACCAGAGGCTCTTGCCTGCTGTAAGGTGGTGACAGATGAGCCTGTCAGATAGGGTGGCAGATTACTAGGCAGGTTGCTGAATTTTTCTTTCTAGGGTAATCTTTTACATTTTGACAAATTCTTCCCTGTTTTGAGATGATTTAAACATACCGTTATGAAGCAGATCAGAGCTCCTAAATCAAAGTTGAAAATTGTCTCTGCTGGCAGGAGTACAAATATGTGCAGTGAACATGTACATAAATAAATGGGAAAATTGTGTACACGTTTGAAAGTATTTGCTTTCTGGCGGTCTCCTGTGGAGAAGTAGAACAGTAGAGAAGAGGGGGAAGTTGGGAAGATGAAATTCTTGCCCAAATGTCATTATTTCTCTTACTCTATAAACTTCTCAGTCTGTTATTCTGTCTGAGTTTCTCATCACTGGAAATGGAAGTTCCGTGTGGGCAGGAATCACCATGTGGGTTTTTTTCACCAATATATCCAATCATCTGGAAAGTGCCTGGCATGTAGTAGGCCCTTTGTTTATATTTATTGAATAAGTCAATTCATGAAATGTGATTAATCATAACAGCCTCTCTGTATTTGGTTTGAATGTTTTAAAGAGGGGGAAGGGTACGAGGCAAAGGAACTTGAACCCTTTTGGAAGAAGATTCTTAAACAAATGCAAAGTGATATTGTAGTCCCTTTTCTTTCATTGCTTATGCAACCTTCCAAATCAAAATCATCTTTGAAAGCAGCAGTTGACATCCACCAGAAGTAGCATGACACCAAGACTCAGCCTTGTTCAACTCCCTGGACCTTGGAATAATAAATTCCAGCTTCACTTCTCCTTATATGACTTTGGCAATGTTATTAACCCTTTGGTGACTTGGTTTCCTCAAATGGAGACACAGGTAATATCAACCCAAGGAGTTGTAAGGATAAAATGAGATAATTCATGGGAAGCACTCCATAAATGTTAGCTTATATTACTGGTGGCTATCCAAGGATTTTTGCTCAGTGCATTGTTTCAGTCTGTTTGTCTACCTGAGCATGCATATTAGTTTCCTAAGGCTGCTGAAACAAAGTTCCGCTAATTCAGTGGCTTAGGACAACAGAAATTTCTCGTCTCACCATTCTGGAGACTAGATTGAAATCAGCGTGTTAGCAGAACCATGCTCTCTCTGAAAACTGTAGCTTTCCTTGCATTTCCAGCTTTTGGTAGCCCAAGGCATCTCGGCTTTTTGCAGTATACTCCTAATCTTTGTATCCACCTTCACATGGACTTCTCCCTGTCTCTTTACATCATCCCTCCATGTATGTGTGTTTAAATTCTCCCTTTTTATATGGACACCAGTTGTACTGCATTGACACCCACCCTAATGACCTTACCTCAACTCGATCACCTGTGTAAAAATCACCTGTGTAACCCTAATAAGGTTACATCCTGGGGTGTTGAGCATTAGAACTTCAACATATTGGTAGGGGAGTAGCTGAAATGATCCATAAGAGCATGATTCTATATTTTTCTCCTCAATTCAGTGTACTTTTCTTTCTGCAATGGAGAAATATCATATAATATGGCACCAGATTGGGGAATTGTTGGTTTAAGTTTACCTTTTCCACTAACTACCTACATTGAAAAAAACTCAAATTCTGCAAGTCTGGGTTACTTTATAAAATAGAAAGACGGGGTGAGATGATGTCTAGCATGTCTTCTAACTCTAAAAAGTTCATGTTTATAATGTGTGCCTCTCTTTTTCTCAACTATGGTATATATCTCAAACTTCCATGATGCTTAATACATCTTGATGTCCCCAACTAATAATAAAGATTCTAATGTATTTCATAGCCATTTTCAATTGTCTCAATGTACACTTATATTAAAATCCTGCTATATAGGGGCGCCTGGGTGGCGCAGTCGGTTAAGCGTCCGCCTTCAGCCAGGTCACGATCTCGCGGTCCCTGAGTTCGAGCCCCGCGTCGGGCTCTGGGCTGATGGCTCAGAGCCTGGAGCCTGTTTCCGATTCTGTGTCTCCCTCTCTCTCTCTGCCCCTCCCCCGTTCATGCTCTGTTTCTCTCTCTGTCCCAAAAATAAATAAAACGTTGAAAAAAAAATTAAAAAAAAATGTTTAAAAAAAAAAAAATCCTGCTATCTGTAATGCTAGTTAGTAGGGTTCTTATCAGATGAAAACTTTGTTAAATTTAGGTTGTGAAAATGTCTTAATAGTGCCAGCAAACCTTTTTTGTAAGGTTTTTATTGCTTTTTAAAATTTTCTAAAATTCATAGACATTTTTTTGCCAAGTGCCCTCAATATCAAAACAATATCCAAAATATAGGAGTTTGTAGTATGTCTTTTCTGATTATAGTATGATGCAACTCATGTAAAGAACCATAAAATCCAAACTTAAGATGCTAGGGGAAATAAATTAAATTCTGCCACTGACTCACAGACTATTGGCAACTTTCCTGAAAGTTTGCTTAGACTACCATTATAGAGGACTTAAAAGTCTACTCCACTATAGCTGGAGGAAAATTTAAGAAAGGAAATAGAAATCTGTGCCAGCTCTCAGATAGAACATTTTTAGTGTCTCCTAGCCAGAAAGGGTTGACAATAGATTCAATAGCATCAAATGGCATTTTTTAATTCTTCACCTCATCTGAAGACTGCTGCCCTAGGTGTTCACTGAACTGTTTCTTTCTCTTTCAGCTTCCTCCATCCTCAAAAGGGAGAAGCGGCTAAGGACAAAGAATGTGCATTTTAGCTGTGTCACCGTGTACTACTTCACCAGGAGACAAGGCTTCACGAGCGTGCCCAGTCAAGGGGGTAGCACCCTGGGGATGTCCAGCCGCCATAACAGTGTGCGCCAGTACACTCTTGGTGAATTTGCAAGAGAACAGGAGAGGCTCCACCGGGAGATGTTGAGAGAACACCTCAGGGAGGAAAAACTGAACTCTTTGAAACTAAAGGTAAAAAAAAAAACATTAGGAACTCACTTTTTGCAAAACCTTATAACCTTACCTTGATTTGGTTGAATTAACCATTTTCATATTTATATTCATTGACCAAACTGGACATTTTACACAACAGACTGCCTGCTAAGGCTTTTTTTTTTTTTCCTTTTATGCAAAAAACAGTAAAGTGTCTTCACTGCAAACAATGTGGAAAACTTACCTGACATCATTTATTTATTTATTTATTTTTAATTTTTTTTTTTCAACGTTTATTTATTTTTGGGACAGAGAGAGACAGAGCATGAACGGGGGAGGGGCAGAGAGAGAGGGAGACACAGAATCAGAAACAGGCTCCAGGCTCTGAGCCATCAGCCCAGAGCCTGACGCGGGGCTCGAACTCACGGACCACGAGATCGTGACCTGGCTGAAGTCGGACGCTTAACCGACTGCGCCACCCAGGCGCCCCCTGACATCATTTATTTATTCATTCAATAAATATTTGTTATTGTGTGCTACTAGGTCATGCACCCTCTACTGGGGTTGGGGCCAAATGGTCTCAAAAATAGATGTGGTCCCTTATCTCCTGGAACTTCCATATTAATAGGAAAGAAAAATATCAGTCATGTAGACAAAATAAACTCACAGCTTCATTAAGAGCTATAAAGAAGAGTTGCAAGGGGTTCTGAAAGTAGTAACAGGGAACTGATATGGTCCAGAGGTCAAGGAAGGTTTCTTCAAGGAAGTGACGACTGAACTGAAATCTGAACAGATAACTAGGCCAAAGGGTTGGCAAGAGTGGTCCAGGCAGCAGGAAGAGCCAGAACTGCCTTGTGCCAGAGGAAGCACAGTGAGCACACAAAGGCTAGTGTGGCTGGAGCAGAGACAAAAAGAATAGATTATTCATGAAGTAGATTATACATGAAGAAGGCAGGACAGGGCTTTGTAGATCATGCTAAGGCATTTTTTTTTCTCTTCATACTAAGAACATCAAAAGTCATCCAAGAGTTTTAAGCGTGGGTCAGGGTACAGAGTGGTAGAATAATAAGATCTGGTTCGTGCTGTGATGTGAGTATAGTTTGGGGTTAAGGGTTGCCATGTTGGTAGGGGAACATACAGAGTTAGACCATTTAAGAGGCTATCACAGTAGTTCAGGAGAGATGTTGATAGATTAGCTAGACTGATGGTGGGAAAGATGAAGAGAAATGGACAGAGGGAGAAATTTGGGAAGTAAAATCAACAGTTCCGGATGACAGACTGGATTTGAAAGGAAAAGAGGGGTACAGTGAAGAATGATTCCTAAATTTCTGGCTTACAAAACTGAACAGGTTGTGGGTAATAGTACCTTTCTCTATGACGAGGGTATGGCAAGGAATCCAGGAAGAGGAGCAGGTTGGGGCTGGGATCAGAAGGGAAGAGGTAGATAATGAGATTATTTTGGGACATACTGATTTTTGAGAGGCTTTTGGGTCATTAAAGAGATGTCAAAGAGGTGTCCAGGCCACATTAGAGATGAAGTGGAGAGAAACATAGCTCAGAAACTGTCTTTCATCAACCAAGACAATCTTTAAATATGTGCTGATCCATCAGCCTATCAATATATAGGAAATGCTCTCTCATCATTATCTAATGACAAAGGAAATCTTTTTTAAGTAATCCAGGATACTTAACATAAAGAGCCTCTTGTTAAATAGCTGAAGACCATAAGCACACCTGCGTTACCTGTACCTTTAGCTTCCAGGCGCAGAGGTGTGCTGTGTGTTTTAAAATACCTTGTTTTTATGTATTCTGCAGTTTGTATATCTGCCTTGTTCCCAATTGTATAAGAAGGCAGTTGTTCAAATTAACCTAGACACAACCCTAGCCTAGACTATGTCTCTATTTCCTTTGATGGTATTTTTGACAAGTTTCACTGAAAGACCCTTAGGATCTTTTTTGGTAGCAATCTGCTATTATTGTTGTTTTTCATGATCACTTTGCATATAGCTTAATTTAATAATAATTCTAAATTTTCTTCTGAAATCCACCCTCTGCCTTTCTAACCTACTGCAAACCAACTCTACACCCTCCTCAAAGAACAAAGTCATTCTCTAAACTCAAACAATACTAATGGCTGCCATTCATTAAGTGATTTTTATTTCCCAGGCATTCTATAAACATTATTTAATTTAATCTTAACAAAGACCCAGCGGGATAGGTAAATTATGAGGCCATGTGTACTGAAGAAAAAGAAGCACAATGATGTTAAACACTGACTCACTCAATAGAAAATCGGTTATATTATCCTGTTACTTCCTATTCTAAAATTAATTGATCACCCCCTCTAGGCATTGGGAAAGACAATCTCTGTACCTATAGGGAGTCATACCTTTCTAGAGTTTGGTACTGTGTGAAGTGGTTTTTAACAGCTGGGAGACTATAATTCTGAGAACCAAAAGATTTATTATGGTGAACTTTGAGGCACATTATACATGTGATGAATGTTAGGAAGAACCACACACCCATAGGAACCTTCCATATAAGGCAGTAATTTATTCTGATATTATAATTTATATTCAGCTGCTTTTATGCTGTTTTCTTTACTAAGCTGAAGAAGAAAAGAAGAAGAAGAAAAAGCATCCCACTATTTATTCATTTTTAAAATTTTTTTTTAAAGTTTATTTATTTATTTTGAGAGAGAGACAGAGCAAGGGTGGGACCAAGAGAGAGAGTGAAAAAGAAAGAATCCTAAACAGGCTCCACACTGCCAGTGTGGAGCCCAGTGCAGGGCTTGAACCCACAAACCATGAGATCACGACCTGACCCAAAATCAAGAGTCAGGCACTTAACTGACTGAGCACCCAGGCACCCCCATATTTCTTTTTTATTGTTCTTAGTGTTGGAAGTTGGAGAGGCAGTCATTCGAGTGGGTGTTATGGCAAGCCAAGGTTTGTCATTGATAAGTGAAAACATGCAGATTTCCCTTTTGGTGAAGATATAAAAAGAAGATATTTGGATGTCATTGCTCCTTTCAGATGAATACCAAGCAAAAAGATAATGGGATTCTAAGGCGATCTCGTCGTAGCTTCATTGTACTGAAAATATTTAGAAACTCAGAACCATATCACATGAACCTAATAAAAGACTATAGTAATGTGGACTAGTTTGCTAAAAAAAATCTGAGAAGACTGGAGAAACAGTTGTATACTTAAATTATAATTCCTCTAGTATATTAAGTTTTATGATTTTTAAAATATCATCAACTATATTTACCTAAGGTTTAGCTATCCCAAATCTAAAATTAGCTATCCAAAAACATTAACTATCCAAAAATTTCACTTTGGTACTTGGAATTTCACTTCTAATGTAGCATTTTGTCTTGAAATATTAATATCTCTAAGGTAAGTAACAAAATAAGTGTAGCTAAATTGATTCCATTATTTTGACTGGGGCAGCAGGAAGGTCCCTGGCACAGAGAAGGACTGAAAAAGGAAAGTAAGGATTGTTAAAGACAAACTTCAACTCTGGCTTTGACTGGAGGTGGTTCTCTGTGAGTAGCAGCAAGCTGGCTATTGAGTGAGGACAGAAAAGGCCCATCTGATAAGATAAACATTTCCCAAGGCCCTCTCCATGGAGACCAGATAAAACACCACAGGAAACTCATTGGACCTGGAACTGGGTAGTATCCCTTTTCCTTATTTGAGAACCAACAGCCTAGAACAGTAATGAGAAGTTCTCCCTCCACTGTGCCTCATGTCTTTACAGGGTGTTTCTCTAGGTTCCAAACAGAGAACCCACTAATGCAATGACACCTCTTCCAATGGGGCCTTAATAATGAAAGATCAGTAAACAGAAACACTCACTACATACTTCTTGATGTTCTCCTATAATAAATATTTTGGAAGCAGAATAAGAATAGGAATTTAGTTTTTCCTTGTAAAACTGATTCTTATTTAGTAATCCATCTCTTAATCAAATTATAAATTAGACACGTTGGGAAATAATATATGCAATTAGATTTGTAGAACACATCCAATTCTGTTTGGGGGTTCAAGCATCTTTTTTGTTGGTGGTGGTGGTGCTCAAAACATTGTCAAAAAACCATCAATACACAAAGCTGATTGAATAAAATGGTTGTTCCTAGAAGAAATAACTAGTGTGAGATTTCTGCATTGCAGAGAATAGTCCGTCTTCCCTGTCAAGCCCATTCAAACATGTCATACTCTTCACAGTAATCAAGGCAGTCATGTTAATACTGTAGTCTTTTCCAAATTAAGTGCTTATATTTCATCATCTGCACCACATTGTTGAACAATTACATTAGCCTTTATTCCCATTTCACATGTATCTGTAAAATGCATTAGGCAGCCATTTATGTTTCAAAGAGCCTTGGCATTCCAATTGCCTCTGGGTTATATCTTACTGGATTCTACTACCTTGTTCTAGGAAATTTAATTTAGCTTTCACAGCTTTGACTGGCTTCTCTTTCTCAATGTTTTTCCAACCTTGTTCTTTTTCTCCTTTCTAAGATCGAAGGCCTATCGCCACTCTGGTACCATTTCCAGTTACTTCCAAGGGTTATATAGTTTTCTCAATTTTTCAGTCGTGTGTTCCTTGAGTAATGCTTGGTTGTATGCTCTTTTTCTTAAAAAAGAAAAAAAAAGTTGCCAGTTGATAACTTCCTTTAATAATCAACCTTTTAAAACTCTCTATTTAAATTTTCTTCATCCCAAATCTCATATTTCAGGCTGTGCTTTATTCACTTAGTGACTTACCCATGCAACATAATTCTCCCCCCTTCACCTCCAGCCTTGTTCCTCATATCCCTTCAACAGTCTCATGATTTACTAACCTCTACGTAAATATCCTACATGCTCTGGAAGATGTAAAGGATGGGGGGTTGTAAGAAATGGTTGGCATAGGCTATTATCTCAAGTCTATAGTTTTTAAATTTTTGGATATGTCTTTAACCACATCCTGGTTCTATAGTTCTCTATTAGATGAGTCAGGGTCTGCTGGCCATGGTATATTTTAACTCCATTTATCCTTATGGAACTTCACTGTTAGACTCCGTAGAACTTGCTCAAGAGCATACTTAGTGCCAGTGCTTCCAGAATGTATCCTTAAATGGAGCCCTGCTCCAACACCAAATGAAAAACTTTGATACCTGCCAAACACCTGTTGTGTCATGTGCACAACCTATTTTAACAAGTACAGAAAAAATATACCTAACCAAAGTGATGGAGACTGACAGACTGGGCTTCAGCTCTGGGCAAATGCAATACATTAAAGAATATGTTCTTTTAAAATACTGCTGATATTTTAACTTTAATGGAACAATTAAGCATATGTAATCAAATCTTTATATTCTTCTTGTGCAATACACATTGATCCTCTGGTTCAGGAGTAATCGATTTAACAGATTCTCCTTATCAAACTATGGAATGCATCCAGTGGTGTGCTAGAGCCACAAAAGTTGCTCACTGAGGTGTATTGTGCATATATCTTCCCAATAGTAGTTTAAAATCAGCCATGATGAGACTATTTACACCATGGGACTTGACAAACACAACATATTAGAACTTTTTTTTTTTTTTTTTCCCAGAGACATCATTGTTAAATATCTACCAGCACACTGCTGGATTCATTTGGCTTAATAGCCACCACTAGAAGAAGCAATGTTGATCTAAACCAGAAAGGGGTATAATGGAACATACGACAGTTTATGTGTCTTGTATGTTGATATTATCCTCCTTTCTGGTGATTTTGTGGTGGTACATAAGCCACAGACATATTGTGAATCCAGGTTGTTGAATTTCTTATAGGCTGAGACAATAATCAAATCTTCCTGGTTCTTTGAGGGCATAATTAAATTGGTTCCAATTTGCCACCTGCTGTTAGCAACTAATGAGCAGAAGAATTATACTATAGGATTTGACTGGATATCAAAATAACATGAATATTTCTCTTTAGTTTGCCAGAGAATTAGTGACGAGGTTGTCTATCCAACTCATACCGCAAAACCAAAAATTTCTATCAAATATATGTCCAGTACAAAGCCACTTACTCCACATCTTTGATGCCCAGAGCACACTGCTTTTTGAGATAACCAATTCTATTTATCCAGCTATAATTGTTAGAAAGTTCTTCTTTACATTGACCAGTACGCTCCCATCTAATTGTATCTTTTGACCCTAATTCTGCCCTCCAGGCACACAGAATAAATCCTGTCCCTGTTCTCTAAACTCCAAGTGTTTGAAAGCAGTAGTGATGAATATGCAAATGTTTGACAGTAGGCTATGTGGGCTCCTTGTGTTTCAGTTCTATAGGATTAAACATCCTTAGTTCTTTCTACTAATCCTCCTAGGGCATGGATTTCAGAACTTTTATGAGCTCGGTTAAGTTCTCCTGGATATAATGCTGTTTGTTAATGTCTACCTCAAAATATGGTACTTGATCTGGACATTGTACTCCAGATGGGATCTATCTGGTGTATAGGAATATGTTATAATATCCTCTCCCAAGTTAGGGATGCCCTATCCCTGAGAATACACTAAAAGATACAGTAGCTTTTTAGACCTTGATCAATTTGTTTGTTCATATTAAACTGATAGTAAATAAAAGAGCAACAAAAAGCAAGCAAACAAAGCCCAGGTAAATCAATTCAGCTTCATCTTGTAAATCAAAACTTTATACATCTCCAGGGCAAGAATTCTCTTTACTGCTGAACATGACCTGTGATCAATGAAGTTTGTTCCTTAATTTGAATAAACTTCATCTTGTCATACTCAAATGTGATAAGCCTACCCCTTAGTCTTCATTCAAGATATGACTTAATGGGAATGCAAACTTGTGCAGCCACTCTGGAAAACAGTATGGAGGTTCCTCAAAAAACTAAAAATAGAACTACCCTACAACCCAGCAATTGCACTACTAGGCATCCAAAGGTGTGCTGTTTCAAAGGGACATATGCACCCCCCTGTTTATAGCAGCACTATCAACAATAGCCAAAGTATGGAAAGAGCCCAAATACCCATTGATGGATGAGTGGATAAAGAAGATGTGGTATATATATACAATGGAGTATTACTCGGCAATCAAAAAGAATGAAATCTTGCCATTTGCAACTACGTGGGTGGAACTGGAGGGTATTGTGCTAAGTGAAATTAGTCAGTCAGAGAAAGACGAATATCATATGACTTCACTTGATGAACATAAGGGAAGGGAAACAAAAATAATACAAAAACAGGGAGAGGGACAAAGCATAAGCGACTCATAAATATGGAGAGCAAACTGAGGGTTATGGGAGGAGTTGTGGGAGGCAGCATAGGCTAAATGGGTAAAGGGCATTAAGGAATCTACTCCTGAAATCATTGTTTCACTATATGCTAACTAATTTGGATGTAAATTTTAAAAAATAAAAAATAAAATTTAAAAAAAGATATGACTTAAAAATTATATTTAACAAGACAAAGTCCAGTTCAGGGTATTCTCTCAGAGTAGTGATCCTCAAGAGGGAAGGAGGGAGTTTCCCCTTCATGCCACAATGACCTCCACCTGAAACTTGTTGGTATATGTGGCACATCCCTCATTCCCAGCCTCACTGGTGTCCAAAAGAGCTAAGCATCACTGTTTTTAGAGACATTTTCAACTTCTCAGATAACTAAAAATTCATGTATCTAACCATTATTAATGGGTTCACCTCTTATTAATGAGTTCACATTTTGTCCTTCCATGTATAAAACATAAAAAACTTTGTCCAAGAAACCCAAAACAAGATCAGTGGTTTTCCAGCTGGGTTCTATGGGGTCAGGACTCTGTATCTCACTCCAGCTTTCATCTATTTTATAGCTTCAGATTTTGAATGGAGTTTAATTTGACAAATGGACATTCTCTCGTTAGTGAACCCAAGCGATGACCCTGGTAGTCACTGCACTGCTCTCTTTCTTCAGATGAACAGAAACCATCTGTTTAAATAATCCTTTCTAGAATATTATCTAGAATTAGCTTTTTTTTTTTAACAATTCACTCCCATTTTGATCATCTTTTGTTTCCTTTCCCCATAGCTCTTCACACATATTAGACTGAGCAACCATAGCTTTAAGCTTTTTCATTGCTCCATAGCATGAATGGCCTGGACCTGGGCATGCTTACATAAAACAGCTGAGTACTATCTCACTGTCTCCCCTTCTTTTATTTTATTTTATTTTATTTTATTTTATTTTAGAGAGAGGGAGAAAGCATGAGCAGAGAAGGGCAGAGGAAGAGAGAGAATCTTAAGCAGGTTCCATTCTCAGCAGAGAGCCCTATGTGGGGCTTGATCCCACAACCCTGGGATCATGACCTGAGCTGAAAACCAAGATTCAGACACTCAACCAACTGAGCCACCCAGGAGCCCCCCATCTCTTTTTTATATGTTAAATCCTTGCTAACATATCTGATCTCCCTTCTGGTTTGAAGGTTTTCTCCTTGATAGAGACTATGGAATCAGAATAGGAGCTAAATAATTCTTCTTTGTGCCTTTGTATCTACCCTTCCTTTTCATTTGTCTATCATTTCCTCCTCCCTGCTACTTCTGTAACTTGCACATGTATTTTGTTGCCCTTCCCACACTGTATCTTATTTATTGCATGATCATCTCTCCACCAGGCTGGAAGCTCTAGATGGCAGAACTCTCATACATCTGTAAATCCTGACACCTAGTACAATGGCTGGCAGTGTAGCATAATGATTAAGCATTCACTCATTCATTCATTCAAAAATATTTCTTTATCAATTACCGTGGAACTGCAGTTAACAAAGTGCTTGGGGTACAGTGGTGAACAAGACAGACTTGGTCTCTCTTCTCATTGTGTGCACATTGTGATGGGGGAGATACACATGAAACTAATCACCAAAAATAATATATTAATACAAAATTGGGCAGCATACTATGCTGATTAAATTCAGGCCAGAGTTAATGAATTAAAAGTTAGCTGAGATAATCAAGACTGATATGTTAGCTGCTTCTGCTGGCATTTCCATTAGAAAGTCTACCACTAGGGGGCAGGGGCTGGTTAGCTCAGTTGGTTAAGCATCTGACTCGGTTTGGGCTCAGGTCATGATCTCACATTTCATGAGTTCAAGCCCTGTGTCAGGCTCCGTGCTGGCAGTGTGGAGCCTGCTTGGGATTCTCCCTCTCCCTTTCTCTCTTTCCCTCTCCTGCTTGCTCTGTCTCTCTCGAAATGAATAAATAAACTTGAAAAAAGAAAAGAAAGTCCACCACCACATGCTCACAAAATAGGTACCCAAAAGAAATGCCATAGTTTCAGCTTGTTTCCTGTTTTCTTCTTTTCTGAGCTCTTATTCTCTGTGTCTGAATCGTATTTTTCATTTCTGAATGAGCTAAATCTAAGGAGGCTTGTACTGCTCTTTCGTCTGCTATGCCACAGCACTGAGATCGGCTCTTGGAACGTGGCTGCAACCATATCTTTTTTTCCCTTCTGTATAAGATTTCACTATTCCTCGAAGAATGTTTACTCTAAACTGTCTTGAAAGCCTGGCTTTTCCTTTGAGTTCAAATAGACCTGAGTTTGATTCTTAATACAATCACTAATAAGCTAGACTCTGTCAAATTATCTTCTCAAGGCTTCAGCTTTCTCAACTATTAAAAAAAAATACTTCATAAAATTGTTGTACAAATTAGGTGAGATAATCTATATAAAGTATGGAGCCCAATGACTGGTTTTCATTATATGGTTGTGTTGGTCATACTCAACATCATTATCATCACTATAATAGGCAGTAATCAGTGTTTACGGAATTGAATTTTTTTTCACCTTATTTCTTTCCACTGTCATTTTTACATGTGTTAATAACTTTGTAATAACTCTTTCTTACTAAAAGTACCTTTTAACTGCTAAAAGGAAGTGTTTTCATTTTTGTGGGGTTTTGTTTTGTTTTTAGCATTTTAGTCAATCCACATTTTCAGTACTATTTCCCTCTCCATATTCACTTTGCGTTGAATTAGTTTTTTCAGGAACTTAATCCACCCAAAATTTCATCTCACTGGAATTTATGGTGGAATTCATTCACTACATGACATGACAAAAAAAAAAAAAGGTAGGGAATTGAATGCTGACTTTCACTTGAGCCCCCCTTTTCCTGTACTTGACCTAAAGCAGACTGAGAATCATTCCACTGATTCTGACAGTTATGTATCCCATCCTGTATGTGTATTTAGATGGCCAAGGGTTTTACTCTACTGGGCTTTGGGAACTATTTGTTCATATTTATCAGTACAAATCAGACAGCTTTGTAAAATTGATATGTTTAAATTCTGTCTCTTTAAAGAAAGTTATAGTCCTTACAACTGTAGAATGAGTCTGGACAAGTTACATGGTGACTCAAGATTTAAGTCTCATTTTAATTATCATTCTTGGAACAAAGCAAGCAAACACACACTCACACACTCAAGTCCTTGGCTTTGAGATTCTTCTAATATCATACAAAGAAATGCACACAAATGTAGGATAAATCTAAAATAAGGTAAAGATCATTTAATCAAATCATGAGTTAAGTCTTACTTATCACCTCTAAAGTGACAAAGCCAGGAGAATACAGGAGCTATTCTCTAGATGCCTACAGTTTATTTACTTTTTTTCTTTGCTTATGGACCAAGACAGGAAGTGATCCTGTACAAATTCGCTCATCTGGATAATTTGCAGGCCAATAAAAGGACCATGCTCTGTCCCATCTCACACCTTTGAAGCTATTGTTGTTCAATAGTTTCAATGAACAATGCTGTTCAATCAGCATTAACTGATATTTCCATCATATCACATAATTACCATTTCTTTTTCATTATGGGAACATTTCAAATGTACTCTCAGCAACTTTCAAGTGTGTAGCACAGTTTTGTGAGCCACAGTCATCATGCTGTACATTATATCTCCAGAACTTATTCGTTTTTTTTTTTAAGTTTATTTACTCATTTTGAGAGAGAGAGTGAGCGAGCAAGCACGAGTGGGGGAGGGAGAGAGAGAGAGGGAGAGAGAGAACCCCAAGCAGGCTCTGTGCTGTTCACATGTGCCCAACATGGGGCCCAACCTCACAAACCATGACATCATACCCTGAGCTGAAATCAAGAGTCAGTCACTTAACTGATTGAGCCACCCCGGTGCCACTGTAATATATGGATTTTAAAGAGCATTTAGTAGGTTTGGCCTGGGTTTTAAAGGAGCAAATGAATAAGAGTGCAAGAGGGGCTGGGGAAGCAGAGTATCTCTCAATGACTACATACCACACCAGAAACTGTGAGGAAGGGGAGAGAAGGCAACTGACTAGGATGAACTTGAGTATTTCCAATCGTTATTAGAAATGGCAGAGATGGGCACCTGGCTGGCTCAGTTGGTTAAGCATCCAAGTTTGGCCCAGGTCATGATCTTACAGTTTGTGAGTTCAAGCCCCACGTTGGGCTCTGTGCTGACAGCTCAGAACCTGGAGCCTGCTTCAGATTCTGTGTCTCCCTCTCTCTCTGCCCGCCCCCCACTCACACTCTGTCTCTCTTCCTCTCTCTCTCAAAAATAAATAAACATTAAAAAATTTTAAAGAGAAATGGCAGAGATGACAGTGGGGAGGTGAGGAGAAAACCTTGCCAGATCACTTCAACATTAAAATGATATTTTGAGGGACGCCTGGGTGGCTCAGTCAGTTAAGTGTCCGGCTTTGACTCAGGTCATGATCTCACGGTCCTTGAGTTCGAGCCCCGCGTCCGGCTCTGTGCTGACAGCTCAGAGCCTGAAGCCTGCTTCGGATTCTGTGTCTCCCTCTCTCTCTGCCCCTCCCCTGCTCATACTTTGTCTTTCTCTCTCTTAAAAGTAAATAAACATTAAGAAAAAAATTTTTAATAAAAAAAATGATATTTTGAAATCTGGATTAGGGCCCCTGTGGGTTCCTCAACAAAAGTGAAAACAGTATGTAGCTCTGTGTGAAGAGGTTTTAGATTCTTAATTGAACTTTTATCTTGAAATGAAATTCTTTATTGTAGTTTAAATATATAGGAATAAGAGACACAGATCATATTTCTAAGAGCACTTCTATTTGGAATAATCATCATCTATATCTATAGTTTGATTTTTAAAAATTTTTAGATTCCAACTGGTAATTCATGTTCCCCGAACAGTTTTCATTGATATGTTAGCAGCCATTTATATTTTTAAAAAACCAAACTCTGTTGTTATAAAATGAAAGTGTTTTCATTATTTTTTGATGTTAACCACTTACACAAGGGAGCATAATTTAAGAACACAGAGATTAAATAGGAAGGAAATATTAACCAAGTCCTGGGTGTTCTCCATGGGCTGTGGAGTCAAATCTTGATAAGTTTCACATAGGCCAAGAATTAGTGAAAACAAATCTAAATGACACAAGGTGACAAGACGGGAAAAGTAATGCCTCTTGTTTGTTAATACAGCTTTACCTATCACAGAAGATTGAGTATGTGCTAGGTAATTACGCATTTGAATCTCCTAGAAAATCAGATCTTCACAGAAGAAAGCTGTTTCTGTTAGCAAATAAGAATTAACAAAAATGATAATAGCAATCAATCAGAGTAGCATCCTAGTACAGGACATTACAGAAACATGGAAACAGCTTAACCAAGACATACATAAAGAAATGCCAACAAAGGAAATGCATTGCAGATCACACTGAGAAACAAAACCCAATAAAGGGGGAGGCCCATCTTTGCAAGAACACAGATTTAAGCTCTGAATTATTCAGAAAAAATATAATTAGTGGCTTTTGAAAACGCAGTTTAGAGACCCACTGTAATAGACTTTAATACATACTTGCTACTGGGGTGTTTCCTCTTCTTGAGGGCAAAGACCAGTCTTCCACCTGTTTTAGAGTAACTTGTTTTACAAATGTTGTGCAAGACGAGCAGACATTTTTAATAAATCTTAACTTGATGAATGAGGTATGTCTTGCAATACGAATAGTACGTGATGCTGAACATCACATGACCACACCTGAGCCAATGGTTCTTGAAGTTCGCTTTGTTATCAAGTGCTTTGTATTATAAGCATGTTTCCGGAATGAATTATGCTCACAAACCAATGTTTTATTGTATTCAGAGTTTTCCAGTTTGTGATTTTTGGTCAATAATAAATATTTTTATCTAAACGTTGGACTTTTTCCTATGAAGACAAGAGAATGATGTCTGATGTCACCAGAGTATTTTAACTGTAATAAATGAACTGTTGTTAAGATAAAGAATAGCATGGTGATGATTACAATTAATGAAGTTTATGAAGTAACAAATTTAAAAATTAAAGAATCAAAATAGCCTCTATATTTAGAATAAGCCCTTACAGAACTTCTACATTTATTCCTGTGCTGCTTCTCAGGATATGTTTCTTGCTCCTATTCAGAGAAAAACGTCTCTAAGTGCTTCTTTATGAAGGAATCTCAGTGTGCTGATACAACAGTGAGAAGTGAAATACTGATTCAGGGTTTACTGATGGATGAAATTCATTTAGAACGGACATATTAATAGAAGCAGAATAGTTATGGGTATAGGAGACATAGCTGTCCACATGAGCTATGATGCAGAAGGTATTGCTTTGGGCATGGGTTCACATGAACTCCTTTGAGGGCCAAGTTTATTGTTTCAGTTGCCCGTTGGTGAGAGCCTGCCGGCACTGCCCTCTGCTCCTTGTCTTTTGGATATCATGCTGACCTGACTGATGACTTCATATCAAGCCCTCATTCTTGGAATGTTCTGTAGAGTGACCATGTTTGGAATCCCAATAGCACAGTGCAGCACAATGTTATTTCCTAGTTCATGGTTTTGCTGGCGCCCAAAAGACAGAGTCGTTATTTCAAGGACACGTTTGCTGATTTAGGTGGCAGTGGCTTCCACTAAGATGCTATCACCTCTGAACAAGGACACATTTATTCCACCATCAAAGCTGTCCATCACGAACCGGGTCTAAAGATAGCTTTCACTGATGAGTCTCTGTAACCTTTGGTCTTTTTCACATCGCACTGGCTAAAAACTCTAACAACTATAGCTCCTTACATTAGGAGGTTAAGAGTTCCAATTAAGTCTTCTGTTACCAGTACATTTAAAAGCCTATCATTTGGATGTCTTCCTTTTTCTTTCCTGTGACTTCTCTAAAGAGAAAAATAAAAGGAAATAATATGACCCACAAACATTTATGGATTATGGGGACATGATGTTTTATACTAGTTTTATTCTTGGGGCACCTGGGTGGCTCGGTCAGTTAAGCGTCCGACTTCGGCTCAGGTCATGATCCCATGGTTCGTGGGCTTGAACCCTGCCTCGGGCTCTGTGCTGACAGCTCAGAGCCTGGAGCCTGCTTCTTATTCTGTGTCTCCCTCTCTCTCTGCCCCTTCTGCTGCTCGCACTCTTTGTCTCTCAAAAATAAGTAAACATTAAAAGAATTATAATAGTTTTATTCTTATCAAGTGTAAAAGTAGGGAGTTGAGCCCCTGCCGATGCTAAGTCTATTTGCTGCTTTGTATTTCTAGATGACCAAGAATGGCACAGTGGAATCTGAAGAAGCTAGCACTCTTACAGTGGATGACATTTCTGATGATGATATTGATTTAGACAACACGGAGGTAGATGAGTACTTCTTTCTACAACCCCTGCCAACAAAAAAACGGAGAGCACTGCTGCGGGCCTCTGGGGTGAAAAAGATTGATGTGGAAGAAAAGCATGAGCTGCGCGCCATCCGTCTATCGAGGGAGGACTGTGGCTGTGACTGCCGAGTGTTCTGTGATCCAGAAACGTGTACCTGCAGCCTGGCAGGCATTAAGTGCCAGGTAAGGACTTGGATTTCAAGGACTCCAAAGATGGGACATTATACACCACCCCCCATGTGACAGACAATGAAGTTTCTCACATATAGAAAAAAACTTTGGGACAAGGCAAGACATATGGTTCAAGGGAGAAAAACTAATTCAGGGACATTTATGGGTATACATAAGATGCTGACACGTATAAAATACAATGTGAGATCGACCGTAGCTAAGTCGATCAGAATTATTTCCTCCTGGATTCATTTATTGCACTAAGCTTATTGTGGGTTTTCGCAAGCACTCAGATCGTGACGTGTCTGACATTTGAGTTTGTATTTTCTGATCCAACTATGGGGTATCAAATGGTGGTAGGTGAGAGGCGGCATACATTTGTGGAAAAATTACAAGACTGGGACTTAAGAAAACGGAGTTCTACTCCTGGCTCTGCTTTTTGCCAGCTTTGTGAAATTGCCAAGTCAGGTAAACTTTCTGGGCTCGGTTTCCTCATCTCAAGTGAAAGGGCTGGACTAGATCAGAGTTTGGCAAACTATAGTTCACAGGCCAAATCGGGCCTGCCACACCTGTTTGTATAAGTAACATTTTAGTGAAGCCTGGTCACGTTGTGTTTCTTTGTTTGTTTGGGTGTTGTCCATGACTGTTTTCATGTTTTTACAGCCACAGTGAATAGTTGCCAGAGACACTTTATGGCCCCCAAAGCCTAAGATAATTTATTCTCTCCCTTTATTAAAAAGGGGGAAGAGAAAGAAAGAAAGAGGGAGAGAGAAAGAAAGAAAGAGAAGAAAGAAAGAAAGAAAGAAAGGAAAGAAAGAGAAAGAAAAGAATGGAAGGAGGGGGGGAAAGAATGGGAGAGAGGAAGGAAGGAAGGAAAGAAGGAAAGAGGGAGGGAGGAAAGAAGGAAGGAAGGAGGCAAGAAAGGAAAAAAGGAAAGGAAGAAAGGAGGGAAAGAGGAAGGGAAGGGAGGGAAGGAAGGAAAGGAAAGGAGAGGAGAGGAAAGGAAAGGAAAGGAAAAGGGAAAGGAAAGAAAAAAGAAAAGAAAAGAAGAGAAAAGAAAAGATGCAAAAGAAGACTTTACCAACCCCTGGACTAGATTCTCAAGTTCCCATACATCTATACCATTGATGCCCCATGATGAGTTAGTTGTCTTTATTTTACGAGGAAACTTGGCTTTTTTGATAAGAACAGCCACTCTGGCAGGCAAAAAGAGAGGATAGTTGTCATCAGCTAAACAGTTGCTTAAGGTGGATTAATAGAGAAGAAATTCATGAGTAAGAAAAAGCTATAGAAGCTGGCTCTGACCTCTGCCTCTAGTTTTTACTGAATCCAGGATGACTGCTGGAGCCTGCCTTCTCCTCCGTAGTAAAGGAGATTCCCTGCACCTGGAGAAGGGGCAAGCAGGGCAAATTCTTCTGGGTGCCTGTGCTCTGATCTGCATATAGGTTAATTGGTAATATCTTGGGAGTGCCCTTGGATTGCTGATAACTCTGCCTATCACGTGACTGAGGAGTTCGGTCCAGTGACTCTCGCTGAACGCAAACACTTAGGCGGCAGAGGCCGGTGTCTCTCATTCTGGGATATTGATTACATGAATATCCCTTTCCCTCAAGAAGCTTATAGTCTACTGGAGTGGGGAGGAGTGGGGGAAATCCAGGACCTAAATGCATGGGTCCACTAGTCACAGTCATAAATGTGCGTGACTGTCACACCCCTGCAGTACACATTCGTGCACCATGTACCAAGGATCCAAACAAATGAGAAGAAAAACCAATGAGAACGAATTATCAGGCTGCATGATACTAAGTGGTGTCAATCTGGACACCGCAGGCAAAAGAGTTCATTTTATAATAAGCAAAAGGCGGGGGGGGGGGGGGGGGGGGAGATGGCTAGTATGGAAAATGTCATATAATTTAGATTAAAAATAGCAGGTAGGGATGCAGGGGGGTAAATTTGTGTAGTTTAAACTGGGCATGTGAGCCGGCATGCAGTAGAAGTGAAGGGAGCTTGGGGGAAAGAATGGACTTGGAAAAAATGGGAGCAAAAATAATAGGATGGAGAGAAGGGAGGGGAGGAGGGGAGGGGAGAATGGAGAAAGAAGGAAGCACGGGCTGGGTCAATGAACTAAAACTCCACACTTAAACAACCATAGCACATTTGTATGTTGAATATAGGTTTTAAAGCTATAGGTTAACTGTTACGTTTGAAGTCTTCACTTCCCCTTTGCAAAGTCTCTTTGCAGTCTCATTGTCATTGGTTCCGGCACAAGTGGGATTAAGCAATCCCAGATTCGAAGGGGTTGCCCGGAGGTACCGGATTTTTATTTGGTTTGTAAGAGTTCCGTGGGGCTAATCTGTGTTCTTCCTTCCAAGGTGGATCGAATGTCTTTCCCATGTGGCTGCACTAAAGAAGGATGTAGTAACACAGCAGGTAGAATTGAATTTAATCCTATCCGTGTCCGGACTCACTTTTTGCACACAATAATGAAACTTGAACTGGAGAAAAACCGAGAGCAGCAAATCCCCGCGCTGAACGGCTGCCACGGTGAGATAAGCGCTCCCAGTAGCTCCATGGGCCCCGTCGCGCACTCCGTAGAGTATTCCATCGCGGACAACTTTGAGATTGAAACCGAGCCCCAGGCCGCAGTGCTGCACCTGCAGTCGGCCGAGGAGCTAGACTGCCAAGGAGAGGAGGAGGAGGAGGAGGAGGACGGCAGCAGCTTCTGCAGCGGCGTCACCGACTCCAGCACACAGAGCTTGGCCCCCAGCGAGTCAGACGAGGAGGAGGAGGAGGAGGAGGAAGAGGAGGAGGACGACGACGACGACGACGATGACGACGAGAAAGGGGACAGCTTCGTGGAAGGCTTGGGGACCCATGCGGAAGTCGTGCCTCTTCCTTCCGTCCTCTGCTATTCCGACGGCACGGCGGTTCACGAGAGCCACGCGAAAAACGCTTCTTTTTATGCCAACTCGTCGACCCTGTATTACCAAATAGACAGCCACATTCCAGGAACTCCTAACCAGATCTCCGACAGCTATGCCGAAAGAGATCCTGTTAAGAACGGTACCCTGTCGCTGGTGCCTTACACCATGACCCCGGAGCAATTTGTGGACTATGCCCGGCAAGCGGAAGAGGCCTACGGCCCCTCCCACTACCCCGCCACCAACCCCTCGGTCATCGTGTGCTGCTCCTCTGCGGAGAGTGACGGCGGCGTGCCCTGCAGTAGCTTGTATCCCGAGCACAGGTCCAGTCATCCCCAGGTGGAATTTCACTCGTACTTGAAAGGCCCCTCCCAGGAAGGGTTTGTCTCTACACTGAATGGTGACAGTCACATTGCCGAGCACCCCGCTGAAAGTTCTTTGAGCCTGGCGGAGAAAAGCAGATTGCACGAAGAGTGCATCAAATCACCCGTGGTGGAGACCGTCCCTGTTTAGTAGCGTAAATTATTCTAGGACCAACTCTTCTCTTATTTAAAAGCACTGTATTTAATTGGATTTCCTGGGCCCATGGTTGTTTAAACTGAGGACCAAGAAAACCTGGACTGTGGTGAATCTTCCAGACTGTATTTTGTTTTCTCCTTTCCGGCCACACGCCTGTGGCGTTGCACAAATACAGTCTCTATGAGGATTTTAAAAGATTTCAGACTGTTTTGATAGAAAATGCTAATTAAAAAAAAAAAAAAAAAGCATATCTCACAGTTGCCTACCTGTCAAACTGTGTGAAACCTGCCAAGCTGTGTAGATCAGAGCTTCAAGTTCTGGATTATCGGGCCTGTGCAAGATTGTTGACTAAGACTGGGAAATAATAAGATTTAGAGTCCTAATTTTCGATAAATCTGAAGATGACGGTGACTTTTTAATGTAAAAGTAATTACTGTAAGAAAAAGAGTTAATCGTTCCATGTGTATTTTATTTATGGTAGTTAGGAGTCATGTTTTGATGAAACTGAACAGCAGCATGTTCTTTTAAGCTGAAGATGCATAGTTAGCACCACTGAGCATGCCCACATGGATTGCATCTGGAATCCATTCACGTTTTTATGATCATGACTGATCAGATTTGCAAATACTTTCTTAAGGGTGAAATAGGCCTATTTTTGCTATTTTGGACAAATAAATGAGTCTATATGTGCAGGTCCTTACACAGTTTTCTCTAAAGTTAAGAGTTAGGACAATCCTCTGGTGAGGGTCTAGTTCACTGCCCTCCCTCAGTTGACTCCAGAGATGGAGGTAGAAGGAATTGCCTTTCTTTTTAAAACAGCATCATCTTGGTTCTTAGCTTGGACACAGCACCTTTAAACTCTACTCCCCTACATCAAAATGCACTTTAGTGCCCCTTCATGGTACCTTGTGAGGGGTGGGGACTGAGAACTCTTTGAGATGAAAAATTTAGAAAAAAATTTTTTTAATCTGTAACTATTATAAGGTTCATAGAATTAATATAGAGGAATCATCCAATGATAACTTTATGAAGGGAAAATGACCTATTTTCCTTCGCCACTCTGAAGACCTAACTCGGTAAAAGCAGAGGAGGCAGAGGAAACATGGAAGAGACACATCCTCAGCAACCAGCCTTTTCTACAGCGTGATCAATCCATCTCTACAAAATGAGTATGTAAGGAGATTTCCTTTTAGTGACTAGCCGATTGAAGGGGGGGCCTCGACCCAAATACTCAACTAGGCCTTACTTTTCTGAAGCATTTTGATTTCTCTTGCCTGGGACAATTAGCAGAACAGTCCAGAATGCATTGAATACTTCCTAATTACCTCACGTTCTCTTATTCAAGGGGACAGATAGAAATAAAACATGCACTCCCCACCTTTAGGTTATCTGCACTTGGTTCGTCGGAGGACTTCTAAGATCCCGTTTTCCTGTACATTAATTTAGGTAACTAAATAGTGTGTTCTACCTTTTTTTTTTTCCCAATGCAATATGACTATGCTAAATCCGTTTCATATTTTTGACCTTCTGTTGTTACACTGTTTCACATTTTCTGCCTCTTTGAAATGTGGACATGCCTTGCTATTCAGTGACTGCATCGCTAATTCTTATGTCTTTTAGATTTAGATGTTTAGAAATAGGGATATAAATATATTGTAGATCTCAATTCCTTAAAAATTACTATTTTATTTAATTGAACTTAAAAATGTTTGATCTAGGGAAAGTCCTCCAATGGAAAAGTTTCTACTAAAACTTGATTTGGGGAAAACATGTTTACTTGGTAGCTCTTCCAATGTGCAGTTGGCTCCTGCCCTTTCTCTCCCCCACCACAGGGCCAAATTTATAACTGTTCATACTAACATTAAAGGAACTTTGGGTTCGTCCCTACGGAAGTAGCAGTAATGAGGGCAGGGATGTTCCTTTTGAATGATAAGCCCTTTGGGCTAATCAGTTTGAGTTTAGCTCCGATCGGTAGTGTATCTCATGTTGTCTACAAAGTTACACTTTTTAGTGCTTGATTTCCAAAATTGTTTCCTTTACCAATACAATCTAAAGAGCACCGGCCCAAAGAAAAATGACAAAAAGCTATTGTTCTTCATGTAGGCATGTGAAAAAAAAATCACACGTGCTGTATTTGCTGGACCCTACAAGCCCTCGAAGGATTTCCCCTTGAAGCAGTCAGCTTCTTGGAACACAGACTGTGGCAGAATGGGGAAAAAGTGACTCTGGGTGGGGCAAAGGTGAAGGGTAGAATGTCAATCCAGTTTCTGAAAGGATAGATATTTAATTTGGTCCAGCTTTATATTCACTGGAAGGTCGACGCCTACTTGCTTATGTTTGGCTAGGTCTCTGTTTTGTAGCTTCGATTCCAAAAGGATGCTTAACCTTGAAACGGACAAATAAAAAAATCAGAGCTCTCTCCCTATTTTTTCCAATTGGGGTTGAAAGTCACTGTGCACAGAAGGATTAACCTTCCAAGCATGAATTCCATTCCAGATTCACATATATGTATAACCTAACCCCTAAACATCTCCCACAAACTACATACACAAATTACCTATTAAAAAAATGCACACGCACATACACACACTCACACAAACACACACTAGATGTATATCACACACTGGAGAATGAGAGATTTTAGGCAATGGCCAGTAATGAATACTGTATGTTTTTCCCACCCTAGAATCTGATTGGGTTTTATGATCTAAAAATAAGGTCTAGAAAAGAGGATGATTTGTAAAGCTATAGTTTGAAAATGTTGGGTCAAAGTTGCGTATAATACTAATGATGGAATCGTTTCATTGTTACTTCCTTTCCCAGAAAAGCTGAGAGAGCACAGTGTTCCATCTGACTTTTTTTTTCCATTAATAGCCCTTCTATTCAACAAAAACTGCCCACATGCCAGGAGAGCACTGCCGTTTTTTCTAAGCTTTTTAAAATGGGGATCAAGCTAGATGCAGCCAGTTGGGATACTTAAGATCTTTATACTAAGACACAATGACACCTGACCTTCAGCTGTTGTATTTCCCCCGTAGTATATCTAACCAAATTATTGTCTTTTTTTTTTGACACACAGCTTTTTAGTTGTTCCCTGCCAATGGCAAAGCTTCGTGCTTTGGTCCTGTTGTTTTAGCATCAGCCCTATACTTTTTATTAGGGCTTAAATCCCAGTTATAATCCTGGCCAGATTGATGTGCAAATCAAGTGGCTGGAGCAGCTTGCATTTCCTTTGTCATCCTAGGTTTCCTTTGGGAGAAAGAATCACTGAAAGAGATTAACCTAAATTCCCCACCCCCCATCCCTTAGTCCTTGATTATTAAGACATAAGTAAAATTTGTTCGTGTCTTTTGTTAGTTGGATAATATAGATACTTTTCAAAAATTAGTCTTTTCTTTGTGATAAAACTATATTTTCCCAGTGCTCCAGCCACATATGAAATGTGAAATTAATATTTATTAGAGTCATAAGATCTTCACAAACATATATGGCCCAGCAATAACCCTTCCCCCCCGCCAAAGAAAAAAACTAGGAGTTATAGAAATATTGGCCACAAAACAATCAAGAAGCAAAGAGATGATAAGTGGTTCTTTATATTTTTGCACTCTAACAGGTGACTTGTAGGCAAAATTCTGTTTGGGTTATCATTAAACAGGAAAATACATCATGATTTATTCCCTATAAGTTTGATACATCATTGGCTCTTTGATTAAACTTCTGATATTGCACAAATTTATAATCCTTTGGTCTTAATACTTAGAATTTACTAAGTATCAACTCTGTCTTTCAACAAATATTTATAGAATGCTGACTGTTAGAAGAAGTGTTCAAAGTGGTAAAAAGAGGTAAAACACTCCACATTCTAAGAGATCATGATGACGAAGAGGAGTGGCATGAAATAATCAAGCCTCACTGTAATTCTTTTAACGTGTGCTTTTATAATGTGATCTTAGAAAAAGTGAAATCAATTCTTGTCTCTTGTGTGCAAACTGTAACTAAAAGGATACTTCTTTTTCCTAAATTAATGCAACTCACTGGATCATCTTTTTTCCTCTTCCCCTATCCGAAATTTCTGAATTAAATAGACTCAGCTAGAAGAACTGAATCGAATGAAAAAGAGATTTTCAGCTAATTGCTTCTTCAGTGTTAGGTCTCTATAAGTGAGGCTAAATTTATACTAGCAAACTCCTACCAGATAGTTTCAAGAGCTGGTTGACTCATACATAAACCAGGAAACATTTCAGGAAAACTTTGAGACAATGATGTGGAACACAATCACTTTTACTTCTATTTATATACAGCTTAAAAAATTAGCAAAACCATAGTTCCAAATTCCAAAGGCATTGCCTTGTATAGCCTGTAGAAAAGAGAGGTCATTCAACCCACCTCACTTGTAGCTGGGGTTACAAAACCATCACCAGCAGGTGGAAAGTGGATATTCTCAGAAGTCAGAGACTACTTTTCAAAAAGGTACCATGAAGCCGTCCATTTCTCCAAATATGACTAAAAATGACATCTATTCCTTATTCTCTCACAGAAGAGTCATTACTGTAGTCAGTGTATAAAATACCAACCTTGAGTGGGAAGTACCTTCTTGCTTTCAAAGGCAAGACTTGACTGTAATTTGAAACCAGAACTATGTATTCTTACCACAACCAACATGGAAAGTTTAAAGCCTTAATCGCTCTTAGTTCTAACACAAATTTGCAACTTCTGATTACATTATTCTTTCTGAGATCTGCTAACTTGTGCTCAAGTAACTCATATGCCTAAGCCAAATACCACAGCTTTGCACAAATACCACTGCTCAACAGATGTTTTCTGTACCATTAAAGAATTTAATTGACTTAATTTAACTGAATATCAGCAATTTAAAAGCCCACTAAAATTATGAAAGTGTCAGGGCGGGATGAGAATGGAATATAAGCATAATAAATAAGTGGTAGTGTCTCCCAGGAACCATAAAGTTTCAGCAAAGCTGAACAGCTAGAATTTTAACCAGAAAACTAGATGGCAGATGGCAGCCTGAAACCTAGAAGGGACAGTGACAATGTGGAAACTCAGAGACCAGTTGGTGTTCATGTGGGCTGTCCACCAACCTCATCGATTACGTCTTCCTATCTAAAAATCATTTGATGCTTGCTTTAAAAAATAAAAGCACTGAGCTGTAATATGCTAAAGAAACTATTTTTAAGATTTAGACACATTTGATATTAAAATGACTGACAGACTATTGTCAAAAGTGATGAATATGGAAATAAAAGAGCTCTTTAATATTTTACCTGTCAAATCTGCATATTTAATGTGACTTTTTAAAATAGTCACTTCTAAGTTTCACTTCAACTGCTCTCAGCTTTCATACTAGACCATGAGACCCCCTTCCAACCAACCAGTGAAAGTGGGGGAGGGGGTTCGTTTGTTTTCTTTCTTATCAGAAATTCAAATTCAAAAGTTGGTATGACCTGGGTTTTGCCTGGTGAGTGGTCTTGGGGTCAGTCTATCTAACTTGGCGCTGCCTGACGGTGGTAATTCAGACAGAATAATTGGAGGCAGGAAGGTGACTACGACCAGATTCAAAGCCTAAAACAGTTCATTCTTTATATGCAATTACTGTAATCTAATTAACATATAGCCTGGAGTTTTAGTAAATACAGGTACATGTAGCTTTCATGGAAAATGAAGTAATTTCAAAAATTTAAGTCATATCGTTGACTACTTTCTTTCACTCGTGATAAATATATACAGGGTAAAATTGTTTCTTCTTTGATACTTTATACTTGCTTATAATTCAAGAAAAGCCAACTCTAGTGTGTCATTTTATTTTATCTCATACGTTTCTGGCAGAACTAAAGTTTCAAGAGAATATGACAGAATTTATTTTGGACAGTATTTGCGTTGAATGTGCTAATGATGTCATTTCTTTCTTTGGATTACTCACTACCAGAGTGATAATCAAATCAGGTCAATAACTCTCATTTTAGTGACATGTATGAGGCCATTTAAATATTCTAAAATAATGTATATTGATTCAAAGGATTTAGGAAAAGACAAATTTATGGTAGAAATTTGCCTTGCCTGTGTCTAAGTTAATTTATGTGACCTGATTGAATGCTTCTAGTTGTAATTTTGGAATAACTTTTTTGTTAGCTATCCCTTTCCTTCTGCTTTTGGCTTTCTCCTAATCTTTTTATCTGACTTGGGAGGATCTTAAAAGTTATTTATCAATGAGTATTTGGAAGGAAACTGATTTAGAAAATATCTCTTTAAAAGTTATCCAGGAGCTTCTGTCACCAGAGATCTTTATCAAGTCTTACTGCCATGCTAGGCAAGACCACAAACACCCTTGTCAGGGATGTGGCCACCAAAAATGGTTTTGCTGTTGTCTCTACATGGGACACCTATTAAAAACTAGATAGAATTTTTCAACTTTAACATAATTTATCCAATTTTGTTTTGCTTCTCCTTTTTATGTCGGTCACCAAGCTTTTCTTCTTAGCTGCAAAGAAAGCCACCCATCTTTAAAACAAATTCAAAGATCTATATGCCACTTTGAAATTTTATTTAAATATAAAAGAAAAAGAAGGAATAAAATAAAATCAAAATCTGAATTCCCCTAAAGAGGGAAAACCTAAATATCAAAACCTAAGAAATGAATTGCCTGAGGTTATTATTTTTTTAATTAAGTGTTGATCCTCGGATGATGTAATGATACCCAAATAATATCTGAACTTGATAGATTTTACATTTTAGTAGTTGGCACAGTGAATTCTTTTGTACCATAATCAAATAGCCTCCACTGCCAAAGGTTATGGTCTGAATCTTGATTCATTAGGGACTAGTCATGCTAAATGGGTATCTTAGACTAGTTTAATCTTTTCAAGGATACTCACAATGGCCAACTGCGTCTGAATAATGAAAAGTTTGAGATTCTTGTGTATTCTTCAAATTTTATAGTCCTGACTCTAGAAGAGATCTCCTGAGGTCATCTGGCTCATCCATCTCTCTCCAGGGAGGACTGTCATTCAGGCATGCCCAACAGGATAGATACCCATCTATTCTTAACATCTCTAGGGAAAGCGGTTTCCTTGGCAACACAATCCAGTTCTCTTAGGTTTTTCTCACAATAAGAAAATATCTTGGCCAGTCTTTGTGGGCTAGGCACCTGGCAACAGTTGTGGTGATTTGGGCCATTGTACTGGCAGACTCAAAGGACATTGGGTTTCCCCTTACTTTGATGATTATTGTATTTGATGACTCCATAAGTCTCCTAAGAAATCAGATTTTTAAAAACTACAGATATGAGTATTGAGACAATGCTCGATAATATAACCTGCCTCCAACAAATATGACAGTCATTGTTTTTTATTTTTATTTTATTTTTATTTTATCTGTGTTCACCATTGCTGTAATGTCAGGACGTAATGTCAAGAAAATGACTATTTCAGATCCCCAGTGACAGACATCAGAGTTAGGACCAAATGACTTGACTTGCTTAATTTTCTGAGAAGTTACAATTACATAAGTGAGCATTTTCTACCTTCTTGCTTCTAAATAAGTACCTTCTTGTTAATCTTTCTTTACCCTAAAATGACAAATGAGAATCTCAAGCTTTTCCACTCCTTCTGGGGAAGATGTGACTAGTTTTGGAGAGTCTGCTGTGGAATAAAATGCCTCCAGAGAATTACTCAGCCACCATTTGATCCCAGCCTTTGTCCCCGTGCTATTTAAACAATAGTTGCCTGCCTTCTCAGGGATCAGCAGAATTCTGAATTAAAAATTTGTCACCTTGACAAGGCCTGAAATCGAAGGGAGGAGTCTGGGAGGAGGGTGATTTTTTTTTTTTCCTGATTACATCACTTGACCCAAGCACCCAAGCACTGCAGCTTTCAGAGCATCTTCTGTTTGCTCAGAGTTGTTTCCAACTCAGAGTCAGAACTAACTGGAAGATGAGGAGCACTCCTGAAACCAATGTTTCTTTTCTCCATGGGATTTTTTTCAATCCAGATACAGCTGCTTATCTCCCCAACTCGGATGCTCTTGTGAAATGACAGCCACATCAGTGTGGTTGTTCCCCACAAATACTACTAGGGGAAATAACCCTTTTTGCTTTAAAAAAAAAAAAAGCTATAGAATGTTTATGTAAAGAATGTTGAATAATTTGGCCCATGTTTTAATTGACTCTAGACACCTCTATGGAAATAAGTCTGAGGCGTAGTTTGTGAAACATGTTTCAAAAGTGTTTGATGTAAAATAAATGCTAGACATTTACAGTACAGACATAGTTTAAAAAATTAAAAACCTGTAGATTACAACTCTGTTCCTAAGAACCTCAGCCTTTATTGTGTCTTAGTAAAGTTGATCTGCTTTCATTTTAGTTTATTGCATTTCTGGTGTAATAGCCTCTTAAGATAGAACTATTAATACATATGTACTGGTTAATGCCTGTTAATGCAGAAAATGGCACTTTGTTATTTCAATGTGTTTCCCTCAGTGTCACAGGGTATATCAATTTGATAGGAAAAGGTCATTTGACATTGGTCAAAAATGCATTTTCCCCATTTAAAATATATATGTATGATTGGTTGCGTAGACAAATGGCACCTTTTGCAGTATCTTGATCTTGATCATAGTCGTAGATGTCAACTGTGTCTCCACTTTCCAGCTGCCATAGAAATTTGGAACATTTGCAAATTCTGGTGAAATCGAGTGAGCTGAATGTAATGGTAGATCAAATAATCCAAAGGACTTGAGTGTTATCCTTCAGTCTGTGTTGAACCATTCGGACATTGGGAATGGTCTTTACACAAGGGAAGTCTTTTGAGAGTGTTTTTTGGTTTGGTTTGTTTTTTTGTTTTTTTTGCTGACAAAAAAAACAATTTAAAAACTCAGTGAGGTAAACTCACTGTAACATATTTTTTGACATTGTGATTGGTTTTATCTTTTAGTTGATTTCTGTTACGACTTTTACTCAACTTCAACAGTATTTCAATAGGCATTTTATTACTGTTATGTCCAATTTAATCATTTAGAAAGGTTGAAAGGGAAAAAAATGAAACAACAGTTCATACATACAATCACTTTACACTAAAATGTCATATTGTATGTCACACAGTTTCTAGATTGATTTCTCTTGTGTATAAGTTATAACATCAAAGATGCCAAAGGGTATATTAAATAAGCTACAATAATATTCAACAGAACTTAACCTGGACCTTATGTTGTAATAATTTATTCATATTAGATGTAGTCTTCTGTATTTATATTTTCAGTATTTATTATGAATGACATGGAAATTCGTGTATTTATTGTGGCTTTTTATTGCAGTGTGTATATATATATATATATCACAAATAAGCATTTTTAAGTCTTATCCTTAAGTTTCTTTTATTAGTGGCACTTGTATTATGCTGTACTTTTTATTATATATTGTACAATATCTTGTCCATTTGTTTGCAGCAGAGTAAAACCGGTTTCTAAGTTGTATCTACTGTTGCATTCTTTTACATGTCATGTAAGCCCTTTGTTCTTTCATACTGAGCTGTCACAAAACACATAATACCTCCCTCTGTGTAACAGATACAGTCTTGAAGGTTGTGTGAAACCAGTTCCTGTGAATGGCCTATTACATTATTATCATCTCAAAGATGTGTTAACTTTTTATTTGATTGATCCCTAAGTGGAGACACACAACATTTTTCCTCCTCAACTATTCAGCTTCTTCATCAAGTAATGATGTGTAAACAAATGAAATTTGGGAGGATGTTTTGACAAAGACAAACCCAGTCTCTTGTAAGTAGTATCCTGTAATATACCTGTTTGTAGTAGTTTTGTTTCACTTTGCTTAAAGCAGAATCTGTCTGATTTGGTGTTTAGGCTATTTGTGTACACATAGGTGCATATAAATGCTACCCGTTTGGTAATGCTGAATTAAGGTAACCTTCTATTGGCAATAGAACGAAGAGAAAATGGAACCTTCCTTGTCTATTGTATGCAAGTCACAGTCCTCAAACAACTTGTTTTCTTACTTCTGGACACTAGATTTATATTTTTGAAAGTGAAATAATAATACGTGATTGTATGAACATCATACAAGCTCAAATTTGATCGTGTTGCTCCCTTACTTAAAGTATCTCCTGTGATCGTCCTTCCTCACTGCCACCAGATAAAATCCAAACTCTCTGTGAACACAAGGTCGCCTGAAATCTGGGTACAACAAGCGTTTCCACCCTTTTTGCTCATCAAATTCTCTCTCTCTTTATTGCCTGTTCATTTATTTTGAGAGAGAGAGAACAAAAAAGAAAACGTGAGCAGGGGAGGGGCAGAGAGAGAGAGGAGAGAGAGGATCCTGAGCAGTCTCTACACTAACAGTGCAGGGCTTGAGCTCATGACCTGGGCCGAAATCGGGCTGGCTGCTTAACTGACTGAGCCACCAGGTACCCCCATCAAACTCTCTTTGCTTCTCAACCCTTCCTCTGCCCACAAGACAGACTGCTTAGACCTTGTCTGCTACCCTATTTTTCACCACTGCCTCTGTTCAGCACGCCCTTTTTGTCCAGAACATACACCCCACAGCCCTCCTGACAGCATAATTCTAATGACCGTCTGCTTGTTTTTCAAGAGAAAACTCAAATGTGTCTTCCTTTCTGTTGATTCTGAGACTGGATTACCTGCTATTTTATACCCAATGCAGACATTTCCTTTCAAGTCCCACTGCACTCATTTATGTACCTACTCCCTCTACAGGACTCCTTGAGAACAGAAAATTTGTCTCTACTCGCCATATCTTTGGCTTTCAGTTTAGTGCCTGGAACATAATAGATACTTAAAATGTTTCCTGATATATTTGCAGTACAAGAATGAAGGGTGCATTTATAAGAGTTCGGATGAGGGGAAGATGGCTGGCTGAAAGAGAGGAGAAGGAGTTAGATTCAAGGGGAGGGAAGATTTAAGCTGGTGAGAGACATTCCAGATTCTACTTTATGGTTCAGTCTGAGTCAGGACCAAGTCACCCCCTTCTGTGCAGAGCAGAGGGACATCGCTAAGAACAGACGATTTACCTTTGGAACAAATGAGCAATCAGATGAGAATCAATTCAGATACTGCAAAGCTCTAAGGACCAGTCCAAAGAATCTGACTTGTATCCTTAGGGAAATAAGAAAATCTAAAAACATCATGGAATCAGAGTGGTTGCAGTACATAGTTGGTTTGGGAAGATGGGAATGCCAGAGTAAAAATCTCTGTAGTGATTGCAGTTACTATTCTTTAAAAAATAGTTGTTGAGGGCCTACTCTGTCTAGAACCCAGTGCTAGAGAATGAGGGAGCAATGGTGCACAAGACAGACAGGGTCCCTCTAGACAAACGAGTATAGAAGTTTGGTGATTATGGCGAAGAAAAGGTCAGTTATTTCAAAGCCTATTTAGGTGTGAGAGAGTAAGAGTAACACCAAGATTATGAGTTTAAATACTGTAGGTGAAGTAAGGGAAAAGATTTAAGAGCATAGATATATCATTTACAGAAGTTAGCAAGAAGGAAGACGTGTTCATCTTGGACGTTGCATTGATCCTGGAATACTTAATGAACATAACAAATGACAGAAGGAAATAGGAGTCCAGAGCTTAAATGAAGATATAAGATTGGTGAATGAGTGTTTGTTTAGAGGAGAATACAGGTTTCCCCTGCTATCTGAAAGTAGAGCATTCCCATGAAACCTTTCATAAGCTGGAATGGCAGGACATGAAGAAGTAATTGCCATTTCATAAAATCAAATACCTCCTCAGAGTTCTCTTGGTTATCAAAAACAGATACTAGTATAGGTCTTTCACAGAAATGACGTAGAACTTTCAGAGAGTGGGGGAAACCTGTGTATATAGAGAAAAAAGAGTATGATGGAGAGGACGGAACATTTCAGAGGTGTTGCAGGTTGTGTTCTCCAGAAATGGATGCTGAGATGGAGGTTAGCAAGCCATGTGTTTAGTAGGGAGCAATACTTGTGGAAGCTAGGGGCAGGAAGCAGATCAGGAAGAGGGAGAAATCAAGCTATGATGCAGACCCAACAAAGCCCCAGCCCGGCTACCCACACTGGGTTGCTACAGAGCATAAGTGGCTCCTATGAGCCTGGTGGGCTGAAAATGACTGGACCGTTACAGAGAGTTGCAATCAGTCACTGGGTATAGTCCACCCCAGAAAGAGAGTGCTCTGGGGTGACTTGGCAGTCTATAATAGAGGACCACTCTCAGAAGCTGGGAAAGTCCTTCTTTGAAGAGAAACCCTTGAAGCTGGCATAGCTCTATGTCTTCCACATTCCATCCCTCAGATCCACTGCTTCATTTAAAATTCAGTAAGCAGGTCTTCCAGGATTCTGGAAAACTTAGAAGAGTTTGGTTAGTGGAATAAACTACAGCTCCTGCCACTCTAGCCGGTCTTAGAACCAGAACTGATACTCATCATCTCCATCTTTCACTATAAGTTCTACATTCTCTTCAGCTTCAGCAACCACTTCTTCTGGTCTCGGTGGCTTACCTAGTGGTGTGACCCAGACCCAAGAGGCATCTAAATGGTTATTCCTTCTGGCTCCCATTGTAGAACATCTTCCCTACCTCTTCCTGATGATCAAGGTCAGTTACCTCTACCAAGTCGGTGATTCTTCTCCCTGTCCAAAATGCCCAGGCAGCAACAGGAGCTTAAGTACTATGGGAATCTTTAGCCCCCTAATAGAAGTGTGCCCTGAGAACAGGATCTTCAATCTGGCAGACCCTATAGAATGGTAGGGTAGAAAGCGCAGTTTTCCCCGACGGGTCATGTTAAATGGGTCCACTTCCGCTTTCACCCTGTGGAAGGAAGCTATGCCTTGATATAAACTGAAAAGATCCCCTGTTGGTTGCCCATCGACTTTGTAGGTATACCAATTTCTATTAACTGTTTCCATAACTCTCTGTGGGTCAGGATTCCTCAGCTGCTAGTCTAACTCTGTTGCTCATTATGATAATTGCATCCTCCTTGCTTTTAGCACTTATCTGTCACCACCTGTCCTCTATTGTTTTACATTCTATCATCCCCATTGTCCTACTACTTTAGGAAGGAAATGTCTATGCTCCATATAGCATCAGTTAAGGAATCCACATTACCAGCCAAGGGGTAAGTGCAACTCCAAAACTCCATCTTATTAACTGATTTTTTGGACCATTCCTGGTACCAAATGTCAGATTGAGTTTTCTAGAAGCTGACTCTAAAATGGAGATTGACATGCAGGATATTTATTAGGTATGAACACCTGTGGGAGCAAGGATGAAAAGCAATTGAACAGAGGGATATGTTGAATGGTGACGCAGGTCTGACAAAGCCTCAGCCCAACTCACAGGGAGCTCCGGAACCAATATCACTCACTGGAGTTGTTCTGTAATGAGCCCAAAATGTTAGATCTTTATGTCCCTGCCATGATCAGTCACTGGATGTGAGTACCTCAGGTAGGGCGTGCTTTTGAGCAAGGCATCTCTCTGCAGCTAAGGTCATCCCCAAAAGAGAGATAAGTCAGCCCTGATATGACTTTGGGTGGTAAATCTCCAAGCCCATCACATAGAAGAAGAAGAAGGAGGAGGAGGAGGAGGAAAAGAAGACATGTAGCAGTTAAGAGATCAATGTAAAATCTGAACTTAGATTTAAAAAACGAACACATAAGGGAGCCTGGGTAGCTCAGTGTGTTAAGCATCCAACTCTTGGTTTCAGCTCAGGGTGTGATCTCAGTTTCCTGAGTTTGAGCCTCGCTTCCAGCTGCTTGGGATTCTCTCTCTCCATTTCTCTCTGCCTCTCCCCCACTTGTGCTGTCTCCATCTCTCTTAAAATAAATAAATAAACCTAAAAAAAATGAATACATTTATTTACCATCCCTACGGTTAGGAGCTATCTTTGTTGGAATTTCCCAAGAAAATCTCCAGTAATGTACTTTCTCATAGATGTTTTCTATGCCCAAGTTCCCTATGATTACCACCACCCTGTCAGTACCCTGCTTCTTTGTCAAGTTCTCACTGGTAAAGCAAAGCAGCAAGCCAATTACTGAGATCATTCAGATGAAAATTTTACTTTTGCCTGAATTAGCCAGAGAATTGAAGCATAAATAGACCTTTTCACTTGACTGATTGGGATAATTGCCTCACTTTTCTAGGGGAGACCTATAGCTGGGAGGCTGTGTTTGGTCACCAAAACATGTTTGTAATACGCATTATTGACTTTTCTTGAAACAACTATGCTTGGCTACGTGCCACACTCAAATGCTTGCCCTCATGTCTTTAGGTGTCTGAAACAATACTCAGCAATACCATACCATGGGGAACTCAATGCTCGAATTCTTTCATTTTGGGCAAGCCCCCAAACACACCAGCTCAGACCTCCAGAAGGGGTAAAATGACATCTAGGGGGGTCTGGGAGGAGGCGGCCGGGCAGAGGGTTGGTTCAGTGGATAAGATGCAGGAAGTGAGAATTAGCTCCAGGTGCATGGGAACAAATGGCTTTTCCTGAAAGGAGTGGGTAGGTGGACTTGAAAGAAACATGTAATTTCCATTTATTATTGGAGGGGTGAGAGGAGTTAATAAAGAGACCTGAGCAGGGGCAGACATTAGAGCATCAGCAGGACTCAGATCACAGCCTTTGGCCTGGATCCTATGTAATAGAAGCTTTTTCTAACAGCATGGGACCTGGGGAAAGAGAGATTCCAAAGAAACAGCACAGCATCTGAGCTTTTCTGCGGCGTTGGTGGCCTGCCGCTTCGCCAGCATGGTCAGTGATGACCTAGAAAATTCACTGAAGAGCAAGATACGCATTCGACAAAAACCCTCACAAACTTGAATTCTAGGAGAAATGGTTGGCATGTGTCTGTAATTACTTTGTGATGGCTCCCCTTACTGGCCAACTAGCAGAACGTCTTAGATTCGGAAGATGAGTGGAAGGACATACTGCACGGATGCATCCTGCTTAACTTCTAAGTTGCCTGCATTAAAAAAATAATAATAATAAAACATTTTTTAAATGCTGCTAAAGTAGATTTTATTTTCTGAGTATCAAGGTAAACGAAAGGAAATCTCAGCCACGGAATTTATATTTATCTTCAGTGGGTGTTTAAAAAGTTCAGTGTTAGGATTTATGATTATAAAATAATATGACTGCTTTAAACCTTTTAATTTGTTAAACTTCTGTATCACATCTAAGTTTTAAAACTATTTTGAGGTGATAGATGAGATATACACACAAGCACACTCATACACACACACACACACACACACACACACACACACACATCAGAATTGATATATCTAAGTGAGCTGCTTTCCTGGGGAGACACATAAGGAGGCTGGCATTGTTCAAAGCTGTCTTGAATTTCATTGTTAAAAAACTCGTTTGGCATAGAGCTTTAATTGTGACAAATTTTAAGTCTTTAAAAATCTATTGGGCTTTTTTTTTTTTAACATCCATGTCATTCAGAATCAATTATGATGAAACGCTGATGAGCTAACTAGTAAAGTTAAACACCAGTGTCTGTAACATAACAAAAATAAAATATATGTCTTCCAAATTGTTCCCCAGGATTCCCTCCTCCCTAGAGTAATATTCAAAATGTCAGATAATGTACTAAATATATATATACCCTACCTTTCCCATAGTTTATGCATGTGGCTATTAAGTTAAATAAAAGAACAAATATTTAATTAAAATTTTTAAAAACAACCTTATATATAGGTATCACCAAATGTTTTTATGTGCATTTGGCATTAAGAAGTTTGAGAAAACCAATTCAGTCACTAGTCCAGGGCTAATTTTTTGCATTGATCTAAGCCAAGACGAATAAATCTTGCTTGCAAGACAAAAGATACTGGTATGAAGGAAAGGAAAAAAAAAAAAAAACACCATTAAACTGATTATTTTATTTAAACTGATCCTACAATAGATGAAGATATCCTAAAATTAAGTTTACATTGAATTGTTCATTCTCATCAGATTATCCACTCTTTCAGTTTTATTTTTCTTTATTTTTACTTTAGTACATGCATTGTATTAAAGGATTCGACGTGATGCTGTGTTGAGAGCAAATAAACCTCTAAATCTCAACGGTTTAAAACCTGGTCTCACTTCAGGTCCATCTTAAACGGGCGAGGTGCTCCGCTCCAAGTTGTCCTCGCTCTGGCATGGAGACTGGTGAAGATTTCACCATCTGAAACATTGCCTGTACGGGGAGGAACTGTAGCTGACCACACTCTGCTTCTTGAAGGTTTCTAGCTAGAAGTCACACACGTCACTTCCATTACCATTGCACTGGTCAAAATAAATCTAATGGACAGAACCTAGAATTGCATTTTACTTCCTATTGTCTCACCTGATTCCCAACAAAGATGCGTTAATTATAAAAAAAAAAAAAAAAAAAGGAGGCGGGGAGGGGGTTGGATAATGCCTCCTACTACGTGCTGGGAAGAACAGAAATTGGTGAACAGCACCGATAGCCAATAACTACCAATAACATCACTAAACAAGGAACTTTATATTTTGATTTTTTTTTCTCTTTTTTTGGTTAACGGCAAGAGGTCTAACGTGGTATTTGCTGATTAGGTTTAATATCTGAATTTCTTTCTTTCTGAGTCTTACTTTTTACTGCAATAAATTGTGCTTACATAGAGCTCTCTGGGGATTTCGCAGTGATTAATTAGACTGTGGTTAGGGCCACTCAGGATGGATGTGGGGAGTGGGGCTACTGCGTGAGAGCAGCCGTTTGAGGGCTCCCACCTCAATCTTGAGCGTTACCATGGTGACAGCTGCCGCGGGAACCCACTGGGAGCCCAGTAGGCACGCTGGCTGCCAGACCTTTGTGTCAGACAGTGCACTATCCCCAGCCTTTCAGAATCAGTATAATGAACTCTTTGGCCAGGGTGTTTCTGCTCACTAACCTAGGGGATACTTTATTCTTGCTCGAACTGTCACTTGCCAGATGTCAGTTTAGAAAGACAAACTATTTTCCCCTTCTTCCTGTGCTCTTCCTCTCAGCTTATTTTCTCATCACACCGCCATCATTTTTTTCTCACTTTATTGCTCTGAAAGTAACAGTTATTAATAGGGAAACTCATAAATTCAGATACAGTGGAAAATCCAAAGAAACAAATCGGGCCTCTGACACAGCACTGACCAATAGAACTTTCTGTGATGATGGAAATGTTCCGCATCCATGCTGTTCAGTGCAGTAGCCACTGGTCACATACAGCTAGTCAGCATTGTAAGCGTGGACAGTTCAACTGAGTACATTTTTAGATTTACTTAATCTAATTCCTTTTCGTTTTAATTTAAATAGCTACATGCGGCTAGGACTGTTTTATTGAACAATACAGTTCTAGAATCATATTTAAGCCCGGTGAGTCGTCTGGCCAGGGAGGAACCATCCTCAGCAGGTTCCTCTCGTTTGAACTAGCATGTTTATTATCTGCTCTAAAGCATATTATTGTTATTGCCACATAAGGTATGCCTTGGCCTGCACTAACCGCCTCTTGTAAATTTAATTATACGGCTAAAGAAAGAGGAGCGAAAGGAGACATGATGATTTGGGCCATTACAGGTAATCATCATCTAGAAGCAACCCTTAAGGGGAAAGATGTTACTGTTTCTAAATAACATATTGGCCACATTACTGTGATTCTGCAAAAGAACCAGATTCTAACTAGAAGTCATCGGTTCTAGCCCCAGATTTTATGCTAGTTGACTGTATTACTTAGAAAATACACACAGCAGGGGCGCCTGGGTGGCTCAGTCCGTTAAGCATCCGACTTCCGCTCAGGTCAAGATCTCGTGGTTTGTGAGTTCGAGCCCCGAACTCACTGTCGGGCTCTGTGCTGACAGCTCCAAGCCTGGAGCCTGCCTCAGATTCTGTGACTCCCTCTCTCTCTGCCCCTCCCCCCACCCCGTGTCTCTCAAAAAATGAATAAATGTTAAAAAAAAATTAATCGTTAAAGAAAAGACACACAGCAAAGGGCTTTGGGCCTAAAAAATCCTTCTCTGTATGAAAAAGAAGACAATAATATTTACTGTGTGTTTAATAATATGACAGAGGCTTTAAGTCTCCTTTATTCCTTTAAACAAATTCATAAATTAGGAATTATGTACATTATACAGCGGAGGAAATTGAAGCTTAGGAGGGTTAAGTGATTTACATTTCCTTGTTAGTAATTGAAAGAACCAAAAGTCATTCAAACCCGAGTCTGTCTGTCTCTAAAGCCCAACATCTTCCTACAAAATCTCATTAGAATAGGTCTAACATCCCTTTTAATTCTTATCATTGAGGTAAGTGCCATGTATTTAACATATTGAGTGAACTTTGAATATAACGAAATGTAGAATTCTTGTCTGTACTCCTTTTTTAAAAACATGATAATGACTAATTTTTCAGACACTTCCTAACCTGGACTCATCTATGATGCCCTTATCCAGTGGCTTTGAAACCTGGCCTCACATTAGAACTATTTGGAGAGTTTTAAAAGATACTTATGCCAGGGATCCTTCTCAAACCAATTAAATCAGAATCTCCAGGAGGAATAGGTCCCAAGGGTAATTTGTTTCAAGAAGCTCAAATGGTTCCAATGTGCGGGTGGGGCTGAGAACTGATGTGTCAGATGTGGACTCGGCAGAAACCTGGCTCTCTTGAGCCACCTGCTAGATCTTCATGCACCTGCCTCCAGGAGAAAGCCCCTTGGTATCTTGGTCGATGTGTTTCGTTTTGTGGACTCAACGCTGGAGAAAACGATCGAGTTAAGATGGGAAACACATCTCACGCAAACAAGCTTCTTCTGACCACTGACTACCCATGAAGCGAGGACTTTTTCATTCTCAGCCTTGAGGCTCAGAAGCCTCTGTCACATGCAAAACGGGAAGGAAAGTAGTGGAAAGAGAGTAATTACCTGATGGAAGAAGGAAGGACATACCAGCTTCGTTCTGAATTTCTTTCCGTGTGCCTGGTGCTGTAGCAGTGCATGTCTATTTTCAGTTTGCTGCAGGGTTTGAAAGGCTTCCCAGCTGGCAGGTAATGCCATAGGAATGCAGGTATTCTGAAGCAGGATTCTCTCAAGGAGTCAAGGAGTTTAATAACTAGGGTAGCTCATAGACTAGAAAAGCAGGCTTGCCCATACTATCACACCTAAACCAACTGCCTTTTGTTTTTCTTTGACCCAAGTTCTATGCAATTCACACACACACACACACACACACACACACACACACAAAGCAACTGTACACAAACATTCAGTAGCCCTACACACAACTCTCACATGACTTTAAAGAGCTCAAAGTTTATATTAAAATGCTGTTTTACTGATTTCACTCTCCTACTATACTCAAAACTCCTCAGTGACATGGATTTCTCACAGCAGTGATTCATAAACTTGGAGAGTCTTGTTCAAAATGCATATTCCTGGGCCCCACTCCTGGAGGTGTAGAAAGGAGCCCATTTGAAATCTGTGTATTTTAGAGATTCTGGTAAACTGTTACAGGTGATCCTGATAGGCTCAATAATGGTCCTCCAGAGATGTCCCTATCGTAATCCTCAGAACCTGCAAATAAATTAGCTTAAATGACAAAAGGATCTTTGCAGATGTAATGAGGTTAAGGATCTTTAGGTGGGAAGATAATCCTGGCTATCCACGTGGCACCAATGTCATCCAAAGGCCCTAATCAGAGGGATGCAGGAGAATCAAAGCCAAAAAAGGAGGTGTGACAGTGAGACCAGTGGTTGCAGTGATGTCCTTTGACGATGGAAGAAGGAGCCATGAGCCTTAGACAGCCTCTAGAAGCTGGAAAGGCAAGGGAACAGATCTCAGATCATCTCTTGAAGACTCCAGGAGAAATGCTGCTCTGCCAGCATCTTGATTTTAGACTTCTGATCTCTAGGACTGTAAAATAATACATTTTTGTTGCTGTAAGCCACTAAGTCTATGGTGATTTGATACAGCAGTAATAGGAAACTAATACATGAAATGCAACATTAACCCAAATAAAACACTTTCTAGATAAATCAACTTCAATGCCTCTTTTCCTCTAATGAAAAGGAACCTAGAACACAAAGAGTGCAGTAAATTGCCCAACTTCACTCAGGCATTTAGGGAAAGTCCAGGATAAAAGTGGAATTCTCTTAGTTTGGTTCTACTTTATCCTAGCATTCAGGGTGTCCTCAATCTAGCCCACATATTCCTATTATTCCTCTATCCTTACCCCTATGGACGAGCAAACTAGTAGACACATTTTTCCCCCTGAATAAGCAGCATAATTTGAGTTTTACTCCCTGTATATTTAGACTTCCTTCTTCCTTAAGTCCTTGCATTCTTAAACATTAAGGTTCATTCAGCATCAGTCCTGCGTCTCCCGAGCTATCCCCGAGCATCAGATGAGCACTGACCTTTAACCTCGTTGGTGTAGTTGCAGCTGCTCTTTAGAGAACAGAATGAAGAATCCCCAGTTAATCTATTTATTCTGCAGGGTGATGATCTGATTGACTCTGGGCTTGCAAATACTCCCTTAAGTAACAGTGCGGCAGGAATGGTTGACTAAAGACCTTTAATCCAAGTCGAGCACCTCGATTTTCAAGTTCCAATTTTTTATGAATTATATTTAACTGACTCAATGACTTTTTAATAAATAATAAATAATAACAAATAATAATAAATAACAAACTTGAATTACTTGTTTTGTTAGTGGAAATAGACATCTTCCTTGTTCAACAATTACAGTCTTCCCAGTTATTTGAATTTATAGATGGCAACCTCAACTTTTACCTACCAGGGGAGTAACATAGCCTTTCTAAATATACATCTTATTGAGACATAATTCACATACCATAAACTTCACCATTTCAAAGTCGTTTCTAATATATTTACAGAGTTGTACAACCATCACCACTCCTTCTGGGACATTTTCATTATCCCCAAAAGATGAATAGACACTTTAACCATGAAAAGACATTCCCCATTCCCCTTGCTTCCCAGCCCTTCCCCAGCCCCTGACAACCACTAATCGATTTTCTCTCTCTATGGATTTGCCTAGTTCATGTAAATTAAATCAGCCAATAAGAGGTCTTTGCAGCTGGCTTGCTTTACTAAGCTTACTGTTTTTAAGGTTCATCCATAAATATGTCAGAATATCATTTCTTGTTATGACTGAATAATATTCTCCTATATGGACATACCACATTTTTTCAATCCATTTGTCAGCTGGTGGATATTTGGGTTGCCTCCACTTATTAGGTAATATGAATAATGTTACTATAATGTTACTATTTTTAGTGTGTGAAAATATGTTTTCAATTCTATTGGGTATATTCGTAGGAGTAGAATTGTTGGATCATATGAAAACATATGTATAACTTTTTGAGGTATTGCCAAACTGTTTCATACTGCTTTAGTGACCACACCGTTTTACATTCTCACCAGCAATATATAAAGATTCCAATTTCTCTGCATCTTTTCCAACCCTTGTTATTTTCCTTTTTTATTTTAATTGCAGCCTTTCTGGTGGGTAGGCAGTGGTATCTTATTGTGGGTTTTTTTTTTTAATGTTTACTTATTTTTGACAGAGAGAAAGAGACAGAGCATGAACAGGGGAGGGGCAGAGAGAGAGGGAGACACAGAATCCGAAACAGGCTCCAGGCTCTGAGCTGTCAGCACGGGGCCCGACCCGGGGCTCGAACTCACAGACCGCGACATCATGACCTGAGCCGAAGTCGGACGCTTAACCGACTGAGCCACCCAGGATCCCCTCATTGTGGTTCTGATTGGCATTTCCCTAATAGATAATGATGCTGAAACTTTTTACTTGTGCTTTATTGCCCATTTGTATATCTTTAGAGAAATGTCTGTTGAATTTTTTTGCCTATTTTTAGTTGGGTTATCTTTTTAATTTTTTTTAAGTTTATTTTTGAGAGAGTGTGAGCAAGGGAGAGGCAGAGAGAGAGAGAGGGAGAGATGATCAAAAGCAGGCTCTACGCTGACAGCAGAGAGCCTGGTGATGCAGGGCTTGAACTCAAGAACTGTGAGATCATGACCTGAGCTGAAGTTGGACACTTAACCCACTGAGCCACCCAGGCATCCCTTTGTCTTTTTCATTGTGGAGAACAGAGTCTCTTAGAGTAATATAAGAGTCTAGAATTTGGACTCCACCTCCCAGGCACTAGCCAGCATCCTTCTACTTTTCATAGATTCATCTGTGTGTTTCAGGTCACCAGTCCCACTACAGCCGTCCCCTCCCTCACAGCAATCTAAATTAACACCAAGAAATAAGTGGAGAAAACATCCTCCTAGCTCAAAAGAAGTTTGGAGGGATGGTTGAATGGCTACCTCCTTCTTGCCATTCAGATCTTTGAGAGTCCTTGTTTGACCATTTGATCCACGGCATGCACTTTCTAATTGCATTACTCTGTACCTTTGTTTCATATTTTTCAGGAACTTTCCAGAGGGACTGTTAGGTCCCCCAACATCAGTATTTAGATGGCTTTTCTTAAAATTACTTTTTATTTAAATCCAAATTAGTTAACATATAGCGTAATAATGATTTTAGGAGTAGAATTTAGATTCATCACTTACATGCAACACCCAGTGCTCATCCCAACAAGTGCCCTCCTTAATGTCCATCATCCATTTAGCCCATCCTGCCACCCATCACCCCTCTAGCAACCCTCAGTTTGTTCTCTAAAGAGTCTCTTATGGTTTGCCTCCCCCTCTGTTTTACCTGGATGGCTTCCTTATTTTATTCTGTTTTCTGTTTTTGAGAAAATCTAGCAAACTACAAGCATGCTCAATAGTAATTATCAGAACTAATTCCACATTCTAGAAACTAATTTAACTCAATGAATATAGTGAACTACACTTTAAAGTTAACCAGGAAAAAAAAAAGTTAGATGTCTTCATTCTTCCCGCTCTGGTATATAAAACATAGTGAATATTTCATGCTTAGTTCTTACATAATTTCAAGCTTATTATATGCTTTTGTTTCATTGCTACCACAGAGAGAGAAGATAGGGTGTGGATGTATAACGCTCCCTAGAAAACAGAAGTATAGCAGCATTTCCAGCAGTCACATTCCTCTAAATTCAAATCCTAGCTCACCATCAGAAGAACTTTGGGCAAGATGATCTGAGCTTATCTGAGATCTGAACTTATCTGAGCCCTTTCCCATTGTTGGCAAAATGGGGATAATAATACAATCTTATAGAAGAGTTTTGAGGATTGAAAACAATATTTCATCTAGCACTGCATTTCTTACAATAGGTGATCAGTAAATGTTACCTGCTTTCCTCTCTTTAAATATTTGTTTCATCTACAACTTTGTTATGGTAGGTTGGAGGGGGAGAAATTAGGTAAAAGGTTATTGAAAGAAAGGACATTAGGAAAACAAAATATGGTTCATCATGTATTTGGATAGCAGCCAGTGAAGGCCTACTCCAGACCTTCAGGTAGGGACCTGATGATCTATGCCTTAACAAGCTCCTCAAGGATCCTGGTGATTGGCTGAGACAGAAAAGTGATTCTAGCAGGACACCTGGGTGTGGCTCAGTCAGTTAAGCATCTGACTTTGATTCAGGTCATGATCTCATGGTTCATGAGTTCAAGCCCCATGTCGGGCTCTGTGCTGACAGCTCAGAGCCTGGAACCTACTTTGGATTCTGTGTCTCCCTCTCTCTCTGCCCCTCCCCTGCTCACACTCTGCCTCTCTCTCTCTCTCTCAAAATAAATAAATAAATGTAAAAAAAAAAAAAAAGAAATAAAATTGATTCTAGGGATGCCTGCATGGCTTAGTTGGTTAAACATCCAACTTCAGCTCAGGTCATGATCTCCCAGTTTGTGAGTTCAGGTCCCTCACTGGGCTCTGTGCTGACAACTCAGAGCCTGGAGACTGCTTCAGATTCTGTGTCTTCCTCTCTCTCTGCCCCTCCTCCACTAGCACTCTGTCTCTCAAAAATAAATATTTTTAAAAATCTAATAAAATAAAATAAAATAAAATAAAATAAAATAAAATAAAATTGATTCTATGTCTCATTTCTTTCCCAGAAAAACTAATAAAGCTCAAAGTTGAAAATTAAAGATAGCCAGAATGCAGGTGTCTTTACTGGGATGGAAATGCTCCTAAATAATTGAATAGAAACTTTTATCCAGACTAAAGACTGGACAAGACTAAGAATGGGCTCCTAAAGACCTATTGTATCAAGCACAGTGAAAGCAAAGATTTGCTGGGGACACCCTCAGTCAAAGGCTGTTGGCTATGGGACATGAAACTCAAGACTCCCAATTCCCAGCCAAGATAAGCTTTCTCTTCCATAGCTCACAGAGTATGTGCAAAACTGTAAGTTGTTTCAATTCAAAAGTTTACTTTTTACATTTCTTAGTTTACAATCTTTGTTCCCAAAGTTACCCCTAAATTAGTTGCTTAGAACTACATAAGTTTTTTTTTTTAATGTTTATTTATTTTTGAGAGAGAGAGAGAGCACACAAACAGGGGAAGGGCAGAGAGAGAGAGAGAGAGAGAGAGAGAGAGGATCCGGGGCTCAAACTCACTAACCTTGAGATCATAACCTGAGCAGAAGTTGGATGCTTAACAGACTGAGCCACCCAGGCACTGCCTGTCACATAAGTACCTTTTAAGAGATGTAGTAAATGGTGCAAATAGTTAATGTACTCTTAGATTTTTGCAGCAAATTAAATACCTCTTTGAAATAACATAGCAGAATTACAGTTCAAATAGACCTATCTTAAGTTCTGGAAATAGAAGGGCATGGAGAGAACGAAGAAAATACAAAGAGGCACGAAAAGGGGAAACAAAGGGAAAATGTGTTTCCTCCTCTTGTCTGAATGTGGGGATTACCATGACGAAAATGTTTTTACGTCTTTCATTGCCTTTTCTGTGCCCACCTTCACTGGTCTGCAGTGTCCTCAGAGTTGTACTACGGGAAGGTCAGCCCTAACCCAGTCAAGGTTCTCCCCTGCTGAGCAAACACACACCTTGCACCTCCAGCCCAGTGCAAAAATCCCGGCTCAGTTCAGCAGAAAAATCTTGATTTCATACCATCTCTTTTACCACCTCAATGGAACGTACCTTGTTTTATGGAGGTTGTCATCCAAGATATATATAATATATATAATTTATGGAATATTAGGCAATACAAACAGGGAAGAGCAGAAACAATAACAACAAAGGAATTAAGCTATAGGCAGGAATGCAAGAGACTCGAATTTTTAAAATTTTTTTATTGTTTTATTTATTTTTGAGAGACAGAGAGAGACAGAGTGCGAGTAGGGGGAAGGAGGGCAGAGGGAGAGGGAGACACAGAATCCGAAGCAGGCTCCAGGCTCTGAGCTGTCAGCACGGAGCCCAACGTGCGGCTCACCAACCATGAGATCATGACCTGAGCCAAAGCCGGATGCGCAACTGATTGAACCACCCAGGTGCCCCCAAGGGCCCCTAATTTTAACCCACTTTTCAAAAACACTTGAGGGGTGCTACTGCTTGTGGTATCTATGCTGTTGGGAATGTGAAGTTGTCCATGGAGTCTTAAAACACTCGAGTCTCTTTCATTCACACATAGTCCCAATTCCCTTAAATAGGTGGCACTTAAAATAATTTAAGTCAAGAAAATCTTAGTAACACCCAGCTTTTCATGATATACCAGGCAAAGAGAGATGGAGACGATCTTTTATTCAAATTGTGCCACAGCGTTTTCATCATGCTAAGAAGAAAAGTAGAGTCAAAATGGAGATTCACTGTTATTTTCTTATTTTGTTCTGTTTTTAGTACGTTGTAGTGGTTTTCTTTTAACTTTTAATTTTTACATAATTTCACATATATAGAAAAGTTTCAAGAGTGTTACTAAAAATTCCCATATTCCTTTCACCCAGATCTCCCACATGTTAAATTTTACTGTCTTGGCTGTATCTCTCAAACATTCCCCATTCCATGCCCCAGAAAAGTTTGAGTGTAAGTTGCAGAAATGATGCCCCTTCACCACCAAATCCCTCAATGTTTTACAGTGATTTGGACCCAATCTGCGTGCTGGGTGAGTCTCCAAACCCTCTGAGGTACATGGGCTGGAGGGTTATAATACCTCTCTCCCTAGGCTTTCAGATCAGCATTAGACTCAAGCTTCTTTTGACTGGAATATCTCAGGATATTTGGAGCAGCTTCCAGAGTCCCTCAAAAGAAAGAGGGCAGTAACTACTGTCTTCCCTGTCAGGGGAAGACTTTCTAACACTTTTCGACATCCAAAGCTGTTCCAGTATTTTAAAAAGATACCATTCCCCTCCCACCGTAGCTGCTGACCTAATTCAGTTGAGCACACCCTATTAAATATTTACTAAACATCAGTTCGTGGAAGCACTATATCAAATGTGTACACAGGGGCAATGCCCACTGGGCAGGTTTCCAGGAAATCAAAAAGCACAGTTCTGAATTAGGAGAGTGGCTGATGCTCTAAGAAGAATAAGTGTAACATACACTTGCCTGTTTGGAAAAATGGATCCACACAAGAGCAGGAAATAGAAAATGGAAGGTTAAAAAGCGGAACCAGAGGCATCAGAAGCACAGCCTACGAGAAGCTGCATATTCTCTTCCTGTGCTGATACAGAAACAAACTTCCTTCATTTATTGCCCATCTTTCACATTTGCAATTGCACATTTTCTTGAGGGCCAAGAGCAGATCTAAGTGTTGTGGATGCTGAAGATTTTACAATTTAAAGGACTTCTTGTTATGAAAACAAACATAAAATTATGAGCATAGAGTCCAAAGGTAAATATCTATAAACGGAATTTCAACCTCAACAAATAAGCCAACCTTGAGGGGCTGACAAATATCATAATCATCACAAAATCAGTAAAATAGCATACTAGTTTTGCTAATTAACTAACATGACGTTATAATAATTTTCCTGCATTATTTGGCTTCATACTCTCTTCATATGATTTTATTTTTTCTTAATTCTTTTTAATGTTTATTTATTCTTGAGAGAGAGAGAGGAGAGAGCATGAGCAGGGGAGGGGCAGAGAGAGACGGGGACAGAATCCGAAGCAGGCTCCAGGCTTTGAGCTGTCAGCACAGAGCTCAATGCGGGGCTCAAAATTGTGAACCGTGACACCATGACCTGAGCTGAAGTCACACGCTTAACCGACTGGGTCACCCAGGTGCCCCCATGTAATTTTATAATGTCATGTTCTACATGGGGAATATAAAAACAATCCCATCTCACCTCTACCATGATTGGATACAATTTCTATCAAAATAAAATAAGTTCCCTCCTTCCTTGGGGCCAATTTTAAACAACGGTTTAAACTTCTCTTTATAATTATGTCCTTCATCCTGTGGATGGTGTGGGCAAAATTGCCCTGTCATAAATAACAGGGTGGGAGTGAAGAACTTATCAGAGTCTTTCCAAATGTCAAACCTTTTGCTAGAGTGGAAGAACAAGACGAGCCTAGGACATGCGGGAGGAGGAAGGACAATGGAAAGGGAGGGACAAGAGCATAAAAGAGGAAACAGAAGATAGAGATGGGGAGAGGATACTGAAATCATTTTTCCCAAGCCTTGACCCAGAAGGCCTTTGCTAACTCTTTCTCTTCTCCTATCACAAAGTGAAGTTGAATGCCAAGGGGCAGGCATGCTTCCATCGCTGAGAGAATCCGATCTAAAATAACAAGCAGACACGAATGGGTGACAAGCATGATGAGCACTGTGGTGTCCACTTTTGAGTTAACTATAAAAAGATGTCAGCACAGATGGAGGAGGAGAGCGTATCTTTGCTGCTCCGCTTGAAAAATAAAGACCAGAAATATAAATGCCATCAAAATGTTGACTCTTCTCGAACCAGAAATTTTGGTTTCGTCTTCAAAGCCATGCCCATTTAGAAGAAAAACACATTCATTTGGGTTTTGTGGTTTGGGAAAAGGACTGCCAGAGAGGAGGTGGAAGCCACAGTGGAGCATTCCTGGACAATCCACAGCAGGCCTGGGGTGATCACCATGCGGGCAGCTCCTGAGCCATCAGAGTCAAAATAGCAACAGGACCAGAAATAATTCAAAGCCTGAAACATTTTCTTCCCTCCAGTTCAAACTCTCTTGCTTCTATCACATGGCTCCAGCCATCCTGCCCCCTCCACAAAACCTTTCTTCGCTGAAGCAGTGACAACTCCCTTTGAACTCTACTTTATACAAATACACAATTCCCATGGTTCTCTTATAACTCCATTAAATGCACTTGCTCTCTGGCTGGTGCATAATGCAGATCCCTTTATGCTGCATTTGTTCAATGCTCGATGCTTTGGCTCTTCAGCCTTCATATTCGGCAGGCTCTTCTAAAGTATTGTGAGTGCCACATCGAATTCATAAAGCATTATATTTAGCAAAACCTCTTTTTTTTTAAGTTTTTATTTATTTTAAGAGAGAGAGAGAGAGAGAGAGAGAGAGAGAATCCCAAGCAGGCTTCATACTACCAGTGCAGGGCCCAGTGCAAGGCTCGAACTCAAAAAGCACGAGATCATGACCTGAGTTGGAATCAAGAATCAGACCTGTAACCAACCGAGTCACCCAGGCGCCCCCTTAGCAAAATCTGTAACACAGAAAAACAAATATTTATCATTAATGCTCAATGATAAACTAGAGACAAGGCCATTTTAGAGAAAATATGAATGAAATAATGGTCAGCAAAGCAAATTATCTTTGCAATGTGTATGTCCCCCTTCACAGCCCCCTTTACCTCCTCAGCATCCTCATACTCCTTCTTGTTTCACCGAACCTTAGTTCTTTTTAACTATGAAAAGCTTCATGTACACGTAAAACCATATAAAAATAGAAATCTTCATTTTCAAGAACAATAGTAAAATGAACACCTGTGCACCCCACTTCAGAAACAGAAATGTGCCTTCAACACCCCTCGTGTGTCCCTTCCCAACCACGTCCCTGTCCTCCCACATTCTGAGGTAACCGTTTCCCTGGGAGTTTACAAAAGTCATTGAGAGGGAAGCGGAGGAAAATAGGTCAGGAAGGTGGGACGGCCAAAGTTCGGGCATTTGGGTGTGAGTCTGGAGTTGGAGGTCTGCGATAGGCCAGGACCGTGGTCAGCTCTGCTTTCTCTGCTTCTGAGTTCACCATGGCCCACTCCCTGCTCCCAATAGTCGGTGAAAGGTCACCCTCTTTCACACCATCCAAAGAATAAACTCCAGATTACTGGTGGGAAGCTGAAGGGCAGTCAGCCTGGCTATGTCTAAGTTGTTTTTCCAAGTGTGGCTCACAGTCCTGTCTTCCAGTGAATCTTGCCTGACGCCCGCACTGTGAATTCTCCTTGCCTTCTCCTGGCTTTGGGCATGTCACATCTCAGGCAGATACTTCAGTTACTGTGCCATTGGCACAGGTAAGGAGACTTTGCCACAGTGATGCACGTGAAATAAAAGTGCTGGAAAATGTTTTTCTCCATTTATCCCTAAAACCAAACACATGTGTATTAAGCACTAAACAAATTAAAATCTGATTTACCCATCTGCTTGTAATTTATTTTTATAGCACAGCTAGAGACTGTTTCCCTTTCATAGTTAAGAGGTGAACAGTAGGCGAACAAAGTATTAAGAATGTTACCACCTTTTAAATAATGTTTTCTAAGGGCGCCTGGGTGGCTTGGTCAATTAAGTGTCTGACTTCAGCTCAGGTCATGATCTCGCAGTTCATGAGTCTGAGCCCCACATCAGGCTCTCTACTGTTTGTGCGGGGTTTGCTTTGCATCCTTTGTCTCTCTCTCTCTCTGTCTCAATGATAGCTAAACATTAAAAAAAAAATCTTTAAAGAATCTTTTCAAACTATATGATGACGATAAGTACCTTTACTGTTTTAACTAAGCTACAAAATATCAGTAAAAACGATATATCCAGATTATCAGATATTACCTACCACCCAGAATTAACCATGTTACATTGCTATATATCCTTCCAGATTTAATATATCTTTTTCTCACAAAAAAACTTAGATCATCCTGAATATTTTTTTTTATTTTTATTTTTTATTTTTTAGTCTTTATTTTTGAGAGAGAGAGAGAGAGACAGAGTGTGAGTGGGGCAAGGGCAGAGAGAGAGGGAGACATAGAATCCGAAGCAGTTCCAGGCTCTGAGCTGTCAGCACAGAGCCCGATGAGGGGCTTGAACCCATGAACTGGGAGATCATGACCTGAGCTGAAATCGGACACCTAACCGACTGAGCCACCCAGGCGCCCCTGAATATGCTGCTTTTTTATACAGACTTTTTTCATTCAGTATATCCTGGGTCTCTTCTCATCTTAATAAATGCACTTCTAAAACAGTAATATTTAATGTGCATATATTTATTAATTTATACATGTGTAGTAAAATCACAATAAAACCCAAGGAAAAATAAACACAAAATTCAGAAAAGCAGGTGTTTTTATTGAGAGGGGATTGGATTTGAGAAGGGCCTAGCCATGATTTTAAAGACATAAAATATTTTTCATTATTTTTATACCAGGAATATTATTTATAAAACTTAAACACAAATAGACTATTTTGTGATATAGATACATCAAAATTTATTCAAGCAACTTCCTTCCAGTAAGCATTTATATTTTTCCAATCTTTTGTTAAACAAAACTGATGAATATTCTTATAATAAAATATGTTACAAATACCTTTCTTTTTATTCTAGGACAAATAAAATTGTTTAGTCAAATGGTTTGCAAAATTTTAAGGCCGTTAATATATATTGCTGAACTGCCATCCAGAAAGGTTATGCCACTTTGAATTTCCATCAGCAATGTCTTGAGTGTCCTTCTCTCTTTGTTCTCAGACACTGACCATAATTTAAAAAAAAAAAAAATTCTGCCAATTTGATTAGTGAAAACTTGTCTTCTATATTTTCTGTAATTTCCATTTCTTTTTTTTTTTTAATTTTTTTTTTCAACGTTTATTTATTTTTGGGACAGAGAGAGACAGAGCATGAACGGGGGAGGGGCAGAGAGAGAGGGAGACACAGAATCGGAAACAGGCTCCAGGCTCTGAGCCATCAGCCCAGAGCCCGACGCGGGGCTCGAACTCACAGACCGCGAGATCGTGACCTGGCTGAAGTCGGACGCTTAACCGACTGCGCCACCCAGGCGCCCCATGTAATTTCCATTTCTTTAATTACTGGTGTAAACTTTTGAAAAGTTTTGAACTATTTCTACTTTTTCTTTTATTAACTACTTATGAATATTCTTTGTTAAGTTTTCTGATAGAGTATTATTATTTTTATTGATTTCTAACAGTTACTTATATAAAGATGTCAATCTTATGTCCATCTTCTATTGTGGTAGGCAGGAAAATGGCCTCCCAAAAATGTTCACCTCCTAGTATCCTAGAACCTCTGAATATATTATATGTCAAAAAGGAATTAAGGTTGCAGGTGGAACTAATTTTACTAATCAACTGACCTTAAAACACGGAGATAATCCTGGATTATCCAGTGGACTCAATGTAATCATAAGGAGTCTTAAAAGTGGAAGAGAGAGACAAAGGAGGGATCAGAGTCAAAGAGAGATTTGAAAATGCTACACTCCTTCCTTTGATGATGAAGGAATGGATTCACAAACCAAAGAATGTGGAGAGCCTCTAGAGGCTGGAAAAGGCAAGGAAATAGATTCTTTCCTAGAGCTTCCAGAAGGAACAGAGCCCTGCCAACAGCTTGACTTTTGCTCAGTGAGACCCATTTCAAATTTCTTGAACTGTAAGGCAATAAATTTGTGTTGTTCTAAATCACCAAGTTTATAGTAATTTGTTACAGCTGCAATAGGAAACGGATACACATGTTGCAAATGTTTTCCCAATTTTTTTTTATACACAGAATGTTTACAAAACTATCAAACTGTCCTTAATGACTTGTGCTTTTTAAAATGTATTCACTATATTTCTTCTATTCTCAATTACAGTGAAAAGATAAAATTTGATCAGAAACAGATGATGATGGGACCAGAGGCAGAGAAGGGTGATGGCATAGTCAGGATACTGCTCACCTGTAGGGAGATTGAGCTAATCAGGAAATACATTGAAGTTAATGGGAGCCATGCTTCTCCTGGTCACAGAATGGGTTAATAAAAATGGAAATGGAGAAGGCTAAGGTATTGGACTGAAACTGAGAGATAGATATACAATAATAGATAAAGATGTGTGGGCAGATATATAATTAAATAATACAGAAATATAAACATATCTCTGTCTTCCAAGAGGGCCAAGAAGTAATAATACCCTAGCAGTAATGAGCCCACCGAGCACCCAGATATTGGTTTCTATATGCCTCCACACAAAGGAACCTTCAAGTTCCATGGAGAAATGGTTGATTCCAAGGCAGGACACAGAAAGTACAAAATGAGTCAGAAAACACAGAAGTGCTTAAAGAATGATGGGGACATGCTAACAACATCATAGGAAGTTGCTTGAAGAGATTTCAATGGCCAAATCTGGGACAATCAGAGCATCAGGATAAATAATGATAGTAATCAGATTATAACCCACTGAATGAGGCAAAAAATCCATCAGGCCAGAATGAAGGACTGAATAAGAAGGGAAAGCTTTTCTTTCAGTATAATAACAACCAAGTATTGTAGAAGGAATGATGACATGGGTCAGAGTGGAGTCATCAGTGGATGTTAAAGATGAAGAATTATGCATTTGCATAGTCTTGGAGTATCTCTTAACAAAGCCACCCACTAAGGGGAAAATAATGACCTCATCATTTAGGAATCTGGCGGATACCAACTTGAATGGGTTACCAAGGTTAACGTCTCCAGTGGTAGGAAAGACCAACACGGAAGGGCTGCTGATGTAATACCGTAAGGACAGTATCATCTCTCTGCTATTCCTGATAAGAATGAATGGCCTGAGTCTTGCCCTGTTGGGAAATATCACAATGCCTTAGACTGATGGACATTCTTTATACTCTAAAACTGTGAACTACGTGAAAGTCAGGGAAAGACTGTGGAACTGCTTCAGACTAAAGGAGACTAAAGAAATATGAGAACTAAATGCAGTGGGTGATCCTAGCTTGGGTCCATAATATGTCTTTCAGAAAACAAAGGAGGAGAAAACAACTTCCCGGTTTCATGAGACTAGTGAAAACCAGATAACAAACGACAAAGCCATTACAAGAAATTTCCAAAACAATATCTTTCCTGAACCCAGACATAAAATCTCTAACAAAATACTGGCAAATTAAATATTTCAAAACAGAACTAAAACAAGTCCAGGGTACAAAATCAATACAAAGAATCTGGAATAGTAAAAACAATCTTGAAAAAGAATAATAAAGTTGAGCAATTTATTCCACAGGATTTCAAAACCTACTATAGAACTATAATAATCAAGATAGTGTTGTATTGACAGGAAAGACATGTAGATCAATAAAACAGAGTCTAGAAATAGACACATATACAGAGTACATTCATTTTCAATGAGGGCACCAGAGCAATTCTTTTGAGAAAGAAAGTTCACAAATGGTAGTGGAACAACTAGATATCTTTATGGAAAATTAAATAAATCTTGACCTCCATGCCACTCCGTATATAAAATTATTTCAAGATTCACCCAAAATAAAATCTAGAACAGTAAAGTATCTAGAAGAAATATAGAACTATAGCTTCACATCCTTGAAGCAGGCAAAGATTTCTTAGAATGTAAAAAGCACTGAACACAAAATGTGATAAATTACACTTCATCAAAAATAAGTTCTAGGGACACCTGGGTGGCTCAGTTGGTTAAGCATCCAACTTCAGCTCAGGTCATGATCTCATAGTCCAAGAGTTCGAGCCCCCATCAGACTCTGTGCTGACAGCTCAGAACTCGTAGCCTGCTTCAGATTCTGTGTCTCCCTCTCTGCCCCTCCTCTGCTCGCATTCTGTCTCTCAAAAATAAACAAATACTTAAAAAAATAAAAAATAATAAGTTCTGTACATTAAAACATATCATTAAGAAACTAGTCAAACTTCAGACTGGAAGAAAATACACTACATATGTCTAACAAAGGACTTGTATTCATAATATATAAGGATCTTCTACAAATCAATAATAAAGAAATCTATTCAATAAAATGCACAGAAACTGAAAACACTTTACGAAAAAGATATGTGATCGTTCAATATGGACTTGAAAAGATGTTCATTACTCATCAGAGAAATAACAATAAAAACCACCTTAAGATTCCATTCTATACTCATTAGAATGCCGAAAAGCAGAGACTGAAAATACCAAATGTTGGTGAGGATGCAGAACTCTCATGTGCTGGTGGAAATGTAAAATATCACAAACATTAAAAAAGCAAACATTGGGCAGTATCTTTCAAACATTCAACAATTCTATGAATCCATTCCTAGGTGTCTACCTAAGAAGTAAAACCATACCTTTATAGAAAGACTCATACTTGAATGTTTATAGCACTCTTGCTCAAAATAGCCTAAAACTTGGAAGACAATTGTCCATCAGTGAAAGATGAATAAACAAATTGTAGTGTATGCATACATGGTATATTACTCAGCAACTAAAAGACACAAAACTTCATGGATGAATCTCAAAAACATTATAATGAACAACAAAAAATGGACACAAAAGGACATATAATTTACAGTCTCATTTATATTAAGTGAAGGAAAATCAAAATTCATTCATGCTGAGAGCAATCAGAAAGTGGTTGTTTCCTGCACTGAAAGTTGAAGTGGGAGGAGGCACAGTGGCACTTTCTCATGGGACGGAAATATTCTATAGTTTGGGGGCGTGGTTGCGAAGATATCTAGAAGTCAAAACTCGTCAAACCAAATCCTTAAGATTTATGTAATTTACCGTATATAAATTATATCTTGATAAAAAGTTAATTTTCTAAAACAAGCTAAAACTTGTTGCTGTAAGAAAACATGAATATGATATCCGACTCTGTACAGTACAGAAATTAAAAATATAATAGTTTGACCTAAGAGGCAAAAACCAATGAGAATGTTCACAATATGATGGTTTTAGTGGAAGTATGTTCATATTTATCATACACATAGCCATTTTTTAAAAAATGTTTATTTACTCTTGAGAGAGAGACAGACAGAGCATGGGGGGGGGGGGGCGGTGCAGAGAGAGAGAGGGAGACAAAGAATCCGAAGCAGGCTCCAGGCTCTGAGCTGTCAGCACAGAGCCCGACATGGGGCTCAAACTCACGAACCACGAGACCATGACCCGAGCCAAAGATGCTCAACTGACTGAGCCACCCAGGTGCCCAAGATTTTACTTTTAAGTAACCCCTGCTCCGAAGGTGGGGCTGGAACTCACAACCCTGAGATCAAGAGTCGAGGGCTCCACCAAGCCACCCAGGTCCCACTACACATAGCCATTTAAATATGTTTACTTTACACTTTAAAGGAAAGGATAGTGAGGAAATAATGCAAATCATGTTATAGTTTATAAATCCTAGGATTTGTACTAAAGTCATTTGCATTTTTTTTAGCCTCCTGGCATCTGAACTCCTTCCCTAAGCCTGTGGAATTTTTGCCCTCTGGTACAGAAGCCCCAAAGCCAGATACTCGCTTTCATAGACTCCATTGCTTTGAGGACAGGGCACATGAACAGGCGCAGTCTGCATCAAGCTGGATATTGATCTGGGAACTGTTGAGAAAAGAAGCAGGCTGTGGGGATTCCTTCCGGCAGCAGCAGGGGCCATAGCTTTGAAGATACAGTCACAGCTATAGCAGGGGGTCATCCAGCAGCCAGTGTCAGCGTGGGCAGTGTCAACGTCAGGGGAACAAGGTGCAAACCATTCATCTGGTGTTTGGTGAAGGTGGGAATAGTATCCCCAGCAGATTGAGTTCTACAGCATAATGTTCACTTCAAATATGTGTGCTCTGCTTTATCCCGCCCGTTTTTCTAGCCTTCTCTCCACTGTTCTAAATGCCTCTATAAACTATCAATACCTTCTCACAAAATTCCTTTTCCACCAAAGTCATCCAGAGTTAATTTTTATTGCTGGCAATAAGACCCTGTTGGAAAAATAAAATAATAAAAACGCTCTAACATAGAATAACAGCAGAGATGATGCTCCCTCCAGATAACAGAGATTTTACAAATAAGTAGAAGATATTTGGTCTTTCAAACAAAAATTTTTTAAGTTGCTTTCAAATAATTTAATATTCTGAGGTCAATACATGCTTCCAAAGTATTTTTCATAATTAATGTTATGTTTTAAAAAAGGAGACATTTTCAAAATATCCACAGCAGGGGAGAGGGGGGAGTAGACTTCTGTCATAATAATTTACACAGTGGATGACTGAGATTCTAAAAGAAAACGTTAAAATAAAAAAAACATTGTTAAATGGAAACAAATACACAGCTAACATTTAAGGAAGTATTCTATGTTGTAGCACTCAATAGATAGGTTTGAGAAGATGCTATTGTATTCTGTGTGACTCTAAGATCTTTGAGACTAAGCATCCTACCTTTCCTTATCAATTGTGAACTTACCAGCCATCAATTTTACTGAGACTACTTTATATCTACTCAAAATTTCCACCTACATAAACTCTTTAGGTAAAGACTTTCATGAATTTACTCTTTGCTATGTGAATTAGTACTTTTAATTTTTTGGTTCCATTATTCTTATACTATAGAATTTTATACATAAATCTATGTCTCTGTAAAATGTCTTTTGAAGAAATAATATGTAAACTCAGAGAATTATTTCCATTAAGGTTATTTATTTATTTTTTAATTTGTATCTATCTTCATCAGTCCAAGCAAAATCCCCTTTTAATGTTGTTCTCTTTTTTTTCACCATTTTTCCTCAACACCTTCCATTCCTATGCTCATGTCCCTTCCCCATTGGCACATATTCTGTGTTTAATATAAGTATTCTTGAAAAATACAGAGTTGTTTTATTTTATGTGTAAGTATACCAAATTACCTAAATTTTAACATGATATGAATTTCATTGCTCCCTACCTTGCCCTCAGGAAGGTTCCATTTTAGTGGAGACAAAAGACAAGTTCACACACAAAATAAGACAATAATTTCAGGTAGTGGTAAATGTTATTAAGGAAAAACACAGGGCGGTGCAATAGTGATTGAGTTACTTTATAAAGGGTGGTTTCTGAGAATATGTCATTTGAGCTGAGATCGGAAACATAAAAATACTGTTATGAAAAACATCCAAAGAAAACATAGGCTCTGAAGAAAGAACAAACTAAACTTAGGAGACAAATAGAAGAGACACCTGCTGTGTCTCACTCGAGTGCAATGAGCCAGAGAAAAAGCAGTTGTAGACAAGACAGGAGAAATAGGCAAGAACTGGATCATCTAGGGTCTTGTAGGCTGAAGCCAGGAGCACAGTTTTTTTTATTTTAAGAACATCTGGAAGCCCTTGGAAGAGTATAACGGCAGGGGAGCAATGTGTTTTTTATTTAAAAAGCAAACTTTAGTTGCTGTGAAAAAAATCGGCTACTGGAGTGAGAAAAAAAGCAGGGAAATTAGTTAAGAGATCATCTTGGTCTGTGTGAGAGATGATGGTCTGGAGAAGAGCAGGAGGGCTGGAGATAGAAGCTTGTGGACCATAGAAGCCCAGAGAGGAAAGAGTTTCAAAAAATTCAAAACTGAGGTTGTAGTCAATCATTTCAAATGCTGCTGAGCTTAGATATTTGAGAACAGAAAAAGAAATATTGGATTTGGCAACTTGCAAGTTGTTAGTGACAGAAGATAGATGGAAGTCATTGAAGAATGAATGAAGGCTTTTTTTTTTAATTCAGAATACCAGATTCAACCCTCTGGTCCCTTCCAAACTTCCATGAAAATGACAATAAAGATGTAACAAAAATTCATAAACCCATAGGGAGAAAGAGCAGGGGAGGTTCAACGACAAAATTTTGGAGTTTGCGAAACAAATCAATTCGTAGTAAGTGTCAACAGAATGGAGAAAGGTTAGTCCAAAGCTAGTAGGGGAGGAAACAGGGCAGCAATCAATCCATTTTTCAGTGCAAGACCACTAGAAGATCAACCACTGGTGGTACCAGGTGCCTCTGGAAGTGAGGGGAAACATGGAGTTGGGAGAGGAGGACTAGCTACGACTCTACCCATCCCATCCCTTGATCCTCTCTGATACCCAAGGGGAAGCCTAGAGAGTCACTCACTGGACAGTGCAAAACAGGAGGGTCTCTAGAATAGGGAACTTCAAGTGCAGTTGAGGACAGGAGTCTTATATTGAAAGCCCTCTTCTCCCAATGACAGTTAGGTTTACATCCTCCAGAAAGGTGATTGGAAGATTCTACTCTATGAATCTAACTAGTCATTTTGTTTCCCAGTATAAAAGTCCCATCAGGTCACCCTGTAAGAAAGACCACAGTCAACAAGTCCTCTCCATATACAGATCTTTCCAGTAAGCATTCGATATTCCTTTGTTAAAGATAAACAGGCAAGAAACACCAGACATTTGAGGAAAATATCTATTATGAAATTCAGAGAGTAAAACAGATAAGAAAAAACTGCAGGTCAGAAGAAACAGTTATGCAAATTGATGAAAACTTTAAAATAAAATAAAAAAAAACTACCATTAATATCCATACAAAGATGAAGGAAAAAAATTACATTCATATAGTATAACAAAATCTTATACAGGAAGCTTTCAGAGAACAAGAATGTGTTCATGGGAATTATAAATGATAAAAATTTTAAAATTCAATGGAAGGCTTAGAATACTATATCAAGAATACCCCCTAAGAAATAGAATAGGCAAAGACATGGAATAAAGTGAGCAAAGGACCCTTCCAATTATATTAGAAGATCGATATATTAGAAGTCTGATATAATAAGATTTCCAGAAGGGAGGAGTTAAGATGGCAGAGCAGCATGGAGATCCTGAGCTTGTCTCATTCCTGAAATGCAACTAGATCAGCACCAAACCATTTTGCACACCTAGGAAAGTGATGTAACAAAAAGCCACAGAACTTGGCAGGTATGCAGTGCAGAGGTGTGAACTGGGAAAACTGGGGGAGAGAAAAGCCACAGAGGAAGGGAGCTGCTTTCGCAGACAGAAAAGAGAGAAAAAGAAAAGAAGAGAGTGCAGCACATCGGGACCTTGCAAGAAAAACACTCCACACTGACAGTAGCTGGGAAAGAGTGAAAACACTCGCAGGGGACTGAACAAGAAATCTGTTTCCCAAAACCATTGATGGGGAGAAAGGAGAGGGTTTCAATGCCACCAGGATTCTATAAATAGTGGAGTGCAGAGTCTGAAGTTTCGGAGCTCAGTGCCTGGTGGTGCTCTGATGAAAAGTAGGGCAAATCTCCAGAAGCAGTGAGTCTGATGGATCCGGATCCATATAGCACACAGGGAGAAGCCAGTCTGCTGCTTAGAGTACATTTGGTAGAGGCCATACGGCCTCAAAAGATATAAGGTGACAGAATGGATAAGAAAATAAGACCCATCTATATGTTCCTTACAAGAGACTCATTTTAGACCTAAAGACACCTGCAGATTGACAGTAAGGGGATGGAGAACCATCTGTCATGGCAATGGTCATCAGAAGTAAGCTGGAGTAGCCATACTTCTATCAGACAAACTAGATTAAAAAAAAAAAAAAAGACTGTTAATAAAAGATGAAGAAGGGCATTGTATCATGATTAAGGGATCTATCCACCAAGAAGATCTAACAATTGTAAATATTTATTCTCCCAATGTGGGAGAACCCAAATATATAAATCAATGATCAAAACACAAAGAAACTCATTGATAATAATGCCATAATGGTAGGGGACTTCGATACCCCACTTACAACAATGGACAGACCATGTAAGCAGAAAATCAACAAGGGAACAATGGCTTTGAAAGACACACTGGACCAGATGGACTTAACAGGTGTATTCAGATTATTTCATCCTAAAGCAGTAGTATACACATTCTTCTTGAGCGCACATGGAACATTCTCCAGAATAGATCACATACTGGGACACAAATCAGCCCTCAACAAGTACAACAAGATTGAGACCATACCTGACATATATTTTCAGACCACAACACTATGAAACTCGAAATCAACAACAAGAAAAAATTTGGAAAGACCATGAATACTTGCAGATTAAAGAACATCCTACTAAAGAATGAAAGGGTTAACCAAGAAATTAAAGAGGAAATTAAAAAGTACATGGAAGGGGCGCCTGGGTGGCTCAGTCGGTTAAGCGTCCGACTTCAGCTCAGGTCACGATCTCACGATCCGGGAGTTTGAGCCCCGCGTCGGGCTCTGGGCTGATGGTTCAGAGCCTGGAGCCTGCTTCCGATTCTGTGTCTCCCTCTCTCTCTGCCCCTCCCCCGTTCATGCTCTGTCTCTCTCTGTCTCAAAAATAAATAAATGTTAAAAAAAAAAATTAAAAAAAAAAAAGTACATGGAAGCCAATGAAAATAAAAACACGACAGCCCCAAACCTCCGGGATGCAGCAAAGGAGGTCATAAGAAGGAAATATATAGCCATCCAGGCCTTCCTAAAGAGGGAAGAAGAGTCTCAAATATACAACCTAACCTTACACCTAAAAGAGTTGGAAAAAGAACAGCAAATAAAGCCCAAAACCAGCAGAAGGGAAATAATAAAGATTAGAGCAGAAATCAATGATACTGAAATTTTAAAAAGAGTAGAACAGATCAATGAAACCAGGAGCTGATTCTTTGAAAGAATTAACAAAACTGATAAACCCCTAGCCAGGCTGGTCAAAAAGAAAAAGGGCCCAAATAAATAAAACCAAGAATGAAAGAGGAGAGATCACAACCAACACTGTAGAAATAAAACAAAAATAAAAGAATATTATGAGCAATTACATGCCAACAAATTTGGCAACCTGGAAGAAATAGACAAATTCCTAGAAACATACAAACTACAAAAACTGAAACAGGAAGAAATAGAAAATCTGAAATGACCCATAACCAGTAAAGAAATTGAATCAGTAATCAAAAATCTCCCAATAAACAAGAGTCCAGGGCTGGATGGCTTTCCAGGAGAATTCTACCAAACATTTAAAAAGTTAACACCTATTTTGAATCTGTTCGAAAAAATAGAAATGGAAGGAAAACTTCCAAACTCATTCTACGAGGCCAGCATTACCCTGATTCTAAAACCAAAGACCCAACTAAAAAGGAAAACTACAGAGCAATTTTCCTGAAGAACAAGGATGCAAAAATTTTCAACAAAATACTAGCAAACTGGATCCAACAATACATTAAAAGGATTATTCACCATGATCAAGTGGGATTTATTCCTGGGATGCAGGGCTGGTTCAATATCCATAAATCAATCAATGTGATACATTAATAAAAGAAAGAATAAGAAACACATGATCCTCTCAATAGATGCAGAAAAAGCATTTGACAAAATACAGCATGCTTTCTTGATTAAATCCCTCAAGAAAGTAGGGATAGAAGGAATATACCTCAAGATCATGAAGGCCATATATGAAAAGCCCACTGCTAATATCATCCTCAATAGGGAAAAACTGAAAGCTTTCCCCCTAAGGTCAGGAACACATGACAGGGATGCCCATTATCACAACTGTTAATCAACATAGTGTTGGAAGTTCTGGCCTCAGCAATCAGGCAACACAAAGAACTAAAAGGCATCCAAATTGGCAAGGAGGAAGTCAAAACTTCACTCTTCATATACGACATGATACTCCATGTGCAAAACCCCAAAACTACTAGAACTGATACATGAATTCAGCAAAGTCACAGGATATAAAATCAATGTACAGAAATCGGTTGCATTTCTATACACCACTAGTGAAGTAGCAGAAAGAGAAATCAAGGAATCGATCCCATTTACAATTGCACCAAAACCCATAAAATACCTAGGAATAAAGCTCACCAAAGAGGTGAAAAATATATACACTGAAAACTATAGAAACCTTATGAAAGAAATTGAAGAAGACACACAAAAAAATGGAAAAATATTCCATGCTCATGGATTGGAAGAACAAATATTGTTAAAATGTTGATACTACCCAAAGCAATCTACATATTCAATGCAATCCCTATCAAAGTTTCTCTCCAAAATATCATTGGTACAATACCTCATTTCTAGCCTGTAAACTTCTTGAAGATAGGGACCATTTTGTGTATCATTAGTCCCTGGTGCCTACTACAATCACATAAACACACAAAACAATTCCTAAATATTGTTGAATATTAGAGAGCAATAGTGTCTACATATGTGTGCAGGAAAAAAAACTCTTCTCCAATGCAGTTAGACTGATAAGTGATGGATAATTTGAAAAATGTAGTTAAAATAGAAAACCATAAAAAAGATATGTATCAAATATTTTTAATTTAAAACACATACGTTCATTCCTACATTTGTATGCATATTAGTTTCTTCACAAACATTCTATTGTAAGGCCTTTTGTGTATATTAATTTCTTCACAAACATTCCATTGTAAGGTCAAGGCCTTTTATTTAAGTATGAACTGGCTTATGAGAATTATGCAACATCTTTCATGCACAAACCACACTAAAAACGCATCATTTGAAGATGCTTTGTTTTTTTAAAAGTAAATTGGAAGCAATTTGAGTAGACTCTTCTGAGATTTTTGTTTTCTCTAATTCTCATCCAAACATAATGTAGCAGCATTTTTAAAATAATTTTATTATTTTTTAGTTTTCCCATTCAATCTTGTTTTCTTAGAAACAACAGTTCCCTATATTTTCGGATGGTGTACACAGTATTTATAATTAAACTGCCTATCAACAGTAAGGCCAATTCTCTGGCAATCTAGTGTCTTAAAAATTCATCGTTAATGGGGCGCCTGGGTGGCACAGTCGGTTAAGCGTCCGACTTCAGCCAGGTCACGATCTCGCGGTCCGTGAGTTCCAGCCCCGCGTCGGGCTCTGGGCTGATGGCTCAGAGCCTGGAGCCTGTTTCCGATTCTGTGTCTCCCTCTCTCTCTGCCCCTCCCCCATTCATGCTCTGTCTCTCTCTGTCCCAAAAATAAACGTTGAAAAAAAAAATTAAAAAAAAAAAATAAATTCATCCTTATTGATTGTAGTAATAGGCAAGTTTAGTATGTTGCTTATTTTCTCTCGTGGCTAGTCACATCCAGTTGTAAGTCAGCCCACCCAACAGGTTAACCCTGGCAGGTTTGGCAGTGTAGAGTTCTTGGGACTTGGTCCTCTGGAAAAAAGGCAGCATGCCAGGTTTTGTAAAGCAACTATACCATTTGCCACGGTCACTTGAAACTGAACAAAAGCTCCACAATTTCACACTTGTGTATATTCAAATATCTCAGGTAGATGGCAACCAGACTCCATAAATAAATGCTTGTTACCACTGTTTCAAAACTGAGACTTTTAAAAGCAACTACCTCTATCTTGAAGGGTAAATCCCTAGTGAAATTTGTTATGTGACACCTGAACAACAGTCTAAGGCTTCCAAATTAGGTAAGAAGGACTCTCCTTTGATGCATTTAATACAGCCATAATAAAATCAACTAAATAGATTTTGGGTGAGTCTTGACATGACAACACATGACTAATACACAGAGTGCACTCAGATTTTTTTTTTTTTAATTTCAGACTTGTTTTGTGAGATATAACAAAATAAGAGCAGTATTTCTTACTCTAGAATAACAAATTGAGAAATTGTGCATTTAAGTGGGCATCAGTGTGTATTTCACAACACATATTAGTTGTATTTAGCTACAGTAATAAAAATACCTTTACTTTTTAAAGAAATATCAGATATGAATGGCAAGCTGTCACATCATGAAATATAAGAAACAATGTCACTATGCTATTTCAAAATTATTTGTCTGTCTTTCTGCTCCACAAGATCTAAGCTCAAAGGCAACATAAGATTCATTCTGCCTACCTTAACTTTGGGTACAAAGTTAGATACATGATAAATATTAGTTGAATTGAAATATAAGTTGCCATTGTAATACATTAAAGAATGCAGGTCTTTTTTTTTTTTTTTTTTTTTTTTTAAATTTTTTTTTTTTCAACGTTTATTTATTTTTGGGACAGAGAGAGACAGAGCATGAACGGGGGAGGGGCAGAGAGAGAGGGAGACACAGAATCGGAAACAGGCTCCAGGCTCTGAGCCATCAGCCCAGAGCCTGACACGGGGCTCGAACTCACGGGCCGCGAGATCGTGACCTGGCTGAAGTCGGACGCTTAACCGACTGCGCCACCCAGGCGCCCCAAGAATGCAGGTCTTTTAATGTAAGTTCAAAGTCACAATGAGGTGATGGGACCAATAATTTTAAAACATTTTCTTTTGTACAATTGAGGCTCAGTAAGGCTTAAAATACGCAGCCAATCATACTTTACTTCTTAAATAAGAACATAGGAGATCTCTATATAAAATGACTGAAAGGGGAAAAAAAAGTGTTAAATCTCCTAAGCAGGCATCACATTTTTTTTTAAAAAAAATTACTCTATCAGATGCTCAAGGAAAGTTATCAGAAATTAGTACAAAATGTTCAAAATATCTAACATAGAATCTTCTCCATTCCCCATTTTTTATACGATTACCATGAAATATTTGAGTATTCCTTAAAAATATCTGATGGCTCTACGATAGGTACTTAGAAATTATATACAAAATTCATGCCCTCCCCCATCCAATATGAATTATATATTTTATCCAAAAGAGGAAAGAAATTTAAATCAAATAATTACAACAGTGATAAGGATTCATTTTATTGTGTTTTCCATATAGACAGAGGTTTTTTTGATGAAGAAAAATCTTTACAAAGATCATCTATAATTGAATCAGCACCAAATAAAATTTAGCTTTTAAATGAGTCAGGTATTCTACATTTGGAATTCAGTTTCACAAACATTCAAGGTTAGTGACTTTTGGTAAGAAAAAAAGACTAGCAGAAAGGAAAAAGACACCTTTTCAACAGATAGTAACATAGTTTTTTTTTTTTTTTAATTGCTCTGGGAAAACACAGTATAGTTATTTAAGAAATGTCTTTTAAGCAATATTTAAGTGCTTCAAGTCAAGAGGTCTTCAGACTAAAAAATATTTTAAAATTTGCCAAGATACTGCAGCATCAAAAATATTCTCCTTATTCACTTAATTTCATGTTGAAGGAAACATTTGACAGATAAGTAAACAAAAGGCAAAAAAGTTTACCTGCATTTTTATATAATAAATTTTAGATCTATAAAAATTTCCTGGTTTGTACACAAAGGCCAATGCTTGACCTTCATTGATCCATTTCTATGTAGTTAAAAAAATACAGTATCAAATCTTTCTCCCTCCCCCCAAAAAACTAGAAGAAATATTTTAAATTGTGAGCGTGTGAATGTAGCTATGCATATCTTTAAGTGCACAAAATACACAAATATCACTTTACTTGGAAAATTATTTTCATCATACTGTAAACATCTCTTTCCCTAAATCTGGACATTTCAAAATAGTCTTTGGTATTCTTAGCTATTGTGCTTTGAAATGGAAACTTAAAAGATTTCTTTAGCAGTGCTACATAGACATTTTAAGATATAAATAAGAAAAATGCACTTGGAATAAGTTATAATTAGCTGCTTTTGCATAATTTTCAACAACTACAGTGTATGCTTAGTCACAGTTTTATGAGAAAGAATATCTTCTTTTTCAACTCCTTAATTTTAAGGAACACTTAATCATTTTGGCTAAAAATCCATTTTTGCAGTGGATCTGACGGATTGCATGACACTAAGCTTGGATGCTCTCCATTTGCTGAAAGGCACATTTTTAAGAACGGATTATATAGAAGTTGATCCTACAATAAAAGGAAACACAATAGGCATTACATTTCAAGACTCATAGCTAACTGATAAATATGGAAACTACATTATGGTCTCATGGACGCTAAAGGGAGACTCACATACCAAATGTACATTGTTCTTAACTTTTAATCTTCCCCAGATCAACTATGTCATAAAATCTTGTTGGTTTTTGGCATTTTGGCATTTATGCCACTACTGTTCAATTCATAGAAGGTATTACATAAATAAAGAGATGTAGACAGAGTGAGGGCTGAATCAAGTTTTCAAACAAGAAACATTCCATTGGGATATCCATAAGTGACAAACTCTTTTAAAATATTATGTTATAAAAATCAGTCTCTTATAGTGTTCTGGTAGGGCACAAAACACTTTTTAGGTAAGAACTGCTATGTTCTAGCTAAGCCTTAAAACAAAAACAGAGGGGCACCTGGGTGGCTCAGTCGGTTGAGCATCCGACTTTGGCTCAGATCATGATCTCACAGTTTGTGAGTTTAAGCCCTGCATCAGGCTCTGTGCTGACAGCTCAGAGCCTAGAACCAGGAGCCTGCTTCGGATTCTGTGTCTCCCTCTCTCTCTGCCCCTCCCCCACTTGTGCTCTGTCTCTCTGCCTCTCAGAAATAAAAATTAAAAAAACAAACAGAAAAACAGAAAAGATATTTTATATATTCTTTCAATTCTAAATTCATAAAAAAGTTCTAAAATAGGTGAAAAGAATTAATTACTGTAGGTGAGGAAAATATAATGATTTTTTTTCTTTCTGTCAGGATAAAAAAAATGTGGCTGTTGTCAGAAGCCTTATAAGAAACTCTTAAAAAGACAGATATGGGCAACTATTATTAATAATTCACAAAAGTGTTGATCTGTATAAATCATGCTTTCACTAAGCAACTTTACTATTATTTTGCTTCTAAGAGTATTTAATTCCTAGATATATTCTCTTTATCACATTGGTAGATATACACAATAACAAAGTTAACAAAGAGAAATTCTGATGGATAACATTAATATGCCATGTTTCATTCATTTTCTCAGATAAGCAATTAGAGCTAATCAAAATAATTACATGGAGAGGTGAATTAATTGCACTCAGTTACCTTTTGGATCTCCCATATCTGTTCTCCACTGGCCACTGTCTTGTGACCTTTGTAGGCACATGCCCTCAACTGAACAAGACCTTGAGCAGCATGAAGACATAATTCCTTCTGGATATTATGGCGAATTTCACGTTGAGCCGAGTATTCAAAATACTGTGAAAAGAAGAATGCTATTACTGACTTGTATCCTCAGTTGCAAAATAATGGTCCAATGGTAATAATAATAATAATAATAATCATCACTGAATAATGAAGTCGTGTGTACTGAACAAAATAATACAATAAAAGTAGGCATTAGAAACATAAGCTGAGCTTTTATGACAGAAGATGCTAAATGCTTTTCCAGCGTATCAGCAATAGGTAGTTACTTAAGAATGTATTGTCTTCCTCTCATATCAGAAATAGGAGGTTATCAGGTGGGATGGAGGCTAGCTAGGACAGGTACAGCATGGAAAAGGATCTGGAAACTTCTAGCAAGCATATTAATTGCCTCTTCCTCTCTGCAAGTGTTCCTTTTCTCTTATTCCTCTCAATTAATGGCATTTTCATTTACATTAGGAACAATTCTCCATGTCTCAGTTTCCTTGCCTGTAAAATGGGTAATTTATTTATATTTTTTCTTTTTTCGTTTTGAGAGAGAGAGAGAGAGAGAGAGAGAGAGAGAGAGAGAATGAATCCCAAGCAGGCTTCACACTCAGCATGGAGCCTGACACAGGGCTCAATCTCACGATTCTGAGATCATCACCTGAACCCAAATCAAGAGTCGGATGCCTAGCTGACTGAGCCACCCAGGCACCCCTAAAATGGGTAATTTAATAGTTCCTACCCTACAGTGTTATGAGGATAAAAGGGATAATAAGTGTAAAACACTCAGAACAATAACTGGTACATGGTAAGCTTTTAATTCATTTTAGCTGTTATTACTAGGATTGATGTTTCTCTCTCCCCATATGTCCAGTTACATAGCTTCTTAGCTCTACCAAATTTCCTTCTCAGACGTCACCATCCCACTTTCCTTGGTGCATCACTTCTCTTATTCAGGCACTCAGAGTCTTTACTGTAATACCTCCAGAGACCTGCAGTCTCTGCCCCCAATAATCCAATTCACCCTGCTGCCAGTCTTTCATAACACTGATTCAATCTCCTACCTCCCTTACTTGAGTGAGTCACTAATGTTGCTAAGAGAAGTCTACACTCCTTATCTGGTACGTGAATTCTTCCGTTTTCAATCTTATATCAACCAATGCCTGAACTGTATGCTATATTCTTTCCGCACAATTCTACCAATGCAGAGCATATGCATCCATAACTCTAAGACTGCTTTACTGTGCTGTGCCTGAAATATCCTTCTGGATCCTTCTCTGCCTAGCTAATTCCTTTTTAGCCTCAAAAAGCCAATTCAAATGTTACTTTGCTTCTTTAGTTTCCCTGAACTTGTCCTACTGAACAAAATTACACCCGTTTCAGGGTTCCCGTGGCATATCAGAAATAACTTTTATTGCACTCTGTCGGAATTGTGTGTGTAGCTAGCTGGCTTCATAGACCAAAGTCAGGCAGTGTATCTAATAATAACATCCATTACAAATCAAATATTTCACAATGTTGACATTCCAAAGATAAAATAAGTGAACATAATGGATTTTTAATAATGAAGTGATTAGTCTTAGCACTAATATTTATTGAGCCTTTATTATGTGCTAAGCAGGGGCTGTTTTAAACCCTTTATGTGTATTAGACTAGGCACTTCACAAACATTAGCTGAATTAACCTTGAGTTCCCCTGATCTTGGCCTCATGCTTAATTTAGCTCCTTCCATAAATATATCCATCATTTTTATAACTGATAGTTCTTCAGATGGAGACACTGAAAGAATAGGAGTATAGATCATGAAAATAGTACTTTGGTTAACATTCCTCAAGAAAGATAAATCTTAGAATTTCAAAGATGGTGTGAAAAGTTGGTCCAGTATCTTAGTTTACCCATGTTATATATTTTTTAATCATTAAAAGGTAGTTATAAAGAATAGGAAAGAGTTGAAGATACTTAAGCAACCAAAAGAATGTATAATTAGCTAGCTGGGGATAGTGGAGAGACATAAGTTGGAACCAGGACAAATGCCCTGGAGTAGAAAGTAGCAGCAGCAAAGCATTACGTGTTACAAAGCCAATGACTTACACGGCATTATTGCACCAATATATTTGATCAATATAGTCACATTATCAAATTACTTATTTTGTAAATTTTTTTTGAATGTTTATTTATTTTTGAGAGAGAGAGAGAGAGAGCATGAGTGGGACAGGGACAGAGAGAGAGGGAGACACAGAATCCTTAGCAGGCTCCAGGCTCTGAGCTGTCAGCACAGAGCCCAACGTGGGGCTTGAACCCACGAGCTGTAAGATCATGACCTGAGCCAAAGTTGGACGCTCAACCGACTGAGCTACTCAAGCGCCCCTCAAACTACTTATTTTTACTTGGCATACACAAATACTGTTATAATGAAGTTTTAATGTTATAAAATTGTCATTATCTGGTCAAAACAGTAGAAGGGAGCATGAAGAAATGATTAAGTTGGATGACAGATCAAAAACACTTAGCACTAAAGGAACTAAAATTTGCAATGTAGTTTAAATGCAATGCTTGACTTAAAATAAAATTTAAAGGAAAGAAACCAAAATAAAATCGACCACTGTATTACAGTGCTAGAAACCAGAGTTATCTTCTTAATATTTAAACCAGGACCCACACCTGGGTGGTTCAGCCGGTTGAGCATCCAACTTTGGCTCAGGTCATGATCTCACAGTTTGTGAGCTCATGGGGCTCACTGCTGTCAGCAGAGAGCCAGGTTAGATCCTCTGTCCCCCTCTCTGCCCCTCCCCCACTTGCATGTTTTTTTTTCTCTCTCTCTCTCACACACACACAAATAAACATTTAAAAAAATGAAACCAGGAAATATTATTCTCCTTCTCAAAACTCTCAGATGGCCTCTGTCATATTCAGAACTAAATCCAAGTTCCTAGGGGAGGTCTGCAAAACCTTCAATGACCAGGCCCTTTATCGGAGGTCTTCCTGAACCTCTGAAAACAAATCCCCCCTCCACCCTGCTCCTCACATTCAAATCACCCATCTACCTCACTTCATTTTTCTTTATGCCCCAAATTACATATGTTTATTTCTTCTCCTTCAAGAACACAAGCTCCACAAGGTAGGATTTTTCAATACAACAGTGCTAGTTACATTACATGCTCTAAACAAATATTTATTGAAAGAACATGTGAACTACTTCTCCATCCCCCAAGTTTTATTATTTTTTAATTTATTTTTATTTTGTTAAGATTATTTATTTTGAGAGACAGAGACAGTATGAGTGGGGGAGGGGCAGAGAGAGGGACAGAGAGAAACCCAAATAGGCTCTGTGCTGCCAGTGCAGAGCCCAATGTGAGGCTCAACTTGGGAAACTGTGGGATCATGGCCTGAGATCATGGCCAAGAGTCTTATGCTTAACCAACTGAGCCACCCAGGCACCATGCCTTCCATCTAAATTTTTAAAAGACATCTATACTGTATTTATAATTTACAAGTTATTTCAGAGAAAAGACTATAAAAACATCTTTATGGCAAGGACAAGAGAAAAACAGATAAACAATGTATAAGATATTTTCAACTCTTATGATAAAATAAATGTAATGGTAGAGGAAGCTTAGGAAAATTTGTAAGTATTTACATTTAGTGATAAGGTTTTTACAAATGACTAAATACTTCTTATTGTCCAAAAACTTAATTTTAACTAGCATGGTCCAGTATTATTTCCAAAAAAAAAGTACAATTATTTATTTTTCTTCTAATATATAGAAGGCAATGTTATTTTAAAACGTGTGTGTGTGTATAATATATATATATATATATATATATATATGCACATATGTAGATATATGTGTGTATAGGTATATATGCATGTGTCTATACCTGTGTGTATGTGTGTATGTGAATCTCCATCACATTCTGTAATTATATCTCAATCACTAGCTATGGATTCCGGGCTTCTGTGTTCTCTACCCTCAGTAGATTAGTTGGTTTGATGAAAAGGGATTAGAACTAGAGTAAGCTGAGGTTAATGACTAGGAAGAAACATGGTAGAGGATGGACCAGGAGATAAACTGATACTTTCTTAAAGCTGACATCACCAAAGTTCCATCCACTTAAAATAGGACATCGTGAGTATTTAATAGTACGAAAATCCTCCACACACATCTTGAACTCTACACCAAAATGCCTGCAATTCACAGAAGAAAGACATACCAGCTCTCCTCCTTAGAACCCCCCTTCACATTCTTCCCATCCTGTTCTCACTCCCACCAGCCATCTCATAACTCCTATGTACCTTTCAAAAAATGTTTTCAAATGTCATCTTTCCAAGGAAAATGTATGGCAGCCAGTCTAATTCATTCAGATGCCCTCCCCCATACTCTGGAAGCACTCTGAATGCTTTATCCCAGACCTTATCATACTGACGGTAACCATTGGTTTTGAAATATAGATTTCTTGAGGGAGACAGAATCTAAATTTCTTGAACCCAGCAGAATACCTTGCATGGAGGGGTCACTCAGTGAATTTGTTGAATGAACAAATGAGAAGAGTTCAATCTTTCCAGGAGTTAACTTGTAAAAGGCAAGGCAAAGAAGCTAAATGCTAAAATTGTATGTTAATAAGTTCTCTATCCATAGTAGGCCAAACAGTGACACTTGACATTTGTCTTAATTGCTAAAACAGTCAAAGTGTGGTAACAAGCAGATAAATCATCAGTCAAGGATAATCAAGAACATGCCTTTTTTCATTAAAAAAATTTTTTTTAATGTTTTTTTAAATTTATTTTTGAAGGAGAGAGAGACAGACCATGAGCAGGGGAGGAGCAGAGAGAGAGGGAGACATAGAATTTGAAGCAGGCTCCAGGCTCTAAGCTGTCAGCACAGAGCCTGATGTGGGGTTTGAACTCACGAACTGTGAGATCATGACCTGAGCCGAAGTCGGACGCTTAACCGACTGAGCCACCCAGGTGCCCCATAACATGCCTTTTTGTAAAGAACATATTGAAATAATATCATGATCCACAAAAGTAACTTATAATACTGCTCTTCTGGTATCACATTTAATATAATTTGCTATCAAATGCAGTTAAATATAGCCTTTATGTATAATTTTGCAAAAGCACCTTGCCAATAGTCCCAAAACATCAAAGACCCACATACAAGATCCTGTTTTTTTTTTTTTTTTTTAATTTCAGATGGCATGACTCTATTATTTTCTCATTTGCCTTTCTACTGAATGGGTAGGCAACTTCAAATTGTTTTCCGAGTCAGGATGAAAGTCAAAACAAAGTATGCAACAACTTTAATATTAATTGCCAAACATTATTAACCTAAAAGCATTTTAAATACCAATTTATACCAAAATATAAAGCTGATTTGGGACTTCTGACAACTTATTTGTAAGAGCCAACAAAAAGGGAGGACTTTTAGCACAGTGCTCACCTGGTTTCCCCCGAGTCCATGGCATGTATACAAAATTAATGGTTTGCCTCCTTGATTATTTTCTCCAACATCCAGACACAAAGGCTGACCAATGCTTTTAATCTAAAGGGAAATTTTCAAGTTAAAAGAATTTTTTTTAATCTATGTGGTTTATATATTTTTTTCAGTTAATTCCAGGAAGTAGTATTAATAAATACTAATGTAAAATCTCAAAAGCAATAAACCGGGAAGTATTTCAGCAATTTTCACTGAACCACATAAATGTTTGTGGCAAGGCATAAACCAAGTAAAAAGGAGGAGGAAAACACTCACATATCCAGATATAACAGGATTAAGGTCTGGCACATATGCTTCTGGATAAATAGTGTTCAGATACCACGTAAAATTTTTACATTGAAGGCGGTGCTTTATTTCAAATCTTTTTGAAAGATCACCAAATGATTTCTGGAGAAAGAGAAGAAGTAAAAAGAATGCTTAATCAAAACAGCACTGATAAAGTAGTTTAAATGCTACTATTTGTGTTTACATTTGGATCTTAAAGAAAAAAATTCTGGGCCAAAATGCAAGATGCAATTTAAAGTATCCACCATTTATTCAGGCAACAAGTATGCCTGCCCGCTTGTCTCTGCCTTCAAAGAGAGTCACGTTACCACTGTGGTGCTGACGTAATACTATTTTATTCTTTCTTTGTGGTACCAGAAGTCCCCCATGGGCAAAAGGTCTCTAGAGAAATGCTGTGGGCCAAGAAATGGTAGTGGGGGCATCCAAAATGGATCTTAATTTTATACCCAAAAATGATCTGTAAAGTGAGGTGTGAGGAAGCAGGTATAAAGAAACAGTTGCCAATACAATGTAATTTATATCTCTTCTCTAGTCAAGACTACAAAAACCAACACAGTTGGGAATATATTTTTTTTCTAGTTTTAAATGGGTTACTTACTCCTAGCAAAATCTTAAACATAATAATGTATTAGTAGAAAAAGGCAAGTTTTTAATAACTGCATTTTATTTTCCTTTATCGTGAAAGGACTAGGAAAAGAATTTTAAAGAACACTATTAAACTGAAAAGGTATTTGGTCTATAAGCAAAATTTTAAAGGAAAATTATATTTGGTACCTATTATATAGAAAGTTTAAATACTCAAGCTTATCATTTCAGTTAAGAAAATATTTTCTCTGCCAACTTTAATGTCTTGACCAGGGATTTTAGCAAAAAATATAAACTCTAAAGGACTTCTGACTAGCTTATTCATTTTATCACGAGATCTGTTTGCCTTGTGGTAAAAATAGGGGTTTACTGGCTCCCCTGCCCTATTGTGGGAGATAAGCAGTTAGCGCCCACTTGCCTGCTTAGCCAAGTACACAATCTGCCCAATTTGTCCTGGTGGCCTTAGATAAAAAGATAGCCATCTAACCCAGTAGTGCTCTGACTTTGCATGCCACTGGCATGTTACAGGAAGTTACTGGAGACCACAGAAAAGCTGGAAAGAGGTAACCAGACGTTTCTTTATGACAGTCAAAATGTTGATGCCCTTTAATCTCAATATATACCCTCTGCAAATCAGCACTGTTTCTTAAAAAGGGGGTTGGATGCCATTCACTGAAGCATGTTCTTAAAATGTTGAGCTTGTGAACCACACCCAATATTGAACCTGTTGGAGCTCGGTTCTAATGTCTTAAGCATTACAATTCTGCACAGCTTTTACTATGACGGGTCAGTAACAATAGTGCCATACATTTGTGAGCACTTACTTCTTTATTTCATAGCTACTCTGGGAGACAGGCAAGTGTTTCATCTCTGAAAACAGGGAAGCAGAGAGAAGCTTGGCTGAGCACACACCTCATGTTGGGCCAACTCTCAACCACCTTATGAAGTGTCATCCCATTTTACAGACTCAGAAGGGCTTTGCAAAGGTAACCCCTTCAGTGAGCAGTGGAACTAGAACTTGAAATAAAAAAGCCTTGATACTTCTGGTTTATTCTCCTACCACACTCTGACATTGTCTCCATCTCCAGTTCAAAGAGCCACTTAGCACCTTTATTTAGGTGTTAATCACATCACCTAAAACCAGTTAAAAGTGGTTCCACTTAACCATATTCTTTGGGTAAAATACTACACCAAAGCAGTTACAAAAACTAAATATCTTCCATACTTAAAGAGTAACATCAAGTGGAATGCCTAAATTTTTAAAAAGGCATTTTACTTGATTTTTCCTCAAGAAAAAAAAAGAAAACATTGGCATCAATCAGTTATGTGTGTGTGTATACACACACACACACACACACACAAATATATATAATATATATATTATATATTTATACATAATATATATATTATATATTTATATATAATATATATAAATATATAATATCTATATATATTTAATAAATATATATAATATTTATATATATAATATATAAATATTATATATATATATTTGAGAGAAAGAGCACGTGCATGTGCACACGAGGGAAAGGGGCAGAGGGAGAGAGAGGACCTGAGCCAAAATCAAGAGTCAGACACTCAACTGACTGGGCCACCAGGTGCTCCAATAAGTTATATATTCTGAGTTTAAAAACTCAATTTCAAAATTAACTTTTAAAAATGTTTTGCACTTGAACTGACACAAGTAAGTAAAAGAATATGTGAACTTGATGTGGATTTTTATTGTAATTTAATGATTTAGCTCTAACTTACTTGTTTAACAATTTTTGCTGCATCTGTGTTTCTCCTATAAAATATTTCCTTGTATTCATCCATCCAGACTTCTGCAAGGCGAACTTGGTTGCGAGCAATCACCTGAGTGCCTTTTGGAAAGGTATGAGGGCTTTTGCTGCGAAAGACATGTCCAACAACAGAGCAAGGCATAATCTCCAACTGCCCACCACATTGCCATACCTGATAATTAATGATATTTGTTTAAATTCACAGTATTTTTAAAATATAAAATGTTGCTTTTAAATTCACCTTTAAGATACTAATAAAAACAAAACAGAAAAGATTTATAATAACTTCACAAATAGTCTCTGTCCTCTGCCAGTTCAACTTAAATTCTTAAATATAAAAAAACAACTTTATGAAATGGTACAAATACTAAAGACAACATAAGTATACTTTCAGGAAATATTTCAACAAAATAGTGATTTCAGATCTCTCATAAAAATAAAGCCCCACATTTTTTTTTTTTTGCAAACAATATGTAAGCTCTCTAATATATATAAAAGACCAAAGACTCTTCTGTATTTGAATGCTATCTTCTTATACAAGTTATATGGCCACTTCACTTGAACCAGATTCTCTCTTCTCTGGCATGAACTAGCAGTCTTGGAGTAAGTGGACCCAGACTCTATTTACTCCTTGCATATTCAATTTTCTAATTTAGAAAACAATTCCAGATAATACCAAAGTACAATCTTTTAAGCTTGTGAAGTAGTCGGTCATTATTAAAGACTCATACCTATTTAGAGATAGAGGGACAAAAGAACTTATTTGCATTATCTCTAAATAAAATGAAAAATTATTAAATCAATACTTGCTCATTTAAAAATCTTAGCAATCAGTTCTGCCATAAACAGTCACTAAGCAAAAAATTGAAAATGAAGACATGCTTAATAATCTGTGCTAGCATTAGGGCAAGAGATCATATTCTCTTTTGTTTTTAAACAAATGAGAAAACGCAGTGGTATTTTTAATTCAACAAATTGTGCCTGAGATCTAACACGCGCTAGGGGTTGGGAATACTTAAATGGATATAATAAGACCTCTCCCTTGAGCAGTTCAAATTTGGCTAAGATCATCATTGCCATTATGTAATGGAGACAGAGCTAAAACTTAAATCTTCTAACTACTAGTTCAGTTCTTTTCCCAGTACCCTCCAGTCTAAAAAGGATGAAAGATGAATGATAGAGTCATTGCGGAAAATGAATCATGAAATGAAATAAGTGTATGTGGAGACCATCCAAAGTTTTTGTTTTGTTTCTCATATTAACTTTTAATATATATAGGGGGAAAAAAAGGTCATTTAATCCAAAGAGTTAAGGTCTTTTTAAAATTATACATAAATGTTTTTCCATTCTGACTCCCTTGATAATCAACTCATTTCCTGAAGCACTAGATTGAATTATATTTATCTTGGCTGGAATTCAGTAGCTACAAGTGCATTAATTGGTGCTATTGGCTGGACACAGAAGTTTGATTCCTCTTGTTACACTGGCCGCAACGAGTAAATATATTAAGTTAACATTTTGAAAAGAAATACCCGTATTCTAAAAGTTCTAGCAATTGAATTTTAGAAAGCACAAAAAGTAGAGACTGCACACATCTAGGATAATCATATCAGCCAATTAGAACAAAATGTGTATTTTATTGTCTAATATGCGTTATATTTATAAACTTACTCTGAAAGACATTTCTATATTTTCACCTCCCCAGATTTCCATTTCTTCATCATAAGTTCCAATATATTCAAAATATTCTTTTGATATGGAAAAAAGGCCTCCTGCAAAAGTGGGTGTTCTGAAAAAATAATCCATTGTCAAATTTTGTTATAAACATAAAATAAGGAAAAACAAGTTATTTAAAGAGTGACTAAATCAAATCACAAACAAATTAGATCACAATTTCAAGAAGTTTTATATTGGTTAATAGAAACTAAAAATGCTACCTTCAGAGTCAAGTTTTATGGGGAAGCGGGGAGGGAAGTACTTTAAATATATTTTCCCAGAGAAACAAAATTATTAAGTGTCTTCTAACCAACTCTAAAGATTCTTTACTAATGATTATGAGAAGACAAAAGGCCTCACTGATTCTACTTCCTATTTGGTAACATCATGTGTAAGTATATACATAAATGGCTTCTCTATTCCCAACATAGGATGTGTGTGTGTTTCTTTATTTCATTAGTGTGAATTACCTTGGAGGCAAAAACTGTAAAAAGCAAAGTGTGAATACATATTCAAATAACTGAACTGCATATAAGACTTTGGGAGCAATCGTCTTACTTAATTGGGTAGGTTTCATCTTTCCTTCTTTGCCTCTCGTGATCAGGAAGCGATTCCCAGCCAAAGGAAAGGCTCCAGTCAAAGTTTCCACGGTTGTGATTGCTTCCATAAGGAGAGGGTTTGTTGAATTCAAATGTGTTCAGATCTATGGATGCAATATCCGGACTCACCACGGCAGTGTAATTCTCAGCTATCCTGGCCAACAAAGGTTCTAACCAACCATAGAAACACTCACCTGGAAGGGAACACAATTCTAATTAACCCAAAGAAAACACTGAGGGTTTTCTCTTTTGTGGTTTGAAGACGATTTAGAGAAACAAGAATAACAGCCATTCGTGTTTTGAACATTTACATAGGGGAGATTTCTTAAAGGTTTCTGGTGATGAGGGTTGGATGAAAAAGGTAAGGCACAATTCAGCATAGTTAGGAAAATTTATCTACAGAGGATGATTTTTTTTTTTTAACGCTAGAGAGGAAATAAAATGATACTGGTGTATTTAAATTTCAGATGATGTGTTTTCCTCTAAAATGGCCTTGGATCAAAGGTAAGTTTTTGCTGATCCATGCCACCTAGCCCCAAAAGTGTTCTGATTTATATAAACTTGTCTCCCTCAGTAAGGTATAGTAACAAAATCTTCATTTCTCTGAGTCTTAGGAGAAAATAAGCCAACGAGTCAGAATATTCTGATGTCAGCAGTTGGAGAAGGACCAGCCCTAATGGAAAGTGGGGGCAAAGGAATGCCATACAAAGTCTGGGTCCTGGCTGGGGGCCAGGCTCACTTAATACACAGAGTTCAGGAGACTCAGTCCTACCCAGGTCTCCCCATTAGGCAGAATTTGGCAGTTATTACGAGGACCACTTGGCATCAAGGAGGATCATCAGATACATTTGCCTCAGGGGAAGAATGCCCAGTGTGACATAATTGGAATTTTGGACCAGGAGAGGAAATATTGGAGAATGAACCATTTCCTTTTCAAAACACTTCCCTTGGATTACCTATAGACCTCTCTTCATTTGAGGGCCAGGTATTAAGGGAGTACTGGATATGAAAACTCTAAAGAGACTCAAACAAATCCAAAAGTCCTCCTAGAAAAATTAGCATATGACCAAAACCATTTGCTGGGTCAAACATAATCTAAGGGCTAGTCAGTTCAATTCAAAACAAAACAGTCATACAAAGAGTATAATCCACTAAATCTAAAGCTGAAGGACTAAGGGACATTTTGGTGATCCCTAACATGCCCATTAAAATTTACTCTAAAAATACTTTCTAAATACTTTAAAATCATTGACACTAGAGAACAAAACCATTAAAAATAAAGGGCAAAAAAAGAAAAAAAAAAAGACAGTAGCAACAAAAACAAAAATTCATACTATTCGTAGAAAAGATACCAGAAAAAGTTGGAAGGGGACACCTCTAACTTAGCACAAGAGGAGTGTGCAAATCTTTGAAAAAAGAATGGAAATATAGAAATTGAAAAATATCAGTACCAGGACAAAGTTTAAAGATAAAATTGCTTACACTTAAAACTTTCATTCATTTTAAACTATAAGAATCAATAATAAGGAAAAACATTTGGGGGGGGGGGGGGTGGACACAATGAGTATCTGAAAAAAATCCCAAGCAAGGATAACTCACTGGGAAAGCTGGTCGCTGAAGGAAAGATACTGAAGTTAAGGAGCCTAACTCCATGTAAGTGAAAGGAGGCTCCTACCCAGAGCTATAACCTGCTTAGGCTGTCATTGCTATAAGCATCAGCTGAAAATGATGTTAAAGAAAATACAATTAGTTATTTCAAGAAAAGCTTTCTTCACTTTTTAAGTTAGAGGGAAGCAGAGGGGAAAATGTTACAACTACGTCTATACATATATACTTACAGTGAGCATCTAAAAATGTGAGGGTTTCAGCTGTTGCAACTGTTGCTCCTAGCAACCTGGCAGTGATCAGACCTTTTCTCTCTCTTTGTCTAACTATTTTTACTATAGAAAATTGTTTTATATATTCCTCTAGTTTATCATGTAAGTACTCTGTAAGAAAAAAAAAATATCAGGATTAACTCTTCCTAAGTTTATTTTCATATATGAACACATGAAAGCAAATGAAGAAACCACAGGGCAATGATATCTCCACATTCGTCATCTTAACAGTTGCACACATCCTTCCATTAAGACGAAATTTTATCTTTAACTCTTTAAACAAAAACAATAGCTATATATGCAAATCTTAACTTCTGAACAACTATAACACATACTGTGGTAACACTGACTTATCCTGTACATGCAATATCAATAAATATATTTTGTGGGGAGGGGAGAGACTTCAAATGGAGTAGACCCAGGAGTTAAGAAGGCTCATTTAAGGGTCTGAGAAAACTAGCTAAGGGAGTGAAGGAAACTGAATTTGGCCAAAAAGATATTTGACACATTTTAAAATTGGAATTTAAGTCTGGAAATTCAAAGAAAAATGCCAAGTATCAAAAGGATTCTCTGATACTTAGGCAGTGATCATAATAATTAAAAAAAAAAAAAAAATGATGAGGAAAATGGCAAATAGGAAAGCCCAAGGCTACAGCAGTTTAGGAATATTTTTACAAAGAGTCAGCATAAAATTTTTGAAAGCTTTGGAGTCTGCTGACACAGAATTTTTTCCAGTAAAAATATGAAAGAAGAAAGGAGCATGGGGCGCCTGGGTGGCGCAGTCGGTTAAGCGTCCGACTTCAGCCAGGTCACCATCTCGCGGTCCGTGAGTTCGAGCCCCGCGTCGGGCTCTGGGCTGATGGCTCAGAGCCTGGAGCCTGTTTCTGATTCTGTGTCTCCCTCTCTCTCTGCCCCTCCCCCGTTCATGCTCTGTCTCTCTCTGTCCCAAAAATAAATAAACGTTGAAAAAAAAAAAAATTTAAAAAAAAAAAAAAAAAGAAGAAAGGAGCATGTAGGTTAGGAATGGAGCTAAAAATAGGCTAAATCTTATTAATGGATATATAATTTAAGATATTCAACATTCCAATTTGGATGAGACATGATAAGCAAGAGTTAAAACAGTAGGTAAAAGAAAACACATTAATCATGTCAGTCAAGTATTGTTCATATTTTGAAACAACTTCTTAAGTCTGCTTTTTTTCACCAATAAATTCTTGATTCTTTGTTGAGTATACAATGTGTTTCCTCAGGTGGCCTTCTTGGGCCCATAGCACAGCCTCAAAAAGATCTGGGAATGCTGAGAACATCAGTAAATGTCCTATGGTAGATGTTTGCTTCTGCCTGATTCCAGAAGCAAACATAGATGACTTTATCTATGATTATATATATATTTTTCAGTTTTCCAGTGGTACAGATAAAAGAGTTGCTTATTCAAAGTTTAAACATTCATAAAGGAAGTGAGAGTTCAGGAACAACTTCTGTGGACAATAAATCTAAGCATTGCTGCCTCAAAATAATAGGCTAAATTTTTCATACCTTCTAAGAACCTCAGAATTAATTCTCTGAAAGACAAGCAGGATTGTAACTTGTCTTAAAATATAAATCATGGATATTTCTGCCTTAATCATAGATTTATAAAATAGAAACTTGTATAAAAACATTTCAAAGGCTTTAATGGGGATTGAATCTTTTTTAATGGAGTCACTATAGATTCCTTCAATAAACTGCCCCCTGTTTGAGTCATTAAAGAATTTTTTATTGACCCACAACTTCCAAACTTCCTATAAATTTTTATCTGCCCCTTAAATTCAAGCCCCATCCATACCTGTATTTTTGCAAGGTTAACAAGGTTAAGAGCACAAGGCTGTGAAATCAGACCTCCTGGGTTTATTTATTTATAGCACCATTACTTTTAGCTGAGTGACGTTTGGTAAGTTATTTTATTTTACTTGGACCTCAGTTTATCTATAAGATGGGGATAATAGCATTTACCCTTACAAGGGATTGCTGAGAGGATAAAAATGAAAGATTGCTGTGCATTTAAGACAAGGCTTACCACATGGCCCATGCTCTGAAAATGTTGACTGTCTTGTTTTACTGTGACTAGGACTTAACTATCTCTTTGTCACTTGATTATCCATATATTATGCTGCTCTTTCCTAAACCAATTGAAACTAGGGACTATAGTATCTACATCACAAGCTCCTTTACAACAACTAGGAACACATTTTCTATAGCGGGTACTCATTAAATCTTTGATTCAGTAAGACAAATTAATGACATTAGGATGCAAAAAGATTCCTCACCAAGAAAACTGTTGCAAATTCATTGCCAATGCTATAAAGAATTAAAATACTCAGACCCTTTGACCAAGCAGTCTAACTAACCCAAAGATACAATTCAAAAGAAAGGATATTCATCACAGTGTGATATATACTAACAGGGTGGGGTGAGTGAAGGTGAATGGTAAAATAAGTAAAATGCATCTAGTCCATCATGGTCATTAAAAATAAAGTTTTGAAGGTAAAAGAAATGGGCTAATAATAATACTATATGAAAATGTCAGATTTCAAAATTGGATTCCTGACATGGATGTAACTAGGTAAACATTCTATGTTTATTTAGACAGCGATCAAGAGAGAAAAAGCGAAATTAAAATTAAATAGGAAGATTATGATTGGATATCACTTTTCTTTCTGATTTCCTTTAATTCTATTAATTTTGTTTGAGCAATAATAGAAGTTACCTTCAACTGAAGGCTTATTACAAGTAGCCTTACTGTGACCCTAATTTCTCACTGCTTGAAAAATCAAACAAATAAAAACCATCTGAGAAGGAAGCTCAAAAAACCAAAGAGGGATTATTTTTTTCTTTTCTTTTTACAATGTAACATATGAGAGGCATGCAGAACTTAATCAAATGTCACTTAAAACTCTATGGATGCAGGGGCGCCTGGGTGATTCACTCAGTTAAGCGTCCCACTCTTGATCCCAGCTGAGTTCATGATCTCATGGTTCATGAGATTGAGCCCTGCATCGGGCTCTGTGCTGCCAGTGCAGAGCCTGCATGGGATTCTCTTTCTCTCTCGTTTTCTGTCTGCCCCTCTCTTGCTTGCGTTCTCTCTCTCTCTCTCTCTCTCTCTCTCAAAACAAATACATAAACATGGGGGGAAAAAACACACCTCTATGGACTACAGACCAAGAATTAAAAAAAATAAATAAATCATAACATTTCAAGCAGTAAATAAATCAGTTGGTTACAATTAAGTGGTGTTATAACCTGGGTAAGAGGACTGGAGATTCAAATCTCTGATCCAGTACTGTGTATCCATATGCAGGGAACTTGAATTATAAAACTTCCCCATTTAGTGAATACATTTCACATCCATGTCAAACATCTCTGGAGATAAGCAAACTTACTCCACCTGGATGATACTTAACTTGAAAACAATCTCAATTCACTCATGATATTTTATTTTGAAGTTAAAGGCATGTTTAGGATTGTATGTAGAAAATTAAATAAGCCAGGTTAGTAATTTTATGCTTTATTAACTTATTATCATTTCTTAAGTCTGGATACATCTTGTTATTGATGACATGTCACTTAAGAAGCAGTATTTTTTTCTTTTTGCATGGCACATAAAGTAATGGTTTATCTTAAAACAGAAGTTGCTTTTGGATAGATGAAAGAGTATCACTATCCCCATTTTACAGATGAGGAAACAGCTAGTTAGTATTGAAGTGAGAATTTGACCTTAAAGAATCAGGCTCCGAACTCAACTAATTCAGGAATAAATTTTGTGATCATTGAAAGAATCTATATCAGTTTGGTATTTAAAATACTCGTAATGTTTGAAAACTTAGCAAATTAGGGCATTTGTCTGATTAGCTTTGCAATTCCCATTTAAAATGTACAATTTAGTAACTGACCATTGATTTGTAATTTTAAGTAGAAATTCATTAAAGAATTCAGCTAACGTTGTAAACAATATTGAAATACTTAGCAGCCAAAATAAAACAGGATGTAGTGACTCTTTAATGATTTTTAACTACTCATTTATATTATTAATTAATGTATTATTTATATTAACTCATCTAATCTTCAAAACAATCCTAGGAGTTATGTATCATTTATGTATTTCCTCAATTCTAAGCTGCACCATTAGATACTTATTATAATCAATGGCATCTTAGTGTAATTGGTTGTGAGGGTTTTTTATTCTAGCGGTATATAAACTAATGATGAAAAAAAGATAAAAATTAAAAAAATAAACTAATGATGTATTGTGCAATAAATTCGATGAAATATGGCATTTTCCCCATTTTACAGAAAAAGAAACTGAGGCATAAAAAGGTTAAGTAATTTGTCCAAGTTACACAGCTGGATAGGACCAGAACTGGGATTCAAACCAAGGCAGCCTGACTCAAGGCTCAAGTTTGTGTTCTTAACCACTATGCCTTACAATAAAAGTCTCACATTGAGGACCACAAAGTTAGAAGTCATGGTACTTCAAACATTTCTGAACTTTAAAATATTTAAATATAGACATCTTTGAATTCTACTCTCATCCATCATACCCATCATCCAAGGTATTATATTCAAGCTGGGGGTGGTGGGGTGCATACAGAGAGTACAATACAATCAAATAGACTTTGGACAACATCACATGGATTTACTTGGAAAACAACCTAATTTGCATGTGCTTTCTTACCATCTACACTAGCATCATCCACCAAAATGATTTCCTTCAGCAGTATGGCAGGGGAAGAATAAAGCACACTGTGGACAGTTCTAAGCAGCGTGGACCAGGCTTCATTATGAAAAACTATTATGACACTGGTGGTAGGCAGGGGAGGACAGCGCTTAAATTTTTGTTCAATACATCTAGAAGAAGTCAAAGAAGTAGAACAATTATGAATTTTATTACTTTATTTCAGAGCTATGCCATTCTAAAATTATTATTTAACCATTATCACCATAGAAACAATAGCAGACCATTTTTTTTCTATGTAAGTTGATCTTAATGCTATGCAAATGCAAATCAAAACAAAATTTTTTACACAGAGATCATATCCACTGATACAGATTCCAGGTCAAGGATTAAAACGTGCTATTGTAAGTTTTCTCAACAATATAATTTCAAATACAAATAGCATTTTAAATAGAAAATATAACCTACAAGCGAGATAACCTATAACAATGGCAAACACTTGTAATCGCTCAAATAAAAACCAATTTTTCTCCCCCCCTTTGTAGAAATCATCCATTTTTCTTATTACCTCCAATTTTTTTTAACAGTGCAACTTCAGGGGCACCTGGGTGGCTCAGTCAGTTAAGTGTCCAACTCTTGCTTTCAGCTCATGATCTCGTGGTTTGTGGGATCAAGCTCCGCATTAGGCTCCATGCTGACAGCATGGAACCAGCTTGGGATTCTCTCTCTCCCACTCTGTCTGCCACTCTCTGTGCATGTGTGCACGCACACACTGTAGCTCTCAAAAATAAATAAACTTTAAACAGTGCAACTTTATTAAATGAATATTCATCTTCGTAGAGATTCTTACTTTCTTAAGTATGTAATATTTTTCAAGTTTTTAAATCAATTTACTTAATCTCTACTTGAACCAAAAGGGAAAAAAATGGCTTACTATAAAATCTATTTTTTTATGATGCTCACAATTCAGCAAGACTTACTAAGTTGCTACCATATACCAACCATGCTGTGTTAAAGATTTTGCTCCAGTAACCTGATCTATAGTTTAATAAGACCTAGCATTTTAAAATACTAAACTTAAAAATTTTACATAAAATCCTAAATCCCTGTTAAAAGTCATGTGATCTTTTTGCTGTACGAAACATTGATAGGCACAAGGAGATAGACCCTAAGTCGTTTTTGGCTGATTAATGGTACTAACCATTAGCTAAACACATTAGTTACAAATTGATCTTGAATTTATTTTTATAATATCTTCTTCAATGAAAATAATCTTCATAAGAAGCTGTTGGGTATGAGTGGATCTGTACAGTCCCCAGCCTTTGAGACTGAAGCTGACCACAGTCCCTCACCTACTGAGTTGAGGTGAGGATCCAAAGATATAACAGAGTAGAGGGTTTCAAAACACTGTAAAATCAGAGTAACCCTGGGACATAAAATATGTGTGGTCTATGGTAAAAATAAATAATCTTTAAGTTCACTTAAAAATCATAAATGGTTATACAATTTTAGACAGCAGAATATAAAATCCTCCCACTCAAAAGGCACTATAAATACAGCGTGTGAACAATCAAACAGTGCTGTTCAAACCCAAAGATAGGAAGTAAATCATTCACTTATGGAGATAAGAAACTAACACACTTCAAATGCTCTGTGAGGGAAACAGAGCCCCCAGTATGACCCTAGAGGCCTGGGAAAGCCACCCAAAGAAAGATATCCTGTATGTTCTCATTATTCACTTTTATAGCCATACCTCAGTTTGAATGTTTCAGATACTATTCTGAGAGGCTGTCTTTAGGGTGGAATATTAGTAGGGATAAACAAAGAATTAGGTTGAGGATAAAGTATTAATAGAGTGTGTCAACACTGTTGAGTAAGAAAAGGAAGCAAAGGTTATGAGTGAAAGTGATTTTGCTCTCTTTGTGCCTTCATGATTTCAAATATACATGCATAGTCAGAAGCAAATAATGACATTCATCCTCACTGACAGATGAAAGCAAATGATATATTTTAAAGTGAATTTTGGATAAACTACCAATTAGAAGTAAGGTCCAAACACAAACTACCTATTCACAATTAGTCTTGACTCACAATTACACAGAAATGTATGACTAAATATAAGCTTGTATTTTTAAGACATAAAGGTTTGCAAACCAACATAAATTAAAAGTAAAAATTATTTAAAAACTCCATGCTGTTTTTCTTAAAAAAAAAAAAAAAAACAACCCAAAAACCTTATGATTTATTGTCTTAGAAGCATTTGTATGGGGTGTTGGGATTAAAAAAAAAAAAAAAACCTCACATACATTTACTTGTCATGTGACTAATATTAATAATTACAAAAAGGGGGCGCCTGGGTGGCGCAGTCGGTTAAGCGTCCGACTTCAGCCAGGTCACGATCTCGCGGTCCGTGAGTTCGAGCCCCGCGTCGGGCTCTGGGCTGATGGCTCAGAGCCTGGAGCCTGTTTCCGATTCTGTGTCTCCCTCTCTCTCTGCCCCTCCCCCGTTCATGCTCTGTCTCTCTCTGTCCCAAAAATAAATAAAAACTTTGAAAAAAAAATTTTTAAAAAAAATAAAAAAAAATAAAAAAAAAAATAATTACAAAAAGGTTTCGAAATTTTAAATTCAAAAATTCACAAAAATTCACATTAATGAAATGTGATCACTTTAATCTTACAAAGCTTTCCTTAGTTCAAGCTAGGATTTCTTTGCTTAACTGATAACTGCTAACATCAAGTAAAGGTGTCCATGTTATAGCATTAATGCAAGTGATACAATTTCACAGTATGATTTCATAAACCTCATTTATTCTGAAACAATAAAAAAAATTAAACTTAGGCTTTAGATATTGTTTTACATGTCACTTAAAGTAGTGAAATTAAATAACTTGCCAAACTGACTGCTTATACTCAAACCATTTGTAAAATTTGGCATATAGATATGTACTTAAATTATCAATCACATGACCATCTGACTTTGAGAGACACTGGATCTATATTTTCAATGAGCATGGAAATGACCAGCAATTCTTCAGAAAATGTGTTCCTTGCTGATATAAGTTAAATTTAAAGTAAGAAAGTGTTAAATCTTCACCAATTCTTCACAGTTCTAGGTATCCAATTCTTATCCAAAAAAGGTTCTTTAAGTACCTCGTTGTTTTTCACTTACAATGATTTCATTATTGAATATTATTGTAGCTCCTCAATGCTATATTGGGGGGAAAAAAACTTGTCTTGAGCTGACATTGACTGTCATGTCAAAGAATAAAAATTATGCTTCTTGATTTGTGATGTGGATTGCTTTTCAGTCAAGACCTCTCCCCAAATCAGTCAAATGCAATACTGCATTTTAACTATTAACATAAGAAAAGAACTATTCTATGCCTTGTTATAAAGGTAGAATATTTTATAGACATTCATTTGTTTCTTCACACATTCACTTAAAAATGATTAGCACCTTAATCTTGAATCACACAGATTACAATAGAGAGACAGAAATCTAATCTACCCAACTTCAATATTAAGGGACTCTTAGTTAGAGCAAGTATTCATGATCATACATCTAGAAAAACAGGAGTGAAGCCATCGACCTAAGTCTATCAAAGTTCTTTTCTTCAGATGCATTTCCAAATGTAATTCTATTATAACCAGGAAGCAAAATATGTAGGCATTGCTTGCTTACGGTTTATCTTATACTTTCAACAAATCAACAAATAGTTTGAAAACTGCTGGAATTTATTTTAGTTATTTGAATTCAAATAGAACACTTGAACACTACCTCAAAGATAACAATGGACAGAGCATAGTTGGAACTGGAGGGAAACCAGAATAAAAATACTGTGTACTTGAGATACCATGTAAACAAAGGGACATAAAAGGCAATGTTGGCCTCTTAGAAGCTAAAGAGAGACAATTCTATACATATGATAACTTATTCAACAAAACTCTAGAGAAAGAAAATCATAATTGAATTAGCAATTTAACAATATTGTTCTTTAAAAGAAAGATTACAAAAGGTTACAAGGCATTCTGAAATACAATTACAGTACTGAAAGTAGCCACAAAGTCTGTGACTTAGTTCATAGAAAATTCTTATCTAACAGCTCCAAAATCTCGGCACTTTTTAAACATTTTTATTCTACAGCAACACACAGAGGAACAGAAACAGCTCCTCTGCCTCCCACATCTCCCATAAAATTGCCCAATATTCCCTTCTTAATAAATTAGAAAACTAAAGCATCTAAGAATTAAGAATTTCCTTGTGGTTCTACAGAAATCAGATCTAAAATTTAGTCTCCTAATTTGTAAGGTAACAACCTTCTACATCTGCAATGCCTCACCAAGCATAGATATGGAAAGCCTCAATAATAATAAGCAAACATAATTAAATTAAACAGCAATTGCTGATATTTTGCCTCAGAGAGTGACTACAGAACAAGCAAATTCCTTAGCTAATGCCCCTCCCCTGCAAACTCTAATGTTAAACAGTAAACAATGAATATTCTTTAACATACTCAGGAGGTCGAGTGTCTGGTCCAAGATCTCGGTGTAGAGAAATCCTGTCACTTGCAAAAGCATTAAAACAGTGTTTTGCTTCTCCACGTTCTTTTTCCTTCTGCTCTTCAATACTTAAATTGGTTGTCTTGAATGCTTTACCAGAAGCACCAGGTGCATTAGAATCCTGAGGTGGGCGGTCAAGAACAGGTTTCAATTCTGCTGCTGTATAATATCCTTGCAAACAGGGTCTCTCACCAGCATCAATGTTTTGCCTGACCGGTGCTCCTATTTGCATTTTTGGCATTGCATCTTTAATATTGTTTACAGCTTCTATCATTAAATCAAACATCTTGTTTTTGTTTTTTATGTTTCTTTCCATCCGTGATTCCTCTTTGGAATATTGAACACTTACTTCTCTTTGCATTAAAATCAAAAATATTATAAAGAAAAAAATTACTGCCCCAAGTTTCCAGAACTTTTTATGATAATGTCTTTTAAGATGTAATTTTACTAGTCGTTTTAGGTGAGCCATTCTGACATTAAAAGCTTCCCACTTGACAAATAACAGTTATAGTTTCCTCTGTTACTTATATTTTTTATCATAGATTTGCTGGCAAGAAGGTTTCATTAAATGGTAATACCTATAAACGGAAATGATAAATGGCATTAGTAGCTAATCATTCCTATAGGCATGGTTCAATTGATTCATTCAACCAACAACATAAGCTACAAACAACTGTACTCTTACGGTTAAGAAAAATACAAAGATATCTTGCCCTCAAGAAATTGACACTTTTGGAAGAACACATTTGCTATAATTAGCTATAATCTATTGAGGATATATTAGAGATTTCTCTCCAATAAAAAATACCTTGTAAACTGTGGCTAATATTTATTATATGATATGCATACAATTATTTTTATAAACATATTTAGAGTTTCTTTAAAAAAAAAAAAAAAAGGTACCTTAACTCAATGACCAAGGGGCCAAAGGACTTCATTGCATTGATTATAAAGAAAGGGGGAAATCCGTAAGAAAGCATAGGTATACTGATAGGTACTGTTAGGCATACATCTAAAATAGTGGCTTTTAGTTTATGGAGTTTGTCCTCAACTTATGCACCTCTATTCCAACTAAACCAGTTAAGATTATAAGTAGTTTTAACAAGTAAACTGGCACACTCTCAAATTTATTCACCTGATAATACTTGTGAATCCTGACAGAACCACTGAAGAGTAGAAAATTAAGAGTGTCTAAGGTGTTGTTATACCACAGCTATTTTCTATAGTTCACACAAATAATAAAATCTAATAACAAAAAGAAGATGGCACTAAGCTTTTTACTTAAAGTGACTCTAAAGAGGCAACAGTGTCTACCCTAAGAATAGACAACATGTTTACTAAACTCTAATATGGGTCACCAGAAGCAAAAGAAAGGAAAAGGAAAAAAGAGAACATCGATGACAGCCTGATTTTCTTCACGATGTTTTAAAAAATATAATATGAAGGGGTTTCAGTATATAATTACATACCATGCACCATTATACTCAGTCAAATTTGCAGGCACAAAGGGGAAGGAGAATGCCTGTTCTCCCTACATTCTAAACATATTTTAAGGAAAATTTAATTTATAGATGTGAAAACTAACTTTGACACTTTATTCAGTTTTTCTTCCAAAGATACCGCTAAATTTAAAATTAAAAAGCCAAGTTTTAAGATGGATTCTCTGGCCTTTAGTAAAAAATTTTAAGCTAAATAAACAGAAGAGGCAGAATTTGAATAGTTAGTTCTGTATACTACTTCTAATTGGAAAGATATGTATGTATGTATGGAATAGGCACTTTGGTTTCAAAAGATAATTCAATTATAAAGTATACTGCCCAGAAAAATGAGATTCTAATACATCTGAGTTTTGGTTGCTTTCAGAGCCTCATGTAAGGATTAAAATGACCTCGTAAACTTTTTACATTATTTGAAGACACAATGTAGTTTCAGAACCATACAATTCTTGCTGTGTATGTATGTAAGCTAGATTAGGCATCTGAGAAGGAATGTGCTGGTCTCCATAGGATGTTTTAATACAGCATAAAACAAGAAAGGGTCCAGGGAAAGCATACAGTAAAGGGAGATGACAAAACTAAATATTTCCATAGCAGTGATGGTTTTCCCAAGATACTATATGCCCAAAATCATATTAGAGGGTAGGCTGGGGAATGAGAAAGAAAAATGGAATTCTTCACCAATAGGGCAATAATCCTATCATTGTGTGTGTGTCTATCTGAAGAAGTCACTCAATTAGCAGGTTTTAGTTTAGGATGTCTCTAACGAGGAAGTCAAAGGAAGCTTATGAAGGACACAAATGATGTCTCCCTTACTCTTGGTTGTTTTTCTGGCACTCACGATGTCGGTGACACAGTGAGCACCCAATACATTTTTTTACCAGGAAAAGGAAAGAAGGACCAAGATTTAATTTATTAGAAATAATAAAATAATAATTTACTTTTGTTAAATACTGATTAGGTCCCTGATACTTTAATATTACACAGGTTCTCATGTAGTCTTCCAATAATCTTAAGAAGTCATTCCCATTTTGCCCACAAACACTGAGCGTCAAATAGATTCAGTGGCTTGGCCAACATGATTCAGTTTAAGTGGAAAAGCAGTACTCTCCCAACTGTGTTCAAACTCAGGTCTGATCTAAAATATTAAGCTTTTTGGGGTGCCTGGGTCGCTCAGTCGGTTGAGCGACCAACTTCGGCTCAGGTCATAATCTCAGTTTGTGAGTTTGAGCCCCGCGTCGGGCTCTGTGCTGACAGCTCAGTGCCTGGAGCCTGCTTCTGATTCTGTGTCTCCCTCTCTCTCTGCCCTTCCCCCACTCATGCTCTGTCTCTGTCTCAGAAATAAATAAACATTAAAATTTTTTTTTTAAATATTAAGTTTTTTACTCCTGAAACCAATATTGCACTGTATGTTAGCTAACTAAAATTTACGTTGAAAACAATACTAAGCTTTTAGTTGAAGTTATCTGAAATAAGATCTTCAAGGGTCAAGAAATGACACTCTAAATGTAAGGAGATAAGGGGAAACCCTAAGGAAAGAACTACAAATAGCTTCATACCACATAAGGTTTTCTGGACAAATGAGTCAAATAAACACACACACACACACACACACACACACACATTGGAGCGCTGGGGTGGCTCAGTCAGTTGAGGGTCCAACTCAATTTTGGCTCAGGTCATGATTCCAGGATCCTGGAATCAAGCCCCATGTCATGCTCCTCACTGAGAGTGGAACCTGCTTGACATTTTCTCTCTCTCTTTCTCTCTCTCTCTCCCCCTCCCTCTGCCCCTCTACCCCACTTGTGTGCGCTTTCTCTCTATATAAAATGAAAATAAAAATAAAAAAATAAAAATAAAAACCACACAACTGTTTTCAGAACGTGTTTTTGGAAATAAGGCTGAGGATGAGATTGTAGATTTTAACAATGGAGGATTAAGAGATTGAGACCTTTTAGTGGCAGAGTTTACTAGAGTAGGAACATGACGCTTTGCTCTTTTCAGATTATTTCAGAAGGGAATAGTCTTCTTTTATCAATTGCTGATCACTTGAAGATTCTGAAATGAATCTCCCAGGGATTTTTATATGACTTTTCTGTCCTTCGCTGCTAATGTGCAATATTAGGCTTCCATTAATGATAAATTACACTCAACATTAAGCATCTCTATTAGCGGTCTTCAACTCTGGATACACTTAGCAGAAAGCTCTTTAAAAAGAGTGCTTTAGGCCTCCCCTCTAGAGAGTTTGATATAATTGTTTTAGGGCCAGGGCCCAGGTCCTGCTTTTGTTGTTATTTTAGGCTCTCCAGATAATTCTAAAGGGCGGCAAGGGTTAAGAATCACTGGTGTAGGTCACGAGACTTTAGGCAAATCAAAACTAGCACTTATAGGGAAATGACTGCACCTAACCAAAAGCAACCACACTATTAATTTCTGATACTCCAAAGACAGGTTTTTCAAAATAGAATGCTGATATAAAATGAGCAAAAGTTATTTTGACATGGAGAGATAAGATGAAATCCAAAGCAAGAATGACCCAAAGTTTCCTGAAAAGGCTCAGAGATTAATGCTGATATAAATGACACATTGGGGTTTTACTACAAATTATGGCGTTGTAAAATTACTTTTAAAATATGTTATTCCCATCACAAAGATGGAAAAACTCAGATTCTGCACAATAAAACACATAATCCAAAAGCCACACAATAAATGAATGAGTTAAACAAAACCAGGATTCTTAACTCCTATTCCTGGAAATAACATCATGTTCCTAAGCCTCACTACTTACCAAATGTCAAGACCTATGTGAAAACAGCCAATGAAACAAAACAAATTTCTCTTAATTTCAACTTCCAATTAAACTCAGAAGTTTCAAAAATGAAAAAAAAAAAAAAAAACCCAGCACAACAGCAAATTCAGGATATAAAAATGATTAGCAGGTAGAGGTCTTATTGTACTTTCAAAAACCTTTAAACACACCTATCTAAAATGTCATTTGCTAATTATTAAAGGTCAGATTCACAGGAGGGATTAATATCATGAAATAGTTTTTTTAAACTAGAAAAAGAATTAATTTAAATTCAAAGATCTATTCAAAGATCTCTAAATTATTATAAATTTCTAAAATTAGAAAAAAGTTAATATTCAGAGGCCTTATCAATCTATATGCTAGAATATATGTAGACATTACAAAAAGGCATTAATAATAAATTAAAACATGCACAAAATAATGATACTTTAAAATGACTAAAACAATATGCATGATTCTAACAGTCTGTGAGATTGGGTTAAAAATCAATGGGTTATTCTCCAGGGTAAAAACATGTTGCTATCTGAACAGAAAAGACTGAGCTATCACAAATCAAAATAACTACAGAGCTGTGGCTTTCAGTTATGTAGACTCTAGTTTCTCAAACTTTAATGTGACAATGAGTCACCTGAGGATGTCGTTTACATGCAGATTCAAACTGGAAAAGATCCATCTTTAGTCCAGTTGTCCCTTCCAGGTGGAAAAGGACACATTGCAAAGACATTAGTTAAGTTGTTAGTTTAATTTAAATATTCCAACTGAAGCAATCTTCTAAAGCAGTGAAAAGCAGAACATTTCATAACCGCATGTGAAAGTAACATTTAATAAAATAAGAGGATAGTAGTTCTTTCCATTTCTTGTTCCTATATTTGTGACAATAAACCTTTACAGCTCCAGGGATTTAAGGTCTGGTTCCAGGTGACTTTAACTGGCACAAAACCTAATTGGTATATGAAACTTGCTTGCTACAGCATGAATTAAAGCATGCAATAAAAAATTAAGGGTAATCACAAAAAACAAAACATTACAAAATTATATATCCAAAATGTAGCATAGAGTGTAGATTAAGAAGAGTACACTACTGTAAATTAATTCATATTTGATCTTTGCCACACATTACCTAGATCTCCTAATCGAATCAAAACAACAACAAAACTTGCTCTAATAATAAACCTTACGTGCTTGGGCAGAAACTTTATTAAGCACCTCTCATCTACTAGTTAGGGAATGGAGGGGTGGCAGGAAGTCATTTCTGCTTGTATTTATCGGTAAAACTAAATTTCACGGTGACTTACTATTATGGTTGTTTAGTTTCGGTTATGATTAAATCCATTTCCACACCCTTGCCTGAAATTCTTCTAAGCAGGAAGTGACCTGTGGATGTATGACAAGGGACAAACACTGATACAAAGCAAACTGCCCTGAGATGGCTACATGCTCCCTCACAGGAGGAAGCAGCAGACATATCCCAAATATCCCAGCTGAAAAACAAACTGGGGTTGCTCTGGCTGGCTGGAAAATGCCACCAGTGAACAACTAACTGCATGTAACTGTCACAGAGTAAGATGACTTTCTGAACAAAAGTCATCTGCAGGTTATGTGACAAAAAGTCTAGTAACAGAGCTGAGCTCCAACAACTCAGAGGCACTGCTTTTATTTAATACTGAAAAGGGTGTGGTCACACATCCAACTTCTCAGCTAAACCTGGTCAGATAAGCATCTCTATTGACAATATTATCTTTGAAGGTGAAAGGTTATGAACAGGATCTTAATTTGTAGAGCAGCCAACTCTACACAATTTGGAGCATACAAGTAATTATGGAACTGCACTACCCTTTGCAGGGGAGGGTAATATGGTGGTGAAGGCAAGCTCACATATTCTCTCTCCTGCTACTGTGATTGAATCTGCACCTGTGAAAGGTATATACTGATTGGTTATGGCATAATTTTGAGGAGTGAATTGAGTGGTCCCACAGATTACCCACTTAACTAGTACTTCTCCTGGGTAGAAGTACTACCTTCTAAAAGACTTGTCTATTTACTTTGTAAACACAGTTGATGGCTCTTGGATTAGTAAGGAGACAGAAACTACATAGTGATTTGAAAAAGGAAAGTATAATATATTATTCTGAGAGGACTGGAGTAACAGGGAATTGGTTAGTGAGAGTTAAAAAGAATTCAAAATAATATAGGAGTAGTAGATATAAGGGGCAATCACTACCTACAAGGCTGAGATGAGAGCCCAAGGAAGAACCTTCCCCTCACCAGCACATAGATCCAGAGATCTCTACAGAAAGAGCAGTGTTGGCTCCTTGACAGTGGAAAAGTTACAGAGGTATCTCACTAGTGAAACTTGCCCAAAATCTGACCTGTGGAGTCCCAGAAGAAGCCATTCATAGGAAGATGTCCAACCCTGGAACTTGTTAGGTGCCGATGCTAACAGCTGGCTGCTGATGGCACCTGGAGTTAAGAAGCTGTGCTCTGCAGGAATGTAGTGCACTTTCATGTACAGCCTGGGCCAGTATGGTGCAGGTTGGTGCTTAGGATAAAATTTGGGTAGTTGGTGCCTTGGAAACCCAGTTTTGTGGGGTCCCCAATGTGCACATGTATAAGGCTAAACAAAGAGTGTATGGAGCAGTGACCTGGGCTGGGGAACAGGTCCATGATGTCTACGATTCCAGGGTACAACCCTGCTGTCCAAGTCAAGCTCTGGAGAAAGTGCAGGGGGCAGAGGTGTGCCAACTCTAGAGAAAGCTGTGCCATGCAGTTACCTAACACTAGAGAAAACTATGTGGAGGCCTAGAAGTAGAGAAAAAGGTATATGCTCAGTAAAAGCCTAGCCAGAAAGTCACCCTGAAACCAGGAAGGAAAAGTTTCTTCTACTTTCAGTATCCCTCCAGTGCCCTCTACTGACAAGGCTTAATTAACATCATGCCAGCCAGCAAAGGAGAAATATTTACAGATTTACAGAACCCCCCCCCCCGCCCCACTCCATTATTACAGAGCAGGAGAAGAGAATGAATTTACAGCTGAGAGACAATAAGCAGCATAGTCTACCCTTTTGACTGCTCAGTTTCCATACGCACACTTTCTCGCACATTTGAACTCCGGTGGAAAAACAAAACAAGCACCTAGCAAGATGCAAGCATCCTCCTTACAAGTGAAGAGGAACCCTGGAATGAGACACAGAATGCCAACAGCCATTGTCTCCAATGACAATGGGAATTACTTTTCAAATTCTGACACAGTCCCCACGTAATATTCAGTTACCTAAAGACTAAATTGTAAACTTAGTATCTAACAAATTCTATGCAATATTTTGTTAAAGAAAGAAAGAAAGAAAGAAAGAAAGAAAGAAAGAAAGAAAGAAAGGAAGGAAGGAAGAAAATGGGAAGGAGAGAAGAAAATATTGCCTCCAAAACACAAAAAACAAAAACCAAAAAAAAACAAAAGGCCTATTAAGTACAGTGACAACTGAATGCCCAGAAATGTTACTGAGGAGCCCCTAAATTTTTGTGAGTCTGATTACCCGCTGGTTCTCATATGCTTCACTAGGATACCTAAAGTAATTGCTACTTTCTGCTCATCAAATACAATCAGCATAATATTATCAACATAGTAAACCACTGTGATATCTTGTGGGATGTTGGGATAATTAAGATTTCTAGGACAGGAGAACTGACCTGGCCCTGAGACAAGACTGTGAAGATACAATGTTGGCCAAGCTAGATAAGAGTAAATTGCTTTGGGGTGCCTGGGTGGCTCAGTCCGTTGAGTGCCCGACTTCAGCTCAGGTCATGATCTCACGGTCCGTGAGTTCGAGCCCCGCATCGGGCTCTGTGCTGACAGCTCAGAGCCTGGAGCCTGTTTCGGATTCTGTGTCTCCCTCTCTCTCTGACCCTCCCCAGTTCATGTTCTGTCTCTCTCTGTCTCAAAAATAAATAAACGTTAAGAGAAAAAAAATAAAAAAAAAAAAGAGTAAATTGCTTTTGGTGGTCCTTGTAAATCGGTAAAGAGAAAAAGCAGTTAACCAAGTCGATAGCTACATACCAAATGCCAGAGGTAGTGTTGATTATATCAAGTAAAGACACCACATTCTGTTTCAGCAAGCACATTTGGAATCATCCAATGATTAAGTTTACAATAGTCCATTCATTAAGATCCATCCAACTTGGGCACAGGACAAATAAGTGAGTTAAATGAGATGTGATAGATAACTCAAGTCTTATTTCAAATCTTTGATGGTGGCACTGAGCTCAACAATTCCCTTCGATACAGTATTCTTTCTGATTTACCATCTTAGAAGGAGGGCAAGTTTTAAGGTCTTCCACTTAGCTTCTCTTATCACAACAGTCCTCAACCCATGACACTTAGAGAACCAATATAAGGATTTTGCCAGTTATCCAGGATGTCTACTCCAATTATATATTAAGGAAATGGGGAAATAGCACAGGGTAGATCTGCTGACCAGCTGGACCCTCCTGTGAGTCAGACTTTCGCTAAGACTCCACCTATTACCTAAATGCTATAACTCCACACGATGACTAGAGGGCCACAAGTGGTATTTTGGCTCCATAGGAATTGGTACAAAAGGTCTGAGTGTATTTTCTTTTCTCCAAAGCATAGCCTCTCTAATAAATGGTTATAGGTCCCTTTGGGGAAGGCTTTTGAGGAAAATTTGTGGTGTATGCTTGAAGCAATGGTGTAGCCTTCAAGACTGGCCTCAACTTCAATCAAAGGGCTCTGGGCCTGTAAATTGACTTAGGTTTGGAAACTGAGTGAGAAGTAATGATGCTCAACTGTGGCAACTAAAGCCAATGCTTTTTGCCACCAAGCCTAGAGTTTTTTCTGGCATCTACAACAAGTGATACTGTAGTACTGCCCATCTATTTCATTCATCACATTTGCAAAACAATGCCTTCTGATTATATCTATGTCCCAAATTTCCATTATGGTAGATACCTACTTTGTCCTTGGTGGTTAAATGCTGCCACTTGTCTTCTGCTACTATGGAATCCCATCATCTCCATTGAAACCAAGGAGCCAATCTTAATGGCCTACAAAGGAGAGCAACCACAGATTTTTTTTTTTTTTTTTCACTAATGCAGGGACTTCCCTCACTAATGTTTTTCTCAATATCTTAGTAAAAGGGAGAGTGTACTGGGCCTTGACATGGAATATAATTGGAGGATGGGCACTCAAGTTGCAAACAATTAAGTCCAGTGAACATTCCTTTTATGAAAGAATCCCAAATCTCATGAGTAGTAGACAATTTCTACTCATTCTCCCTTTTGAGGCCCCAGAATTTAAGGGATAGGGGAATAGGGGAGCAAGTGAGCAATTGCTCAATTGCTATCACTTTGCATTCACCTTTCTACAGGCTTAGCTATAACTCACTGGGTACATACTCATCCTCTACCTCTCAGCTTCCATTCTTCTCTAGAAAAAGTGTCAGCAAACTTTCCATAAAGGGCCAAATAATAAATATGTTTTGCTTTGTGAGCCATATGGTCTCTATTGCAACTACTCTTTTTGTGGTGCAAAACCAGTCATACACAATACACAAATGAATGGGCATAGCTAGTTCCAATAAAATTTTGTTTACAAAAACAGGTGGTGGATAGAATTTGGCCCAAGGTACTGTGCCAATCCCTAGAAATTCAAAATGGCTTCAATCTCAACATTTCTTTATTTCCCTGTGCTTACCTCTTCTCCATTAGCGTCCACATTCTCAGATGTAAAAGAACAAAACAGTTCTTCACAAATCCATAACATCATTTAAAAAAAGTAAGGCATAAAAGCAATGTCTGCCTTTATGATTAGGTTATTTTTGCACCTATTTTGAAACATGCAATATCCTTCCACTTATCTAGTCACCATCTGAAATACCTGCATTCCCCACTCCTCATGGTTAGAGTATGAAAAGATCTTATTAATACATGTTTCAGTTGGAAATAAACGAGTGTCAGACTGAACTTTTATTCTCCTTTCAAAAGCCAACTTCAAATAGGAAAATTTTCCTCATACATAGACAATTACCACACACTGAGGTCTATGAGAATACTGAATGCCCAGCTCCATATAGGGAAGGAAGGGGTACCTAACTCTGTGGGGTTTGTACTTAGTTCTTCTGGCAAAGGGGAGAAGCCCTGAGGGGTATTAAGCAGGGTGATGACCTAATTACAACTGAAATTTAATTAAATTTAATTAAATTTAATTTAATTCTTGGGGCCCTGGGTGGCTCAATCAGTTAAGTCCAGCTTTAGCTCAGGTCATGATCTCACAGTTCGTGAGTTCAACCCCCATATTGGGCTTTCTCCTGTCAGCACAGAGCCTGGATCCTCTGTCTCTATTTCTCTCTGCCCCTCTCTGACTGGCACTGCACACACACTCTTTCTCTCTCTCAAAAGTAAATAAACATTAGGGGTGCCTGGGTGGTTCAGTTGGTTGGGCACCTGACTTCGGCTCAGGTCTTGATCTCACAGCTCATGGGTTTGAGTCCCACGGTCAGGCTCTGTGCTGACAGCTCAGAGCCTAGAGCCTGCTTCAGATTCTGTGTCTCCCTCTCTCTCTGCTCCTCCCCTGCTTGTGCTCTGTCTCTATCTCTCTCAAAAATAAATATTTTTTTAAAAAGTAAACAAACATTAAAAAAATAAGATAAAATAAAATAAAATAAAACAAAATAAAATAAAATAAAATAAAATAAAATGATTATTCTTGAAACTGTTTTTAATATGGATTTGGTGGTGAGGGTGGTGAACCAGAGAGGAGACTGAAGGTGATTAGCAGACTATTAAAATTAATCCAGGTAAGAAATTGAGAAGGGGTGTGGAGGCTTGGGAAGAGATCCAGGAGGTAGAGTTGGCTAAATTCAGCAAATGAATCAATGTGGAGGCTGGAAAGGTTGTTAAATTGTGAATTGTGTAAGGATGGGTTCTTGACTTATTGAAAAAAGACCAGCTAATGAGTGCTCTCTGTTCTGGATTATCTGCAGTGGAAGAGCTGGAGTTAAAATAACAGGGCAAGGGGCTATGAATGCTAAAAGACTAATGACAGTGGGTAAAGGATATAAGAAGGAGACTGAGGTAATAACAGCAACAAGTCTTAACCAGTTCAAAAAGATGGGTCATATCTGAAAGCTCAAATAAAACAACGAAAACAATAATTTGCATTAGAAGCCCTCTCTGTACTATGAATTGCCCCTCACAAGGGTCCACTCTGCCATGAGGTATTTACTACCAGGTATTCTTCTACCCTTTACCCTATCCATCTGACTCAGAATTATCAAACTTGCATGGTCTCACACTACTCGCCTCCAACAAATTATCAATCAGGTATGAGGATAACTTCTAGAAATTTATCCCACAGATATGCTAATATGCAAGTAGAATGATAACCTGTAAGTCTGCACATTAAAGCATCATTTTAACATCAAGACACTAAAACAACCAATAACTCTACCAATAGGGAAATAAATTACAATAAATAAATTATGATACAGTCATATGATGGAATATTATGCCAGATTAAAAACAAAGAAGCTACTTTATATGCTGATATGAGGTTATCTCCACAATAAGTGAAAAATGAGATTCATTTGCATTTTTATGTATGCAATTTATATATATAACATATACTTTATTATATATACATATACACACACACATAGACACACACATGTATATATTATACATATACAATATATATATATATATATATATATATATGTAAAAGGAGCACTGTTTGCTCATAGGAAAACCAGGTATTAGAGGGCAACAGTTAAAAGAAGACTTATCATATATACGTCCTTAGTTTTTTTAAGTTTTGGACCATGTGGATAGAGTAACTACTAAAAAAATAAGCAGGGAAAAAATTGAGAGTAGAATAAAAATTTTCGGACAGGTAACATCTCAAATTTATTAAATTCCATTCATCATTTCTCAAGAAGCTACTAGGGGATGTGTTCCTACATGAGAAAGTAAACAACAAAATCATCGTATCTAAAAAATAGGGACTCCTTCAAAAATGTCAGCAAAGAAAAATCCCAAACAACTGCCATGAAACAGGCTTAGAAGGCAATAGGCCAAATTGGAACAAGAGAACAGAGAGCTTCAGAAGGGACCAATAAATCTGATAGGTTTGATTATGTGGAAGAATCATACTGAGAAGATATTGGAGTATATAGAAACAGAAATTGATACTCAAAAAACTAAGCTATTTTTTTTTCTTAAATGAATTATTAACTCTATGGTTCAAAAATTTTTACTCATACTCATAATACACTTGCTTGGCTCAGCAGTAAACAATATGTACACAATAATCATAAGTAAATACCAAAATGCAAACAAAAAATGTGAGAATTATATTCAGAGATGGAGGGAGAGCAAGAGGCATGTGTGCGCAAGAGCTAAATATTTATCTACTTTAATGGGAAGTCAGTTGATAATGTCAAACATTGATAAATTAAGAAATAGTAGTATAAGCACATTATTGCAAAAGGCAAATAGGAAGCAACACCTAAAAGAGGTTAAAGCATTCCTAGACGCAGCAGCACTGGGGGAAATGAGAGTTGACTGGATTTTTGTTGCTATCGCTGTTGTAAGGCTTTTAATAATTCTTTTTAGTTTTATTTACATTTAAGTAGGATAGAAGTACAGGACTTGGAATCAGACAGCTTGGATTGGAATATTGGCTCTGACATTTTACTGCCTCGTAGACAGAGGCAAATTACTTACTCTATTTTCCTGTCTCTAAAATAGGGAGAAAAATACCATGCACCTCATTGAGTGGCTTTGAAGATTAAATGTTTAATTCATGAAATTGTTTAAAATATGCCTGGCACATAAGTGCTTAATAGTAAAATAGTAAAGAAGGGGTAATACTTATTAAGACAACAAATATTATCTTCTGTTACTTGATAAAAATGTAAAGGCATTAATAACTGAAATCTAATTTTAAATATATGAGCCACATGTTAAAGTCTGCTCCCTTTCTCAGGAAACTTTAACTTTTTTAAAGTTAATACTCCCAGGTACTAAGTGGGAATTTGTTTCTTGAGGCTACAGTCTTCAATTTAAATCCATAGGCGGAAGCAGGAGGTCGGGGGGAGGCGAAGACTGGTGAAAAATTCTAGTTAGTCCTGGAAAAGGGGAGCTCAAACTGGAATCTGAAGGATGAGTTTTTAGCTAGATGGGCCAGAAGAGGAGGGAAGAGAGTTCCAGGCAGGGATGATGACACTTGCAAAGACCAGAGGCAGGAGGAGCGCATGGTCATAAAAAGGGCCAATAGAGCTGCAACAGAGTAACATGACACAGGTGTGTGCAGTAAGCAGAATCTCAATCGTGCCAGGCCTTTAGGCTGAGTGAAGGAGTCCGTCTAATCCTAAGGCAACGAAGGGCTTTAAGCAGTTTTGAATGTTTTGAAAAGATCCCTCTGGGAGCAGCATAGGGAACTAACCAGAAGGAATTCAGGTAATCAATAGGGAGGCCATTTGTAAAAATCCAGGCAAGAGATGTTGATAGTGACAAGAGTGGAGAAAAGTAGATGGATTCGAAAAATATTTATTTAAGAGGTAAAACTGACAGAATGACTTTTTTTTTTTTTTGGTCTAGTCTGATTAAATTACATTATTTAAGTAAAAGTTGCTCCTCAGGTAATTCCTCACCAATAGCAATATACTCAGTTGTACAACATTTATAAAGTAAAACTATAAGACATTTCAATCACAAAGTTAACTTTTCACTTGTAAATGGTAAAACCCAGATCTTGGAACAAAACCAAAAGCCACAATAATATGGAATTCAAAGGAAGAACATGGAAATATCAGCAATCTAAATTAAATAGACTAAGTACAGTGAAACAAGTTTCCTAAATCCTCAATTTCTGTGGTCGCTGCCCAATAGGAAAGCAAATATACTGCCTGCCCAATGCCTCTCCCCTCCCTGTGCCACTTTTACTCCAATATTTTTACTCCACAATAGACTTAGACGAAAGAAAAATATTACATGCTTTGCAAATATCTAAATGGGTGTGTATGTGTACACAGGCACAAAAGCAGACTATATTAAATCACATATGTAAAGTGCATGATAGGAGTATGCATAAGACATCGCTCCTAGCCCAGATGTATGTAAAGGGGGGGGGGATACAGTTTCCTAAGTGAAGTGAGGCCTCAATTGAGTCTTAAGAGCTAAAAAGAGGTATAGAGGTAACATCAATGGGGGGGGGGGGGGGGTTAAAAAAAAAAAAGCACATAAGAAAAAGCATTGAAATCTGTTGTTGGAACATAAAATTTGATTTATGGAGTAGAAATCCATAGGTAAGCACGGGTCAGATTCTGTGAGATCATTTTAAGGACCATGGGTTCTATCCTGAGTTATGTGAAGTTATTAATAGGTTTAAGCAGAGGAGAGAGACATCCAGGTTTACATTTTTACAGATCATTAGTGGAGGGGTTCTGCTGAGGATGGATTTGAGCATAACACCATCTGCTGAGATATTAGGTAGCAGGTAGCTATGGTACCCCATTTAAGAGTTGATGAGACCCTGAACTGGAGTGGAAGTAGAAGAATTTGTGGGGGAGGGGCAGAGGAAGAAGGGCAAAAAACGTTAACAGATTCAGTGATATGATAGTTGTGGAGGTTAAGAAAAGAGAGTTAAAAAATGACCTCTGGATTTCTGACATGACACCTGGATAGTGGGACAGATCCATAACCCATTCTCCAAAATACCTGGAGCCAAATATGTTTTAAAATTCAGAACATTTTGGATGTTAGAAAGGAGATATGGTTTACACACCCAATATAACAGTGTACCCCCAACAGGGCCTGGAACAGTACCATGTAATTAAACACATTCCACCAAGTGGAATAGATGATAAAGAGCTCCCTGACAGTAAATTTAGGTTTTGTAGCAAATTGAGTTCAAGTGTTGCTGACAAAAAAGTTATCAAAAACATTTGGTTTTCCAGGGTTTTTTTTTTTGTTTTTTGTTTTTGTTTTTCTTTGGTTCGGGTTGGCTTTGGAATTGTGGATAAGAAATGATAGATGTACTAACACCTGTAAATAAAACATAGGAAGTAAAACAGGCTGTTTTTGTTTTTGATGGAATGAAGGTTCTGGTTTACTCAGGTATGATCTCAGATAATTATGATATCTTAAAGATGTCTAGGAAGCAATGGGCTAAATGAACAAATTAGTTGGGACAGTTTGAAACGAAAACAATTACAAGGAAAATGTACACTCAGGGAAATATTCTCTATTTGGTGCCAAAACTATGAACCCAACTCAGAGAATGACTCAAGGAGACTTCATCTGTCAATAGACACTAATGACCTCGAATTGAGAGTCCTATTTGTCTTTGCTTTACCACATAAGTTAATGCATTTTGGTCTCTTGCCATTGTTGGCATTGATTTGAATTCAATGTTGCTATTAACAGTACATTAATTTTGTTAAAATTAATCAAATTATATAAAAGAATTATTCTGGTATTAACTAGACGCATAATTAGGTGATTGGAAATATGTCCTTCTCAATCAGATTTTCTAACCATAAAAGATCTGTCATAACAAATGCATTTCTACACTTTACGAACCAAAAAACTGACTATGTTCTGAAGACGATTTGGGGGTTGATCATTTCCAAAATATTAAATATACTAATTTTCTTTTAGAGAAAAATTCCTTCTACCAGGAATTAAAATTAAATTTTTCTATGGAAGGCTTAATCATCCCATGAGAGTTTCCAAGCCTACATCCCTACAGATCCTTAGAGATCTAATCTAATCTCTCAATCTCCCAATCTAATCTTTTTAGGGCATAGGGGTCTGATTCCTAGAATTTGTCTCCTGTTTCACAGTAAAAGAAAAATATATACAAAATCTTAACAGACTACAAACCAATAATAAACTGGCTTATGTTTACTCTAATAGTTTTTTAAGCCTCTGTCTAGCACTATTAACATAGCCATAAAATTTAGAATTTGGAATAGAGGTGGGCAGAATTATTATGTTTTTTTTTTTTTTAACGTTTATTTATTTTTGAGAGACAGAGAGAGCCAGAGCCTGAGCGGGGGAGGGGCAGAGAGAGAGACAGAGAGACAGACAGAATCCAAAACAGGCTCCAGGCTCTGAGCTGTCAGCACAGACCCTAACTCGAGGCCTGAACCCACAAACCGTGAAATCATGACCTGAGCCAAAGTCAGAGGCTTTGAGCCACCCAGGCACCCCAAATTATTTTTCACTTTCAAACTTTCACTTGATAATTGCTACCATCAAAAATTCTTCAGAAAAACCCTTCCAGTTTTCCCTGTCCCTAAACATACTGCATACACTATGCTGAGGATCCATTTAAAATACAATAATGTACAGTGAGGTTTCATGCAGTTCCTTGTTTGAGAAATTTAGTCTAGCACCAGATCCTAGAGTCTAAAGCCCTTCAATAAAAGTTTAATGAGGAATGATGGTATAATTCTACATTTTTAAAATATACAGTTTGTTTTTCTTTCTTTCAAGTATGTGTGTGTATATGACATAGTATGCTGATAGAAAAATCAGCCTTAAAAGTACAAATTCAATAGGATACTGCTATTTGCATTATAGGTTCTAGCCCAACTGTGGTCCTAAAAGTCAACCAGTGTGTTGAGATCAGTATTTTAAAAATAAGATAATAGAGAAAATCCACGTTATGAGCCTAAGTATTGTTTTGTGAGCCTTGTTTCATATATATACACAGAGAGTATACTGCATTGAGGCATAGAATTCATTTCTTATTGAGGATTGCAATCCAAAAAGAAGTTTTAAAAATACTAATGTTGAAGAAGTATGCTTGCCAGCCAAAACTCTAGAGTGTTGCCAATGGAGGGATGGCCCTGGGTTACTGCCTTATAAAATATATTTTAAGCCAATACAATAAAAGATCAGAAGACTAAATTGTGTTGTCCATGTTGACTCAAAAAATTAACTGTGGCTCTGAAAAACCAAGAAAGGATTAAAAATCTCAATCCACATGGCATCTTCAATACACATGTGAGAAGAGGAGTGACATCCTCACTCACTCTCCCTGGAGTCCGGCATCCTCTGGACAAGTAGAAATTAGGGTAAATCAGAGCTGGACAAAGAACAATGGAGTATTCTGTACTTACAAAGGCCTTACAAATTATACAAAAGACAAAAAGATAAACATCTTTTTTTTTTTTCAACGTTTATTTATTTTTGGGACAGAGAGAGACAGAGCATGAACGGGGGAGGGGCAGAGAGAGAGGGAGACACAGAATCGGAAACAGGCTCCAGGCTCTGGGCCATCAGCCCAGAGCCCGACGCGGGGCTCGAACTCACGGACCGCGAGATCGTGACCTGGCTGAAGTCGGACGCTTAACCGACTGCACCACCCAGGCGCCCCGATAAACATCTTATGATAAGTGAGAGTGAGGGTGGTGAAAAGTAAAGATAATACGACTCTTGAGTCAAGTCTTTGGAATAATAATAATGCCACTAACTTGCTGGGTGAACTGAAATTAGAATCTCTCCCTCAGCCTTGGTTTGTCATGAACTGGATGGATTGACTATCCAAACTGAGAAGAGGATCCTGAGGTGGGTAGGGGTAGAGGAGATTCCTGATTTAAGGCCTCATTACCTTAATCTAGGGAAGTATATTTTTTTTCTACTTTACAGATAATTTAACTGAGGCACACTGTTACTCTAATGCAAACATGTCACATTTCTCCCTTAAGAGTAAAGGTAGTCTAGAAACATCTGGCTCAATAATCAATGAGGTTTAAATTAATACTCTAAACTCAGGGAACAACACCTACACCTAATTTGTAAAGAATATTTAGCATAGGTATTTCTCTGTATGGAGATGAGATTAAGAGGGCAGGCCAGGATCTTTTGACATAAGCAGAAGGCACTGGTTGAAAATATCATTAATAATCATGTCCTGTTTGTGTGGTTGTCATGTATCTTTAATTGCACCTCTATGAGTTGTTAAGGCATTTTGTTAAGTGTGCAGTTTGAAATACATTTTTAAACCTCAGTGAAGATAGAAGTAAAATGCAGGCAATGGAATTGCCATTCATTATGAGAAACTTCTATGTAAAAATACTAGTTAAAGCGATATAAAAAGAAAGATGCTTGGTACAAATAAACTGTTCAGAATGTTTAGTGCATATGCTAGACTTCAGATATTAAAAGTAAAAGTTAAGTTTAAAGAATTCTAATTGTAGGGTATGACTTTAACCTCATGTGTTTTAACCACAGACTCAAAGAAAACGTACACAGTAAATGAAGCAACACATTCTCCCACAAGCAGAAATTCTCAAATGAAAACGCAGCAACTTTCTTATTTTTCCACAACAGTATTTGAACGCAAGTGTCTTCATTATATGTATTATAACTTTTATAACAAGTTACGTTGGCTTCATAACATTTTCTAAAAATCAGAAAAGCTGTTAACCTACGGGGTTCTAAAAACAGAAATAGTTATTTGAAGAGTTTGAAGTGAAGTGTTTTTGAGGAGTTTTGAGGGAGAAGGAAGCAAAAGGCTATAAGGTAAGCACCAGTTTCACCCTCAATTCTTAAGCTTTAGAAAAGCCTAATTAGGCAGGGAAAGGAATTTGGGCCTGGCACACCCAGGTTCAGACGTGGCAGGATCCTGAAACAAAGTTTTTCTGAACCTTTGAGTCATATGCCACAGGCAAACCAGAGCCGCGATATGCAGGTCGTTAAGTCAACAGGTCCTTTAACGAGATGGTGTGCGGTTGGTGAGTGGCAGTTGGATTTCTTCCTGCCACGAAGAAAATAACTCTACTCGATCAAACCGGAAAGTGGGCGCAGCTCTGGCTTAGGGAGTGCACCCGGAAAAGTGCAGAGAGAGAGAAACAGACAGAGACAGAGGGATGTCCGCGTCCCGACCACAGAGCGCTTTCCAAACCACTCGGAAACCATTTAAATGGCTCGGGCGGCCGCGGTTTCCAGCCCAGGACTGTCTGGGGTCCGGCTGGGAAAGTTGCCTGGCAAAGCCATGCCCTTTCCCGTCGCGGGTTTGCTCCCCCCACCCGGCACGGGGGCGAGAGGAGACCAGCAACCTGTTAGCCCGCGTGCAAACGCGGCCACCTTGCGCCTGGCCCGGCCCCTCCGACCCCGCACTCCGGGAGACTCTCCCAGGGTCAAGCTGCGGGCCACCAGGACTCGGGCCCCGGTCCGAATCCTCTGGAGCCTCCCTACAGAGACTGTCAGGGGCGACAGGGCTACCCCCGGAGCGCCACCTGCCCCGACCTCGGGCGCCCCTTTCGGCCTCTCCGGAGGGGCAACTGAAACACCGCTCTCGAGACCACCCCCAACCGGCCACCGGGACCGTACCCCTCTCCCCACCACGTGAACCTCGGCGTCCGTCTGCCCAGGGTCTCCCGGCCCCCGCCCCCGGCCCCAGCGCCGGCCCGCCCGCTTACCTGGCGGGTGGGCACAGCAGGGCGGCGGGAAGCAGCGGCCGGGCGGGCGCTGGACGTGGGCCGGGCGCCAGGTGCAGGTGGCGGCGGCGGCGGCGCCTCCGGTTGCTGTCGCTACTGTTGCCGCTCAGTCCAGCTCCTCCTCCGCCGCCGCCGCCTCCTGCCTTCCCGCTGGGCCTCCTGCGTTGCCAGGAGAGGCCGAACCGAGGCTCCGCTTCCTCCTGGAGTCTCCCAGGTGAGCTCCAGCCTGCGACGTCGGCAGGGGCGAGGCCCCCGTCCCGCGCCTGCGCGCCAGCCTCCTGCCCCGCCCAAGCCCTACCTGAGCGCTCCAGGTGAGGACCGAGCACCGCGCGCGCAGGGTGGGGGAGCCGTCCGGGCGGAGCGCAGCCGCCGCGCGGCTTCCCTCTCCGCAGACGGCGAAGCTGGTTCTCCTAGAGGGGCGCGTGCCTCCGCCCGTCTACATTTGAGGAGTCCCGCACCGACCTGGTGCCAGTGGGCACCTTGTAACCAGAACACGGTCTGGGTCCTTGGGGAACCAGAGGGTCTAGATTGCCCTCACACACGTCTTCCCTTCTCTAAGGTTCGCCAAAATGAAGGGGTGCACCGCCCGGAGACCGGGGGGTGGGGGGGCCAGTGCCCCCCGAGAGCCACCTCATGACGGCTGCAACTGTTGTCTCGTATGGTTTCCTCGAGCAAGGTTCAGCAGCTTCTGTCACCAGTTAGGTTCGTGAGCTATTGGGTGAGCTTCCTTCCCATGTACTAGTCTTGATTTCATCACTTGACTCACTTCAGCGCAGCTAGTGGTTTCCGTTTCTGTAAGCGCGCGCTCTGGTAGGGGCGCCTCCCGTCCAAAGGAGGAGCCTCCCTCTTCCAAAGAAGAGCCTCTGGTATTTGGCAGAGCCTTGCTAACTTGGGGCGCACCACCCCTTCCTGGGCTGCTATAGAAAGGCAAACCGATTCCCAGATGGGAGAGCGAGCAGCAACAGTACAGAGAAACCTGCTGTCCTTGTTTGCAAAGACACGGGTTTCCTGGAGAGGTTTTGCTTCTCCTGGAGGTTTGCTTGAAAGCTCATCTACTGGGAGGGTGACGATGCAGACTCTAGGGAGATAGGGGATTTTGCCGTTGTTTTTAAAGACATCTTTTTTTTTTTTAGACAGTATTTTTTTTTTCCTTTTATGATATTTACAACTTTGTTTCAGCCTGCCTTCTTCTGTTATGACAAACATTGACACACCCAAAACCAGAACTTAAAAATGACCCCTAGGGGCACCTGGGTGGCTCAGTCGGTTAGGCCTCAGACTTCGGCTCAGGTCATGAACTCACAGTTTGTGGGTTCGAGCCCCGCGTCGGGCTCTGTGCTGACAGCTCAGAGCCTGGAGCCTGCTTCAGATGCTGTGTCTCCCTCTCTCTGCCTCTCCCCTGTTCGCACTCTGCCTCTCTCTCTCTCTCTCTCTCAGGGAAAAATATTTAAAAAAAAAAAAAAAAAAAAACAACTTTAAAAAATGACCTCTATACCTTCTTATAAACTCATCCAGTATTTGGCTCTAATCTTCAATGTACATAGGAATAGAAATAGAAATAGCCGAAAATGTTTTAGTGGCATGCTTAATTACATGGTGGCAGGTTTTTGTGTAGTTTAGTTCTGGCCTTCCTCCTGTATTTTGACACATACACTTATGGTTTCTATTTATTGGCATATTAGTGTTACATATGACCTAAAATTAAAATTTAGAAATACTGGTTAGTATAGTATCAGTAGGTGTAACTTTAGAACGTGGCTAGTCTGACACTGGGCTTAGCATCCATGGTACTATTTTATACCACAGCTATGAATCTGATTTAACACTTTAGTTTTTTGTCTTGTATATTGTAGTTATTTTGCAAGCATCAAGGAACCTTTCTGTGCTTGTGATATTTTAATATCAGTACCTGCAAGCAGTTTTTAAGCTTTCCCTCTCTCCCCCGCAAAACATTCAGGAACTGCTTATGTGTATTACCATATTAACTTGATAATATTTGTCTTTAGATCCAGAGCTGAAAATACTACCTACCCAAATCCACCCTACCCCCCCCCCTTTTTTTGAGGTTCTGCCATTTTCTTTGTTGTTTGCTTCTAGATGGAGATTAAAGTCTCAGTCTTTGGGAAATTTGGGAGAAATCCTAAATGTATAACCACGGAGTCTGTATCTCTTGTCTTGCACCACCCATCTCTGAATGAGGGAGGAGCCAAAGACTATGAGAGTTTCGATGTCCCACCAGGCAAAGAGCAACAATTTTCACCAACAAGAGCAGAACGGAGCAAATGGATATAGAAAAGCAATTTGGAATCCAAGGACTGAGATTCATTGACAGCAAGACTAGTACAGTCAAATAATAACTGTAAAGAGAAGCTAGAGCAGATCTACAAAAAGAGAGAGCAAGCAAATAGGACCAAAATACTGCATGAGGGGTAAAAAAAGAACAGAACAAATATAAAAATCAGGAGTTACTAAAAATTGACTGCCAGCTTTACAATGGAGACAGATAATTTAAACAAGGAAAGCAGTGTTGTTTGGGTCTGGCATATCTACTAGCATTGCACATAGTATTTCATTTCATTCTGAAAGCAAAGTCTTAAAACTAATAAAAGTTTTTTACTTTACAATAAAATTCAAATGCTGCAGGCCCAGAAAAAAAAGCATGATGCTGCAACGTTTAATGCCCTAAATCCAGTGAGATGAAGGGTTTTTGAAAGTATCATCCCATTTAAAGATTATGAAATAAAGAATTTGTTTTATAAAGGAGAAATTAGTATTTCTTTATAAAATAAAACCCAGGAAACTTAGTGTAGACATGCTTCTCAGAAACAAGGTTGTTGTAATTCTACATGTTTGGCATGTAATGGCAGCTAAAATAGAAAATTAAGATGATTCATACAGGAAAGAGAAACATTTCTCTCTCTCTCCACACACACACACACACACACACACACACACACACACACGGAGAATTAGCTGTAAAATTCTTATGTATATAGATTTAAAATAATACTGTTTAATAATTTTTGTCAACATTTAAATTAATGCCAAGACTGGTATGTAACACTTAGTAGGTACTCAATAAATATTTGTTAAATTAATAAATTGATCCATTAAATACCATGAAAAACCCATTATGCCTAATGTCTTACACAGAGTACAAGTCCAAAGAATGGTTTAACCAAACAGTATGGAGAAATAATCTAGGGCAAGTAAGAATGATAGACTAAGAATTTGAGGGACAGCATCTAGTAACAATAGCTATCAGTTATTTATCATCCTTTCAAAAGGCACTACACAAAGCAACTTATACTCGTACAAGTTACTTTACTTCTGGGCTTAAATTTTCTCTTTCTCAAAATGGTACAAGGTGATCACCAAGTGCCTTTACACACTGATGCATGTAAATTCCATGATAATTGTCATGCAAAAAAATCCTCTGGATATAAGAATAACAATTAATGGAAAACAAAGATGAAAGAATGGGAATCACTTAACTGAGAAATTTTAATTCATAAAATTAGTTATAATATACAGTGTAACTAGTAAAAGTATTAAGATTCACTAAGTCCAACTTTAAATGTTTTTAGTTTGTTAATTGTTTAATTGTTGGTTACCCTGGGCTTAGCGACTTGAGCTTGAAACATATTGCCTGCCTGATTTAGCCTTTAAAAACAATTTTGCCTTATGTGGAAACTGGAGTCTCCAGTCAGGATCTCAAAGTCAAATTGAGAGTTTTGGCTCAAAGACTAAACAGATTGAAATAATTTCTACTAAAAGAATTGAAAGGCTATTGATTTAAAAGGAGAATAGTGTTGGTATCATAGTGAAGAGCCACAAATATGTGGGTTTTTTTTATAACTGTTCAGCATAATTCTGCATTGAGTTTAAAATAAGAGTTAAAACAGTAAAAACATGAAGAGATTATTTTTAGTACGAACTTTTTGAGACAGTATCTTGTATGAAGATGACCTATGAGGGTCCCCCCGCCTCAAGAATAGCAACAGAACAACCATCTGGGACTTTCGAAGAGGTACACATTTCTGTGAGTGTGCTTATTGACTTAAATTGCAACAGAACTATGTCTTGTTAATCTTGTATCCTTAATGCTTGGCACATAGTAGGTGCTCAATAAATATTTGATGAAATGGATTGGGTAGAGTGCAGAGTTTCAAGCTTTTAAGCATTAGCATAAGAGCAAAAAGAAATACCATGCTGAGTCAGGCTAATATTCAATCTAGCTAGCTCAAATTCTGACAGTGGCATCAAAGGATTTTTTCTGGGAAAAGATAGTGATAGTCCTGCATGATGTTGACCTTAGATATGTACTCCAGGTGTCCCTGACTCACTCTTTCCTAATTGATCTTTGTCTGTAAAATGACTTTTTAAATTATAAATCAATTCATATTTATTTTAGAAAAATGAGAAAATACAGATAAACTAAAAGGAGCCAGTTGGAAACATCCCCAAATTCCTCCCATGTAGATGAATCAGTGCTAACTGCCAGACCCTTTTTTTTTCTTCTGTTTATCTCTCCAGATACTTTTGAAAAACTAGGGAGAGTGGAATGGAAGATATAGGGGGAGACAGAAACATGTTTTTAAAATAAAAACTAGGTCATATTGGGATCTTGTTTGGTAGACAGTTTTCTACTTATCTTTTCATGTCAATAAATTCATTTTTTGCAACATGCTTTCTTTTTGTATGAATGTATTTATTCAGTCACTTATTGGATGATGAAGATTGTTTTCTAATTTTGCTATTGCAAACCATGCTGTGATGATCACATTCTTTAGTGTTCTCGCTCTTCATCTGTTGAAACATTTACAATGATATTCTTCTGGCTCTATTAAACTACTTTGTATCAGCCATCCAAGATCCTAAACAATGATGATAGCAGAAGAATCATATCACAAAGACAAATCATAGGAAATATATTAATGATTTAACATTTCCTATTTGTAAAAATATTAATCCTTGTTACCAAAACATGCTTTATGTAAAGCATGCTTATTTTGATTAAAATCTTGACACTTTAGAAATAGGGAAGTAGAATGTGCCCTTACTATGGAAAAGTCAGATCTCTTACCTTCTCCTGATGATACCACATTCAGATTCCTACTTCTGAAAATCTGTGTGTCTCACTTCACTTCTCCAAATCCCATCCAGCCCAGCTGAAGGCCCTAGCCTCCCATGGAACCTCCTAAATCAGCCCAGATAGCCTTGATATTTCTTAATTCCAGTGCACTGTCATAAAATAAACTTCCCTCCTCCCTTGGTCCTTGCCCCCCTCCTTACTCCAATATTGTGAAGAGAGAACTATGGAGAGACACTACCTGCACGTGATATCATTTGTTGCCCAATAAGTTATGATAAACTGGTAAATAACTTATATCATAGAAGCTAGGGATGTTCTTGTAGCATAATAGGTCTAAAGCATTAGACCAAAAGAAATAGCATCATTGTAATTACAGAGAAATGTTGATTTTTCATGCATATTAGAAGGAGAATTTTGAAGGAAATTATGTTTTTTCAGTGTCTTTGATTTTTAATTTATTAACAGAAAACTAATTTGCTACCCGAGATAGGATCTCATCAACATACCTCCTTCTCTACATCTAGTCACAAAATCAGAATGTACCTGTTCTCCATTCCCAACAGTTTCAGCAGACTCTAAGACCACATCACACTTTGTGCCTCTGCAAAGTTTTAGGGACAGGGGTTCCTGATCTGTAACGACATTTGGGGTTGACACAAAAAAATCACTGCTAGGGAAGGAAGTTTGTTTATTTCAATTGGAACAGTTGGTGAATAAAAGAGAAAAGGGGAATGGGAATGGAGATACCATAGAAAGAGGTTAAAGGGCTTAGAAATGACAGAGAAGGAGAAGAGTAGAGGACAGAGGAATCACCTGTGTGGAACATCTTCTCAAGGATTAAGGAGAATCTTTGGGGACACATCCCCCCAAGGTCTGGTAATGTGGCTTCACTTCTGAGAGTGAAAAGGGAGAGGAGGTAAACCAGGAACAACATCCAAATTCTTTCCCTTTCCCCTTCTCCCCACCTCCCCCCCACCCCTGACCCCCACTGAAAACTCTGTACAGCTTTGGAATGATTAGCTAACTTCTGTGATAAAGATTTTAGCATTCATTGAGATACGGTATATATTTGATTCACAGTAAGATCATATCCAACAGGACCTCTCTTAGCAGCCTAAACAGTATTTTGTGTAAATTAGAAAATTTCATCTATGGGCAGGAAGAGTCCACAGGTACCTGGGTTGGCAAGTGGATGACCCCTTCCTCATAGTAGATGCAAATCTACACCAGAGCATCCATGAGCTGAATGGATCCCAGTCTACATTTCAGATCTACTTGTCTTTTGGCAGGATACTTTTATGCAGGGCACAGCGTTCACAACCTGGTGTCCAATCAGGTGAAATCTGTTTTCTGGAGTATCTGGGGTAACTGTGCCACTTGTACTGACCGATAGAATGTAGTGGAAGTAATGTTATGTCCCTTCCAAGGCTATGCTTCTTCTGTGAAGAAGCCTGCAGTGAAAGACCATGTAGAAAGAGACACCTAGCTGTCCCAGATGTTTCAGCTGAGCTGAGCACAGACACCAGCCAACAACCAGCTAAATGCAACTTTATGACTGATCTTAGGCCAATACCAGCAGAAGGGCCACCTGGTCAACCACCAAAACCATTAGAAATATTAATTCATTGTTGTTTTAAGCCACTAAGTTAAGGGGAAGTTTATTTATTTGTTTATTTATTTATTTATTTATTTAACTATTTCCTCTAAACTTGGTGTCTCAACAAGAGTAAGGACATAAGCACCTTTTACATTTGTGCACCCTCTGTATTCTCCCTGTTCATACAGAGAAAGCTTTGAGATGCAAAAGCTTGGATTTATTGGAATTTTGCAAGTCTAAGCCTTGAATGATTCTGCACAAAGCATGTATTATTAACTATATATTTTAAAGGATATGTGCTCAGTCTGAATCCATTTTCTATCCCCACCCCAAATCTTGATAAAATTTGTGCAGAATGGGGAAAAAGAAGAAGAGTCAGGGTGGATTAGAGACAGGGGCATTGGCAGCATGCCTGAGCCAGAAGCCCTATAACCTCACCATGCAGGAATGCTATATTGCACAACTACTTGGTCTACCATTCATAGAAGAAGAGGTACAGGAAGGCAAACTTGACCCTAAAAAACAGGCTGTGAAGGGACTCTGAGAGCAAAAAACAAAAAAACTCCCCTGGAGAGCAGTAAGACCCCAGGGTTATTTCTTGCCCAATGTTGAAGAATGGTAAGAATAGAAAACATTTCTAAATGGGGTATTGAACAGCTCCATAGCCCTCTTGTGCCCCAGGAAGATTTAGACAGTCCCCAAAATGTTTTCCAATGCAGGAGAGAATGATTTCGATCTGGGTGTTTTTATAAATTAAATTTTATTGGAAGAGAGGCATTCCCATTCTTTTACCTATTGTCTATGACTGCTTTGATGCTACAAGGCAGAGTTGAGTAGCTGTGTCAGAAACTGCATGATCTACAAAGCCTAAGGTACTTATTATATGGCTTTTTATAGGAAAAAAAAAAAAGCCAATCCTTATTTTAGATGAAGCACAGAGAACTGGGAAAACCTAAATTTTGTGGGATAATGCAGACCAAAAATGAAATGTGTAGACCATGACTAAAAGGTGCATTGGAACCAGGATGTAGTATCAGTAGATCACAGCCTGGATACCTGTGATGGCCTAATGCCAATTGTCTCGCACAAATATATTTCCCAACTCCCATCCCGTACTTGGAACCTCCTAGGAAGGACCTATGGAATGCAGCGTGTTCCTCGTGAAACAGGGGAAATCCCAGACTTACTGATAATTATTACTACCTGGTGGAATAGGGGCTTGAAAGAAAATAAGCTTAGGTATAAACATAAAAAATAATTTTACATTGAGTTTCTTATATATCTGATTCTGTCTTCAAAAACTAGCACCCTCTACAAAGGCTTCCATAGTTATAAGCATAAAATGGATGCAAAAGAAATCCATGTTGAATGTTTAGCCTCAGTGGGGTTTCCTTTGGTCTCTTACCTTGTAAAACTGCATGATGGCACTGCCTTTTCATATAGGAAGTATGTATTCACAACTCATGTCTTATATAAGCTTTCTCTGACGGTGATGATGTACATTCCTTTTTAGTTCCATTGCTTCCCTCCATTGTAAGTTTTTGTTTTTTAATGTTTTTTTTCCGAGACAACCATTCTCTTGTTCCAAAAGTAAAAGAGAATAGTGGTTGGAAATCATGTATGAAGTGAGTAGGAGGAGATGGTGGGGCGGGGATCCTGAGGTCTGTGGTTTATGTTACAAAAAAGACTGGTAAGATCTTTGGATGAAAAGGAAGTTGCTTATAATCTGTTGCGATCACTTTATGTTCCTGCACTGAGAAAATGTTACTTCCTGCTTTGAGCTGGGATGTGGAGCAGGGAGAACATTTACTGCGTACTAACTTCATCCCAGCAATTATTCCTACGTTATCTCATTTAGTCTCCACAAAACTCCTGTATAATCTTTCGGGTGAGGAGCTCAAAGATGTACAGCTAGTAGAGTGGGACTGGGTAAACAGGTCTGTCAGACCCCAAACCCATGCTCTGTCAACTACATCATGTCATAGAAGTTTTAAGATTCTTTTATCCTGAATCGAAGGGTAAACGATTTTGTGTCTTCAGCTTGTCTTGAAGGCATTCATTGACAATTTCTATTTTCACAGTTTCTATTTCACTCGTAAATGATAACATATGGAAAAGTTAAGCAATATATGTTTTTTTTCTTCTACATATAAATCTTACATCTTCAAGTATATTAAAACCAAAGTTGTTAATTTTGTTTCATATAAAGACTCCCTTAAATATAAGATGCTATGAAACCAAAACGCAAACACACTGATTTCTACAATCAAAACATTGAGGATCATGGGAATCCCTAGACAACAAAAGAGGATAAAAGAGAGCATGAAGCTATTTTAATACAGTTCTCTTTTTTAACAATAGATACAAGAATTGTTCATTTAGACACTTTATGTACAACTTTCAGTGTAACAAAGATTCCCCCCAAAATGGTTAAAATTATGCTATAATTGTATAACAACTGGTAATGTTATATTTAAAACTGTAAAATCCTCCAAAGTACTGCTTTGTACTATTTAATACTATAATTTTGTCCATTTAGTTATAACTAGAAAAATGTAAATAAAATATCTCCAAATTGGTATTTTGACGTAAAAAATAAGAGTCTGTTTCTTTCATGTAATACACAAACTTCCATTGAAAGTGAAATACTTGTGGGGCGCCTGGGTGGCTCAGTCGGTTGAGCATCCAACTTTGGCTCAGGTCATGATCTTGGCGTTTGTGAGTTCGAGCCCCACGTCGGGTCTGTGCTGACAGCTCAGAGCCTGGAGCCTGCTTCGGATTCTGTGTCCCCCCCCCTCTCTGCCCCTCTCCGACTCACACTCTGTCTCTCTCTCCTTCAAAAATAAAAAACATTAAAAAAAAAATTTTTTTAAAGAAGAAAGTGAAATACTTGTGAAGAATTTGGGACCAATAGTTCTTAATTAAATCAATCTCTTGACAGAAGCAAAACTGTGAATTGAGAAGATACAACAAAACTCAGTAATATAAAAAATGGAATTATGAGTTTTGTAGTTGTATTGTATTGTAATTTTGTAATTGTATTGTATCGGAGGCCACCAAAACACACTAGATAGATGTATGGAATTGCAGTGCGTGGGCTGTATTTAAGAAATCATTCTAGGGCGCCTGGGTGGCCTGTTAGGCATCTGACTTCGGTCCAGGTCATGATCTCACAGTTTGTGAGCTCAAGCCCCGCTTCAGGTGAGACAATCTCTCCCTCTCTCCCCCTCGCTCACTTACACCCTCTTTCTCTCTCCGAGAGAGAGAGATCATTCTAGAGGTCCATAATATAAAGATATTCAGTAAAAAGGTAGACCAAAATAAGAATCATCATGTATGAATAATGTTTTACAACATCTGAGTGAGAGAGTTTTCAAAATAACTCTTCATTTCTAAAGATCGTCAAATACATAAGACTTGAGAGAAGCTGTCAATTTGTTATGGAATTTGACCTTTGGTAGCATCACTGACCGTAATGAACTGGACTGACCAGTTTTGCCATATTTTTCCTAACAGCAGTTAAACACTACCATAATCTCACAGAAATCAGGAAATTATGTCCCAGACCACACACAAGTAGCTGAGTTTTAAAGGACTGAAAGATTATGTTTTTAAAATATTTTGCTTAAATACAATAATGGCAATGGTTGTGTAGTAGTCTTTGCTTTTTACTGGTTTTACCAAATACTGAGGAGTTTCAAAAGAACATTTATTGAATATATACTATATATAAAGAATGATTATGCCAGAAACAGCTGTGTACCTACCACCTATTAAAGAGAAACAATATTATTCTGATGCCTTCTGTGGGACCCTCTCGGATCCAACTTTTCCTAACCTTGAATTTTGTATTCATCATACCTTTGCTTTTCTTTAGAGTTTGCCACACACACTTGTATGCCTAAATAAAATACTGGCTAATTTTATACATTTTTTCCCCTCAGGTCAGTTCCTTTTTTTTTAATTGAAGTATAGTTAACATTCAGTATTACATTTGTTTCAGATATACAATAATTCAACAGTTCTATACATTACATTGTCCTCATCACAATAAATGTGCTTAGTCCCCTCTATCTATTTCATCCATCTCCCCACCCCCCTCCTTTCATACATTTTTACATTTTATATATGATAAAAATATATGTATAATATTCTGCTACTTGATTTTTTTTTTTTTTTGCTCACGATGTAGATGAGATTTATACATGTTTTCTCAGGTAGCTGTTACTAATTAATTTCACACTATATTGACTTTATCCATTCTGCTCTTGATCAACATTTGAAAAATCTCCAGGTGCACGTATGAGAGAGAAAGACATCACAAACAATATTGCTAAGAATGTTCTTATACTTGCCTCTGGTACATGTGAAAGAGGTTTTCTTGGATAAATATCTAGGAGTGAAATTGCTAGGTTATAACAAATTTACCAGATAATGCCCAGTTATTTTCCAGAGTGGTTATGTAACACATCCTTATGGTTTTGATGGCATGCTCCTTTACTGACCTGTAGTATATATGTGTATAGATGTACACATAGATCTGTACATGCATATAATTATATATGTATTACTCTTTTTAATATAATTTTCTGAAAATAATTTTATATACTAGAAATCTAAGTCATAGTATTAGTGCTGCCTTTTCAAAAGAACCAAGAATTGTAAAAGATGTGGTTGATTGGGAATTTTTGTTATTTGTTGCCAGGAAACAAAATATTAAGGAAAAAATGGGAAGAATGTTTTAGTTATGTCTTAACAGATGGAAAAACAAATGTATTTATCTTTCACTTGCCTTCCATTACACTACTGATGTCTTCATTTCTAGGACTGAAATAGGCATTCACTCCATTCTCAACCTTGGTCTTTGGTCTTCTAAAGAAGTTCAAGGGCTGATTGCTGACATTCGAAATAATGTGTTATGCAAGAAACCAGTTTCAGGGATGGAAGGAAAACTATGCTTCTTTAGCTAGAACTCCTAAAAATCATCAGAATGGGAGTACTGAAAAAGATTTCAATGTCTTTTTGTCTCCTCCGTAATTTTTTTTGGACTTTTTTTCTGCTTGTAACAATCCTCCACTTTAAGTTGAAGAGGGTTCATTAACTGCCCAACTGGGTATATTTCAAATATTCTAAAAGTTTAGACTTAACTAAAATCCTCTGGGTACAATACCACCAGAAGCACATGCTTCTCATTTATATCTAATAAGATTTCTTTAATCAGCGCAGGCCTATAAAAACGTGCTGTTCTTTGGAAGAAACATTTTGTAAAATGTCCCAAAAAAAGGTGTTGTTTTTTTTTTAACTCCGTTTGTGTAAACACTACTTTTCAAAGCTTCCTAATGTTATAGGAATTCCAAATTATTTAAATTAGAATCAAACAAATGATAATATTATCTTGAAAACTCCTTGAGTGGTATCTCCCAGCTCTTGTGTTCAACTGATTAATGTTTGTGCCCTGATGATCTCTTGCACTAGGACCAGAAACCTATAAAACCCTATCTTGCAATTAAGGTTCAGTTGCTTATATATTTCATAATGTGTCCATTCCAGTGGGGTAGTGGACTCCCTAATATACTTTATAAATACTAAATGAGTAGCCTGAGTTATTTATAAGAAATCATTACTATGAACCTAGCGAGAAATTTATTGAAATTTCTGCTAAAGATTAAATGGAGAACTGCAGAAATTTTCTAAGATTTCCAAACAAAATATATATGGGCCCTAAATGATTTGGTCATTCTTCTAGCTTTGTTGATGGAGAGCTATTCAGTGCTGAGATGCTTTCTAATCTACAATCCAATATTGCAAAGCAAATTAATGTATCGGTCACTGAAAAAATCCAACATAAGGGGCACCTGAGTGGCTCAGTCGGTTAGGCATCTGATTCTTGATCTCAGCTTAGGCCATGATCTCACAGTTCATGAGATCAAGCCCCACATCAGGCTCTGTGCTGACAGCGTGGAGCCTGCTTTGGATTCTCTCTTTCCCTCCTGCTCGTGCTCTCCCTCTCTCTCTCAAAATAAATAAACTTAAAAAAAATCAAACATCTTAAGCTCAAGTAACAATGATATTAAGAGTGAATATTAATGAGTGCTTATTACGTGTACTAAGCATTTTACATACCTATTTCATTTAATTTCCACAAAAGCTCTATAAGGTGTGTAATAGTATTACCACGTTAAAGATGAGGAAAGTGAGACTTCAAAGATAATGTAAATTACTCCAGTCTAGAAAGCTACTAAACAGCCAAGTGAGGATTCAGCCCATGTGAGCGGATATAGAAGCTTGTGTCCTTAATCATACTGTGCAATTCTAGATAATAGTATGAGTTTCCTATTGGTAGCTTCCTTCTCTCATCTAAGAATTCTGATGGTTCAGGGGCGCCTGGATGGCTCAGGTCATGATCTCACGGTCTGTGAGTTCGAGCCCCATGTCGGGCTCTGTGCTGACAGCTCAGAGCCTGGAGCCTGTTTTGGATTCTGTGTGTGTGTGTGTCTCTCTCTCTGCCCCTCCCCAGATCATGCTCTGTCTCTCTCTCTGTCAAAAATAAATAAACAGTAAAAAATTAAAAAAAAAAAAGAATTCTGATGGTTCAAAAACTATATATATATATACATATATATATATACACACACACTTACGTGTGAATGAAATGACTACTGTGTACATTGTGCTGTAGGGAGTAATACAAGGACCCATTCACAGTCCCTCCCCATAAGAAGCTTACAGTATAGATGGGGGGATAAAACATAAACACGAATACATATAATCAAAAGCAAAATATGACACGTGCCATATGAGACATACTGTGGTGATGCCCAAAGAAAAGAAGTCCTGGAGCGCCTCGGAGGCTCAGTTAAACAGCGGACTTCAGCTCAGGGCATGATCTCAAGGCTCATGACTTACAGACCCGTATCAGGCTCTGTGCTGACAGCTCAGAGCCTGGAGACTGCTTCGGATTCTGTCTTCCTCTCTCTGTCTCTCCCCTGCTCACTCTCTGTCTCTCAAAAATAAATACACATTAACAAAATAAAAAAAAGAAATCTTTTTGGCTAGAGGGACATGAAGAGTCTTTGTAAAGCGGGTGATAGGAATCTTTTGAGGAGGGTGAAAGGGGAAGTCAGGATTTTGCACAAAGCATGCCCTGCAACCAAAGCTTAAAGCACGTTGTAGGCCAGACAACCTGGTTGAGCTAGGACAGCTTATGTAACCTAGATGCTGGGATGAAGATTTTGTGTGAAACTATTAGACAGAGGGGAGCCACTGAAGGTTTTGAAGTAGGGAGTGACCGCTTTCAGTATGAAGCGTCAGCGCATGTGCTAGATGCAGGGGTGAACAAGGCCAGGTCATTCCCTGCCCTCATTGCTCTTACAGGCTGATGGCAGAGAAAGAGGCCAATTTTCATCACCACTAACAGAGTGATGATTATGCACAGAACAAGGGCAGAGACTGAGTAGAAAAGCACTTCGATGTTTTGGTTTATTTCCTCTGAATACCTTTTTTTTTTTTTTTTAAGAAATAAACATTTTGTTTTAAAATAATTTGAATTCTATTGGAATTTATTTTAAGATAGTATTAAATAATGATGTTTTTCTATATAAAAAAAGTACATAGAGTCTGAACTTTACTGATTACATTTACAGATACACAAAACATTTTCTTTTGCTTAAGAGTAGTTTCTAGCACAGGTAATTTACAAAATTCATCTCAATCACTATTAAAATTGACATTTGATCATTTAAGGAATATCATTTGATATTAGAACTCTGTGGGGTAAGTCTCAGAAAGACTAAGGCTACTTTCACAGATTGGTTACTTGCACAATACAAATTACTACTGCAACTAGATATACATGTTGAAGGGATGTCTTTGGAACTTCTGAATTTGACTCGAATCTCTCTAAATATAGCAAATCACAAGGTTCTCTCTGAGTCGGAAAATTTTGTAATGACCAATTACAAATATAGGAAAGCCAACTTAAAAAGAGGTCGATAGGAAAGGTATATAAACTGTCCAACTATAATCTATCACCTTTATGAAAAAAAATTTTTGTGATAAGACCTGCTTGTATTAGAAGTTTTTATAGGCTTAGAAAACATAAAACTCAGAGATTTTTGAAAATGAAAAACTAAAGAAAATTACTGAATTTATTCTAAGATACTAATGTCTCAGTAGAAAATAGCAGTAAGGTAAGCCCTCCACAACAGTCTAATTTAAACTGATAATTGGTGGTGGTGGTGGTGGTGGTGAGGGAGGATTAGTTAGGAGTAAAAAAATCAGATTGTAGCCAAACTTTAAAAAGAATTTAAATATACTGATGTTTTGTTTCCTTTGAACAGCTCAATACCTGATACTGACAAATGTGGATACAGGTGATAAAACTGTGTGTGTTATTGTCAACATCACATAACTAACACTTACTAAAAACAAAACCAAAAAAAAAAAAAACCCAAAAACAAAAAAACCCACTTTCTTCCAAATAATTTGTTTTCATCGTCAGATATCCATATACATTTAGTATTTTTTATTTATGCTCTGAAATGTATGCGTATTATATTTTTCTTTCTCTTTTCGGGGTTAAAAAATAAAGTTTTATGCTTTCTACTATACTTTAAGAATATTCTAAATATTGAAGATTTTATTTGCTCAAATAAATTGTATTCTTGTGACGGAAAGGGCTCCTCATTGTTTCCATACCAGTGATATTTCACTCCAATGTTTCCTTGCTCTGAAATTTCATAGCAGCAGAAATTCTACTATATATTGTATTTTTATCTGGTATCTATTAAGAATGTGTTTGGCTGCAGTTGAAGGGGGAAAAAAAATCTAACTAATAGTGAGTTAACAAATACAAGTTTATTTTCTCACATAACATGTCTAGAGGTAGGTGGTTGCTGCCTTTGGTTTGGTTACTCAATAATATAATCAATAACATTTATTTTTCTGCCCCACTGTTGTCAACATGTTGGTTTTCCTTTCCCCTGGTTACCATCTCAGGGCCACAAAATGACTGTCACTGGCCAGCCATACATGCATGCTCAAGTTAGGACAGGATGGATGGTTGGGCTCCCAGCTACTTCTGTCTCTTTTCGTCAGGAAGACAAAAACTTTCCCAGGAGCCCCCTTAGCAACCTCTTACAGCTTAAGGACCCCACAAATTTCAAAAGAAGCTGGGAAAGCAGGAAACAAGGTTCCCATGATTGAGTTAGATTATTGTGAGACAGAGGCACCTCGGTGGCTCAGTTGGTTAAGTGGCCAACTTTCGCTCAGGGCGTGTGCTGACAGCTCAGAGCCTGGAGCCTGGTTAGGAATCTGCGTCTCCCCCTCTCTCTACCCCTGTCCTGCTCATGCTCTGTCTCTCTCTCCTTCAAAAACAAATAAACATTAAAAAGATTATTGTGGAATACTGCCCAGAGATGGCTATATTGACATTTCAAACAAAGCCATAAATTCTCAGGGAAGAAGGTGAAAGAACGGGTATTTGGTAAGGAGCATAAAAGGGTCTGTCTAAATGCCCTAATTACTTGGAATATAAAATTCTTAAATATGGGAATTGTGTCCAGTCCTTCCCTTACGTATAGGACTTAGGTCATAACGAAAGTTGTTGATGGTACAAATCCTGTATCAGATATAGGTATAAGAGTATATTCTATATATTAAGGCAATTATCACTAAATTTTACTCAGTTGTACCAGTGGGAGAGGTACTATGCAAAACTAGAGGGTTATATATATATATATATATATATATATATATAATCTTATATATGTATATAATATATATAATCTTAGCTCAGACTGCTAAATACATGCACTGGGTAGCTTAAATAGCAGACATTTACTTCTCACAGTTCTGGAGGTGAGAAGTCCAAGCCCAGGATGCTACCAGATTCAATTTCTGATGAAAGCATATATTCTGGCTTGCAGATAGCCTCGTGCCTTCTTGCCGTGTCCTCATATGATGGAAAGAGAGTGCTTTTCTTCTAAAAATACTATTCCCAATGAAGCCCAATTTCATAACCTCATCTAAACCTAATTACCTCTTTAGGGCCCTACTTCCAAATACCATCATATTCGGAGTTAGAGCTCAAAGTGGGGGTTTGGGGAGGGACAAAAATATACAAGCCATAGCATATATATGTAATATGCCATATTACATATATAAATATATAATAACACACATATATGTAGATTTTTATTCTAAGTCTTCAAGTATTTATTATACATTCCTAAGACCAAAAAATTGTAGACTCTGAAAAATACTAACAGCAAAGAGTTCCAGCTTTTAAAACGTTAAATGTAAGATATTGAAGCAATAAATACAGATCCAAGCTGAACTAAAACAGTATCAGCCTTTTACCTGATGGCTATTATGTATTAGTGATATAAGTATTTTATTTTATCAGAATTTCCCAACAATGCTGCTAGGTAGTCATTGACCTCATCTTGAGGATTAGGAAACTAACAGGCACCTGGCTGGCTCAGTCGGTAGAGCATGTAACTCTTGGTCTTAGGGTTGTGAGTTTGAGCCCCACATTGGGTGTAGAGATTACTTAATTAAAAAAAAAAAAAAAAACTTAAAAAAAAAACTAAAAACAAAAAAAAAAAGGATTAGAAAACCGAGAACACTGAGAGTTTAAGCACTTGTTCCTGATCACCCAAGTCTAAGCAATGGATCTGAAATTCGGAATGGTTCTCTTTTTTCCCAACGCTATGTCTACACATAGAACACACACCACCACAGGCTGCTTACTTCATTTTGTGAATAGAAGCTTCCCTCATAATGTTGCTTTGTTTTACCTTTTTTCTTTTCTAAAATTGTGTTTTTTATTTATTTTAAGAAAGAGAGAGAGCATTCATGAGCAGGGAAGAGGCAGAGAGAGGGAAGAGGGGGAGAGAGAGAATCCCAAGCAGGCTCTGCGCTGTCAGAGCAGAGCTCGATGCAGGATTCAGTCTCACAGTGAGATCATGACCTGAGCTGAGATCAAGAGCCATACCCCTAACCAAGTGGGCCACCTGGCACCCCTTACCCTTTTTCATTCCTAGCTTTCTCATGGGTGACTTAGGTAAATGGGCAGATGGAAAGAAGATCAGATTATGGAGATGATAAAGTGATGAGAGATGAGATTATAAAGAGAGAAAATGTGAAGAGTGAGCGGTGAACAAAAGGAGGGAAGAAGAGCCAAGTTAAACCCTTGGGATTCTGAAGGGAGCAAACAGGAAAGGGGAGAGAAGGGAATGAATACCGACGAGGTATTTCTCCAGGCTGTGGATCAGTGGAATGGCAGTATCCCACTCCGTGTCCCTGCTCTCTGATCTCGGGCCATGCATGTGGCTTGGCATTGTACCTCTAACAGTAGGATTCTGGGAGAGGCTTGTGGTAGTTACTGAATTACACTTTCCCTAGCTATTCTTGTGTTCCAATTCTCCCTTTAAGGTCTTTTATGGTTAATCTCAAACCACATAAATATTTAACTCTCCTTTTAGTTACATTCCAGAAGCCTGTTCTCAAACAAGCATAAGTTAATACTCTAAATTTCAGTAACCACAAGCTGAGATTAATCTGCCCTAATGTCACTGTGTTCCTCCTCTTCAAGTGAGTGTAAAGAATGATGTGCAAAAAGCCTTGACCAATTTGCAACTCCTTTTGCTTCACTATTAATGTAGCACAGAATCTCATATATGGAAAGGAGCTTAAGGTCCTAACCACTCAGCCAACATTTCAATCTACCTACCCTGTTTAAAATCCTCCAAAGTGGTCTTTTAGCCTTATTTGATGCTTCCAATTCAGGGAGCTCAGCGCTTCTGCAGCAGGTAGTCCTTTCCATCTTTGGACAACTCTTTTAGAGAGAGCTTTTTTTTTGTTTGTTTGTTTGCCAATTGGAATAACAGATATTCCACAATAACAAAGGCCATGAAATGTCAATGACTTTTTAACAGCAGACACTCATTTCTTGCTTACATTACATGCCTACCACAGGTCAGCTTGGCACTGCCCCACATTGACTTCTCTCTGGGGAAGGAGGAAAAGAGGAAAAGAGTTCATGGCAAATCCCACGCTGTACTTTAAGTATCTACATTTCATTAGCCAACAGAAGTCACACAAAATCCTAACCCTGGGTGGGACAAGAGGAGAAATATCTCAGAGAAAAAAATATTTTGAATAATAATACAATCTACCATGTGTTTATTGAGTCAAAATCCTTTTCCAACTATCATCCCACCCGTGGTCCATCCTCATCACCTTTGCCCTCTACCAGTTCTACAAGAGTTAGAAAATTGCGGTTCTTTGAGCTGTCTCCTTTCTAGTCTAATCTGCTCCAATTCTTTCATCGGCCTGATCTCTATATTTAGTGTTCTCACCTAACATCACTTTTAGAGCCTGTTCAGCCATCTTAGATCCCCAGGTGAGAAAATTGTTGGTTTATTCTCTAGAGGAGGGCATCCCTGACACACTCCTCTTTGGGATGATGGGTTTTGGCTGATGCTGAGTGTACAAGACAAAAAAAAAAAAAAAAAAAAAAAAAACTTTCCTTAAACAATACCTTATCTAATAGTCCCCATATTTTTTCATCAGCTCAGACCCTTAAGTTTTTTGTTTTGTTTTTTTTATTGGAAATTTATCCATTCATTTTTGACAGAGAGAGAAGGAGAGCACACAAGAGTGTGACTGGGGGAGGGGCGGAAAGAGAGGGAGACAGAGAATCCCAAGCAGGCTCTGCACTATCAGCATGAGTCTCACAGGGGGCTCAAACTCAGGTCATGACCTGAGCCAAAATCAAGATTGGATGCTTAACTGACTGAGCTGCCCAGGGACCCCAACTGTTAAGCCTTTCACAAACTTCCAGGTCCCTTAGCTATTACACCTCAGAATGTAGACTTCTTTGAGCACTTTTTTTTTTTTTAACGTTTATTTATTTTTGAGAGAGAGAGAGACAGAGTATGAGCAGGGGAGCGTTACAGAGAGGGGGAGACACAGAATCCGGAGCAGGCTCCAGGCTCTGAGCTGTCAACACAGAACCCAACACGGGGCTCCAACCCACAAACCATGAGATCATAACCTGAGCCGAAGTTGGATGCTCAACCAACTGAGCCACCCAGGCGCCCCATCTTTGAGCGCTTCTGAAAACAGATGTCATATCCCTGACTATAGTTAATTTAACAATTTGAAAAAGGATGTGAATGGAAAAAAGCAGTTGTATTGGCAAAATTGCCCAAACCTCCGCTTGTTGTATAGGACTGGTTCACAGTGTGGACTTTGGAAACAATTGGTCTTAGTTAAAACGTGACTCCACTAAATACTACCTATGTGACCTTGGGCAAGTTACTTAACCCTGAGCTTTTATTTCCTCATCTAGTGAGATACTTTATGTGGTTTTTGAGGGCACTAGACGACACAGCAGTAGAGCTCAATGAAGTATTCTCTTGCTACCATATTGGGGTCCTAACACTCAAACCTATCTCTGCTGTCATTTAACATGTGCTCTAGCATCTCATATGCTCTCCATAGCTATGCACACCTTCTCTCCCCAAGATGTCTTTCTAGCCATATGAAATCTTTCATTCCCAATGTTAAAAAGAAAAAAACGATAGGCCAAGATAGAGACTTACCCCCTGGACAGTAGACCAAGACTTAATTGCAGTTTTAACCTCTCCAGGAATGGAATTTTAAGACAACCAATCTCAAGTTTTCTGGTTAGAACCAATGAGGTAATCTATCACATCAGCCTCTCCACCTCCCAAAGGAAGATAAGGTAATCCACCTAATAAGACCACCTGTCCTTTCCTGGCAAAATTCTTTCTCTTTTGCTATTAACTTCCTTGACTCACCCTTGTTCCTTCCATTTTGTACAATTCCTCAGAGCCTCTTCTATTTGTTAGATGGGATGCTGCCTGACTCATGAAATGTTTAATAAAGGCAATTAGATCTTCAAATTTACTCAGCTGCATTTTTTGTTCTTTAGCACCAAGATGGCATTATCCAAGCTCAACCAGTATCTCTCAAAGTGTTGTCTGAGAACAAGCTTCATTGAAAACACCTGGTGGCTCACTTGGCCCTATTTCAGACTTACTGACCAAATATGGAACTGGTTAGTCTGCAATGTAACAGGCTCTCCAGGTAGGGTTGCCAGATAAAATACAGGACTTGCGGTCAAATTTGAATTTTACATAAAATGTACTTTTAGTATATGTATGAGCCATGCAATATTTGGGACATACTTATACTAAAAAATAATTTGTTATTTATCTTGAAATTTAAATTTAACTGTGTCATATGTATTTATTTTTTTATTGAAGTATAGTTAGCACATCGCATCCTGCATTTTTTTAATTTTTATTTTTTTTAAATTTTTTGAGAGAGAGAGTAAGAGCTTGAGAGAGGGAGGAGCAGAGAGAGAGGGAAGAGAAAGAGAAGATCCCAAGTAGGCCCTTCACTGTCAGTGCAGAGCCTGAGTTGGTGCTCAAACCCATGAACCATGGGCTGAAGTCAAGAGTCGGATGCTTACAACAGATGTTGGCGAGGATGCAGAGAAAGAGGATCTCTTTTGCCCTGCTGGTGGGAATGCAAGCTGGTGCAGCCACTCTGGAAAACAGTATGGAGGTTCCTCAAAACATTAAAAATAGAACTACTCTACGACCCAGCAATTGCACTACTAGGTATTTATCCAAGGGATACAGGTGTGCTGTTTTGAAGGGGCACATGCACCCCAATGTTTATAGCAGCACTATCAACAATAGCCAAAGTATGGAAAGAGTCCAAATGTCCACCGACGGATGAATGGATAAAGAAGATGTGATATACATATATACAATGGAGTATTACTTGGAAATCAAAAAGAATGAAATCTTGCCATCTGCAACTATGTGGATGGAACTAGAGGGTATTATGCTAAGCAAAATTAGTCAGAGAGAGACAAATATCACACGACTTCACTCATATGAGGACTTTAAGAGACAAAACAGATGAACATAAGGGAAGGGAAGCAAAAATAATATAAAAACAGGGAGGGGGACAAAACAGAAGAGACTCATAAATATGGAGAACAGACAGAGGGTTACTGGAGGGGTTTTGGAGGGGGGATGGACTCAATGGGTAAGGGGCATTAAGGCATCTACTCCTGAAATCAATGTAGCAATATATGCTAACTAACTTGGATGTAAATTTAAAAAAATGAACTAAAAAACAAACAAAAAAGAGTCAGGTGCTTAATGAGCTACCCAAGCACCCCACCTCCTGCATTTTTAAGTGTGAAATGTGGCAAACCTATCCCAGGGATTCTCATGCTTACTAAATTCGAGAAACTCTGGTGTAAGAGATTTGGCAAAAATGTCAAATTCAACTTCATGAATTCCCTCACAAGGGGGAAAAAAAAGGAAAACAACAAGCTACAGAAATAACCTCCATACCTCATGAGTCCCCAAAACAAATATGCAGAAGAGCAAGGGTGCAGTTTTCTCTTTTCAGAATAGGTTAGCTTTTGTTCCAGCAGCCACAACAGCAACAGTAAACAAGCCAGTGGCCAGAGAAGAATCCATGTCCTTATTTCTCTCTTACTAGTTGTGTATAACTTTGGCTTGGGCTTTAGCCAAGGTGCCTTTCTTTTTTTTCCTTCCTTCCTTCCCTCCTTCCTTCTTTTCTTCCTTCCTTCCTCTCTCTCTCTCTCTCTCTTTTTTTTTTTTTTGTTTTCACTTTTATCACAGAACTTTCTCAAATTATACATGAGCAAAGAGACAAGTACAATGAACCCTCACATACCTATCACCCAGCTTCTACAGTTATTCACTTTTGCCCATCTTTTTCATTTATAACCTACTGGTTTTGCTAGCCTTCCTTTGGGGTCATAGTATTTTTAAAGGCCTTGCTTTTTTTTTTTTTTAAGTTTTTATTTAAATTCTAGTTAGTTAATATACATATAATATTAGTGTCAGGTGTACAATTTAGTGTATAACACATACAATACCCGGTGCTCATCACAACAACTGCACACCTGAATCCCCATCATCTGTTTTACCCATCCCCCTACCCTCCTTCCCTCTGGTAACCATCAGCATGTTCCCTAGAGTTAAGAATCTGTTTCTAGGTTTGCCTCTCTCTTCCCCCTATGATTTTGTTTCTTAAATCCCGCATATGAGTGAACACATATGGTATTTGCCTTTCTCTGACTAATTTCTCTTTCTTTCTTTCTTTCTTTCTTTCTTTCTTTCTTTCTTTCTTTCTTTCTTTCTCTATTCCTCTCTCTTTCTTTCTTCTCTTTCTCTCTCTCTCTTCCTCTCTCTTTCTTTCTTTCTTTCCTTTCTTTCCCTCTCTTCCTCTCTTTCTTTCTCTCTCTCTCTCTTCCTCTCTCTTTCTTTCTTTCTTTCATCTCTTTCTTTCTCTCTCTCTCTCTTCTTCTTTCTTTCTTTCTTTCTTTCTTTCTTTCTTTCAAGCAGAATTTTTTTCTTTTTGGTCTAACATCCCTAAGCTGGTCAACCTCTACTCACCTTCCATTTGGCACTTCCTGTTTTCCTCTCCCAGAAAGCATGTTGGGTGTGTCTTCCTCTGTCTGCTCCAACTTCCCGAATATCAGAATACTTTGCCACAGAGCCATGCTTTTCCTAATATGCAGCCTGGTCTTCTGCAATTTCGGTCCTTTGCTGAGGACTTCCTAACTTGCAACACTTCGCTTTTATGTATAATATAGTAATGAATTGTTTCTATGGTTTGTGTGCATTTACAGAGTCCTTAAAATAAACATTATCTTAGTTGATTTTCACAATAACTCCATAACCTAAGCAGTTAAAGCACTGAGGCTCAGAAAGTTTAAAAGATGGTGGGACTTTAGTCTAAGGTGTTTTATTCCTACACGGATCTTTTTCACTCAGCTGTTGCTTCCTCTTAGGTTATTACACTTATGTTGATCATCTGTCATTTAGGAATAGTAATTAAAACACAGCTTGGGGGGTGGGGCGTGGTTGGCTCAGTCAGTTACATCTGGCTCTTGATCTCAGCTCAGGTCATGATCTCATGGTTCATGAGTTCTAGCCCGGAGTCGGACCCTGTGCTGACAGTGTGGAGCCTGCTTGGGATTCTCTCTCCCTCTCTCTGCCCTGCCCCTGCTTGCACAAACATGAACTCTCTCAAAATAAACTTAAACATACACACACACACACATACACACACACACACACACACAGCTGTGTGACCGTAGGCAAGTTTTTGTTTTGTTTTGGGTTTTTTTGGTTTGTTGTTTTGTTCTGTTTTTAACCTTCGTAAGCTTCTATTTCCTCATTTGTAAACTTAGGTTAACAGCAGTACCTACATCCTGAGATAGTGGATTTAATGAGACAATCCAGGTCTCAGTGACTTGCACGATGTGAGCACTTAGGAAATTTTAGTCATTATTAGAACTATCGTATAGGCTACTTAATCTTCAGGCCCAGCTCTTCTCAGTGCTGTCTTTCTGTAAATAAAGACAAAAAATGGGAAATCTAGACCAAAAACTAGCAAAATAAGAAGTATGCATGGCTGCACAAGGAGGTAGTGGTGATCTATGCTAATTTTTCGCTTAGCAAACACTTCCTCTTTCATATCATCCCCCCTCCCTGAATTCCCACAATTTTATTTCTCTGTACAGTAAAATATAGTGCTCCTAGACTAGACTCAATAGTCTGGAGAATAACTGACTGACATAGTAGGGTCTTTAGTCAAAAGCAGGAACTAGAGTGTGGTACCAATTATTTGCATCTTGTCTAACCTCTGCATTTATACTAACCTCTTTCACTTTTCCTTTTCCAAGTGCCAGCTGTTTGGAACAACAATATTACCACTATGTTCATCTTCTTTTCCCATTAGAGTCTTTATATGATAATATAAAAGACAATATAATATGATGAGATGATACGATATGATACATTATGATAATATAAAAGACCATTAGGGTCTTTATATGATGATAGGCAGTGTGATAGCATGATATCCCCATAGGATGAGATAGAGTGCCCCATACGTGGATGACCTCAATGCACTCTTTTGCGTTACATCTATTAAGGATATTTTCTTCAGAAAATACTAGGGGCAATGGCTCTGTGGGTAATGGGAAACAAATGGGTTTTCACAAGGCAAATGAATGTCAAACTACTGAATAAAGAAAGAGACCAGTAAGTCTCAGGTTAGGGTCACTATGCAGAACCAGAGAAGATGTAAGCAGAATTCTTTTTCTATGGCTGGGTCAGCACTTGCCATCACTATTGCCTTTCTTCTTAGACACGGCATACCACTATCCCAAAGAAAAACTAAATATATGTTTGGGACACAGCAGATCAGACTCCTCCAAAAATTTCTTTGAAAGGAATGTGATATTTGATCCTTCTTAAAAAGCCTAAAAGTGATCATCAGTGGAAAGAAAATGGAATTTTAGAGGACTTTGTTATGTTTAGTTTTGGTTTAGAGTTTGTGGGCTTGGGTCCTTTTTTTTTTTTTGGAACTATACTTTTGGAAAGGTGGAATAGGGTAGACATTTTAATTGTTTTTATTGCTAGAAACTCTAAATGTCTTAATCAAATTTAGACTAATACTGTGTAGGGATTGCTTGCCTTTTGCTATTGAGATAGGTATCATAATCCCTTTACTCTTTCTGGAAAATGCTGATTTGTTTTTCCTCTAAGATGTGAGATGCGGAACTGTTGCTCCTTTATATCTAACAGGTTGGGTTATGCTCAGGTGTTCCACATGGGTCCTCCCATGAAAACTTCCCAGAAAGTTTCTGGGTCCTCCCAGAAACCTTCAATGACTCAAATACTCTGTCCTTGAATGCTATGAGGAAGTAGAATATACCTGGGCATATACTTGACCTTTCTCTGCCTACTGAGATTCTAAAACTTGGCTGAGGTCCATTTTAGTTGCTATCTTATTCAACTAACAGTCCAGTCCCACAAATATTGAGTGAGCAAGTATCATGTGCAAGATATTCATTCAATAAATAGTTTCAACTTCAACTATGTATCATGAATGAGAGATCCACCTATAAGAAAAAAGAAGCGAAAGAGATGAAGAAGAAAAGGAAGAGAATGAGGAGAAACTATTTCTGCTGTCAAGGAACTTCAAAGCTTCCTGGGGAGAAGACATAAACATAATGGCATTACAATGCATGTGTTGCCTCAATGGACTGAGAGTGAGGGGGGTAGATCCCTGAAGAAATAATAGGGTGTTAGTAGAAAAAGGGGAAATGGATGCTGGGTAGACAAAACTACTGCTGAAAAGGACAAACAGACTTGAGTCGTGCCTTAGGAAAGATAGGACTTTTATTTGGGTTGAAGTATAGGCAGTGGAAATACAGATTATGGAGCTGATCATAATATTAAACCTGTCTTTGCCAACAAGCTGTATGATCTTGAACAAGTTATTTTGCCTCTCTGAGCCTTGTTGCTGAAATAGGAATCATGATGCCCAGCCCTAAGTGTTAGTGTAAACATTGGCTTAAGCCCCTAGTCCTTCTCACCCGGTGTCTGGTGCCAATATTTAGCTATTAGACTGATAGGTGCCTATCAGTGCCTCAGTTTCTATATCTGAAAACGGAAATGATAATAAAAGCACACCTACATCCCATGGTTGTGAGTATTAATAAGTTAATAATGTAGTTTGAAGAGTGTCAACCTATACTAAGCCTATAATCATTTGGTGTTATTACCAAGTGTCTGATGCAATACAAGCCATTAAATTAATATACAGCCTGGATAGCAGATGCCCACTTAAGTTTGTTTGTTTGTTTGTTTGTTTGTTTGTTTTAATCATATATAGTGCTAAACATTGTGAGATATCTACACGTGTATTTTCAGAGAGGATAATGAAAGAAATAATATCCTAGTTGTAAGTAATATTCACAATAACCATAATAAAGGCAGTGTGTGATAAATGTTGCAAAAAAGAACAGGTATGTTCTATTGATTGTACAGAAGAACAAGAGGTCAGGAAAAGAAAGAAAAACTATAATTGAGAACTTAGGGGAAGGAGCCAGTATATCTTCCTGGGTGGAAGGAAAAATAATGATCCTTGAGTCAGCAATGCTAGGATAAGTAGGCTGTTGCTGGTTGGACTAATGTAAGAAAGACATTCCTGGCAAAACCAAGTGTGTTCAAAGGCAGAGAAGCATGAGTGGGCTTTGAGTGTTGCAGAGAAAGGCAAATCATTCAAGGCAGATGGGTCATGAGATGTGAACTTGGGGCCATCACATGACTGATGGAGACACAAAAATAAGCCATGTAAGAAGTCTTTTTGCATGATGCATACTTTGAATAATGTTTCCTGTTTTTCCAATGCTTTTCTCCCTTGCCTTCCTCCTGTCCTTCCTCTATTCTTTCTTCCTTCAAAATATATTTATTGATGGCTGTAATGTGTTAGAGAAATGTGTCTTTCCTTATGACATAGCTTTGTGAAATAAAGATGTTTCAAAGTTACAGTGAGACCCCAAACAGGAGTCTTTCATTCTTTCCTGAAACACATTGTTGGTGCAGTTGTCTTCTCTGACTGCCATGTCCCTGGAAGGCTTGGACAGAACAGAGTTCGTTTTACAGTCCAGTGGGCTTGGTAAAGAGTAGGCAGGTACTGCAAACCCGCCCTGCAGTATTGACTTGAATTGCTTTGAGACTTCAAATGCTCTAAAAGGTATCCTCTTCACAACTTGGTGACAAATTCTGTCAGGAACTGAAAGTTGGGTGTGTTTTAAGGGAGTATAAACTCATGGAGATACTTTCTGCTTTAATAGCATCCACATGGCTGATTTTTTGAGGTACCGATAGTTCAAAAATGAGTGTTGTATTGACTTTAAATCAATGCCCATCACTGTTTCTGTTTTATACAGTGAATTCTCTGTGTTTTCATTGTGAAATTATTCAAGTGAAAAGGCAAATTTTTTTCAAATCTAAGCAGGAAGATTTTTATTTCTTCTTTATTTTATTATTTTATTTTTTTAGAGAGAGCATGAGCATGAGTGGGGGAGAGGAAGAGGGAGAGAGAGTTTTTTTCCCGATGTTTATTTTTGAGAAAGAGACAGAGCATGAGCGGGGGAGGGGCAGAGAGGGAGACAGACTCTGAAGCAGGCTCCAGGCTCTGAGCTGTCAGCACAGAAGCTTAACCGACTGAACCACCCAGCTGCCCCAGAATTGTCCCGATCTTTAAGCAGGATAATAACTAAGTTAAACATTGTTAAGAAAAAAAAAAAAAAAATCAGCGGTAAATTTGAAGATCTATTAAATGATTCTATTAAACGGTTCATGAATCAGGCAGCAGTCCATGTAGCAAGGTGAACAGTGCTCCAAAGAGCTGCACAAAATGGAAGGTTTTATAGGAAGGAGGGTGGGGCAAGAAAGGTATTGGCAAAAGAAAAGGATTGTTTCAGACAAGGTCACCTTCCCTTAGGGGTAACAGCAGAGGGTCTTATCAATTGGTTTATCTCATCTTCCTGTGGGGCATAGAGAGGGTCCTTGTGGCAGACTCACTTGCAGTGATCAGAAAATCAGGTTAAAATACATTTGGGTGAGGGGGTTGGGGGAGCTGAATCCTCAGTTAGATTAGGTATTAAGCCCTGGTTTGGGGACTTGGCCTAAATCATTTGGCCATTTGGCCTGTGATTTTCTTTTTAACAATAATTATATCTATTCCCCTCCGCACCGCCCTACCCCCGGGGAATATATTTAGGGGCAGTGTTGTAAGTGTAATGAAAAGGCCAACCATGGATCTTAAATAGGACAGAAATACCCTTTAAACAGAGGCAGTAACTGCTTTCATAAACTTGGTGAAGATCAGTGATAAAAACACTATTATATGTGCATAATGGAAGTCAAAATCTCACTGCTTCATTAACAAATTGGAAAAGAAACTGCCTACTTCTCAGGAATCTTGGAAATACAACTGTGAGTTTTAAAAGTTTCCAGGGTAAAATAGAGGTTTATGCGAAAGTTTTGATGATAACACACAAATATTTTGTACTCATCAGCATAAGGCAGAATAACTTGATTAAGATAATTGACCACAGGGAAACTGGAGCCTCTAGAACATAAAGAAAGGTTCCACTGACCCGCAAACCTCAAACCATTGAAATGGAAATGAAGCAGATCTCAGAGTGTTCAGAGCTCCCAGTGATATTCCTAGTTTTAGCCCAATTTCCTTTCTTTTAATATGTGGTACCTTTGTAAAAAATTTTACTTCTATACTTGGGTTCATCATTAGTGCTGTTATTACTAATAAGGACAAGGAACTTGGTTGAGGTCCAATTTAAGGTCTGTGAAAATTAGTTTGGTTTCCTTCCAGATCAAGCCAATGAAAATAACTGGTTCCATTCATTTATTAGTCCAGATAAACAAAGCCAGTTTTATTCTGGGCATAATGCTTATCTGTGTGACCGACCTGCACTGAAGCCGAGGGGGAAGACAGAAAACAAGAAAAGCAGAAACTGAAAAGTTGGCTTCTCCCCCAAGAACTAACCATGTTCCAGAGCAAAAAGAAATATTACTCAGATGAGCTAAGGTTAAGAGTGATAGGCTCTCTGGTGTTTTCGACCTTTAAATACAAGAAAATTAAAGCAATTTTATTGTGGCATCTACAAGAACACTATTCGTTTGTACTCGGTTTGAAGATACACAGGATTGCAAATGGATTGTTCACTAGAACACTGCTCCCTTTTTGAAAGCACCTCCTTCTTAATCAAAGTGTTTCCTTTAAAACTAAATTCGCATATATTTTTATTTGGAGATCTTTAAAATAATCCTATGCATATTCGAGCTATTTGAAAATGCCCTTGTAATAAAACCAGGACTGGGAAATACTGGTTTATTAATATGGGAATTAACGTCAAGAATGTATATATTACTGGGTCTCCAACAAGCCACTATATAATTGACAAAAATGTCTTCTCTACATTACTTTTCTTTCTTCAATTAATTTTTAATAAAAAATACATTAGTGTGGTGAAAAATGCAGAATACAAAGGATATACAATGAAAAGTATGCCTGTTGTCTAGCCCAGATTCCCATCCAGAAGTAATCACTATTTGTTCTGTGCTTATTTTTTCAAAAATGTTCTGTACATACATAACATTCATTTGTAATAAATGAGAATATAAAACACAGAGGTAAATATTTATATGTCTTACAAATGGGAATTTTCTTCCTTATACCTACTCTGTACTTTTATTTTTCTCTTTCTTTATCTGCCATGGATTTTTTTTTAACTTTAAAAATATGTCCTAGAGATGATTCCAAATAAGCCCAAATAAATCTATATTATTCTTTCTAATGACTACATAATACTTAATTTATATGGATTACCATAATTTATTGAATCAGTTCTCTATTGAAGGATAGATGGGTTGTTACCAGCTTCTTCCTTCTTCCTACAAACAATGCTTCAATAAATAATAAACATTCAGATACATGTTTTCCCATGAATGTGTAAATATATATAAGAACGATAAAGTTCTAGCAGTAGAATTGCTAGGTCAAAGTCTCTACCTCCTTTTAAAATCTCCCTGTTTATGGGGCCCCTGGGTGGTTCAGTTGGTTAAGCATCTGACTCTTGATTTTGGTTCAGGTCATGATCTCAAGGGTGCCTGGATGGCTCAGTCAGTTAAGCATCCAAATTCGGCTCAGGTCATGATCTCACGGTTCGTGGGTTTGAGCTCTGCGAGGGGCTCTGTGCTGATAGCTCAGAGCCTGGAGCCTGTTTCAGATTCTGTGCCTCCCTCTCTCTCTGCCCCTCCCCCACTTATGTTCTGTCTCTCTCGCTCTCAAAAATAAATAAAAACTTTAAAAAATTAAAAAAAAAAGATTGAGACAATTTCTTGGAATTGCCTCTAGGACTACTGTTTTATGATCCAAAAGTTGTGTAGCTATTTTCCTCATAGGTTAATTTGGATATACTAAGAATGGAATAAACTCTATTAGAAGGAGGAAGGATTTGTAAAGAACTTAAAGAGTAATGTTTTTATAGTATGTATTTTTTGATAAATTTTTTGATAAAAATCATTTATTCTTTCAATGATTAAAAAATAATACCTATTTGTGGTAAAAACAGAGACAATTCTTTAAAATGTAAAAAGAAAGAAAAAGAAAGAAAGAAAGAAAGACAAACCCAGCTATATTTCTAAGCACCCAAAGAAAACCTCTATGAACATTTTTGTGTACCTCCTTCCAGACATTAGGAACACCCTTTTTAAGACAAAAATGGGGCTGTACCATACTCTTAACAATACACCCTTGAGCCCTTCAAAATACAATGAGATACACAGATAATTAGATAGGTATAGATAGGTAGATAGATAGATGATAGATAAATAGATAGATAGATAGATAGATAGATAGATAGATAGATAGGTGATATATCTCCTGCTCACTGTTTACAATGCTGCATGGGACAGGAATTCTACTATAGTTATTTCACCAACCCACTATGAATTCACATTTAAGTAATTTCAATTCAAATGTTAAGTAAGGCACACATCCTTGTGTGTTTGCCTGATTATCTCTTTAGGTTTTATTTGTAGAGGTTCCTGACCATGGATACTTAAAATGTTTGAAATATATTTTCAACTTGTCCTCCGAAAATGTTAAAACATACAGCATGGTTTCAGTATCATTAAAGGGTTATTTGTACTTCACAGGAGAGTTATTTGGAAAGAGCCTTTGCATGAAAGGAGGTGCTGAGGAGAGATGGAGAGCCAAGAGATGGAGATGACACTAGACGTATTTCTTAAAGTAAAAGTCATCTCTAAGAAAGTAGAAAAAATGAGTGTAGACTGGAGATTTCTAAAAAATAGTAATGAAAAAGGTTAGGCGTTACATGAAGTCAGGCACCAATTCAAAGCAGTGGCCGAGAGAAAACCCATGTGAGGCAACAAGTTACCTAAAGGAGAGAAATCCAAAAGTTTTAGCTTGAATGAACTGGAATGTTGCTGTTTTGTTCAGGAGATTGTACAAGAGATCTTGCCTAAATCTATATTCAAATATAATACTTCCCGCTTTTCAATGGGTGGTAAACATAAGCCCTCCTTTCACTACTAAAAAAAAAAAAATGCATTGTCTTCTTTTTCCATCATAGATCTTCAGTTTGGACTGGAACCTACTGGGTTTGATCTAGTTAACGGACATCCTTCAGGAGAAAATATATTTTGAAATAGAAGTTATTTCTTAGAGATTTTTCCAAAGTGAATGAAGACATCTTTTACACTTCTACAAATACTTAAATCTAGGCATGTTTATTAAATGGCTAAAATCATTACTAGTTTTGCAAACCAGTGAAATAGAAAAACATATTCTGGATACTGTTCTTCAATCTGCTCACCATTTCTCCGGTGCCAAACCTCTCCAACTTTGTCCCTGAGGGTCTCTCCTCCTCCAGTCCTTCTCTGTCCTTTTTTAAGATAGGACTTTCAGGTGGGGACCCAATGATCTTATTTGTTTTCCTCACTCTCTCTACACTGAATGCTTTAGTCTTTGAATTTGTTTCCTTAAGGCACTCCTAAATGGTGCTGCCTTATCTAATGAACTCCTTTGAAAATTAATGACTGACGGTAGTTCAGTGTGTTAATACTTGTGATAACAACAGCAATTAAAGAGGGGCCTTTAATGCTTCAGTGGGAAAAACTCTTCTATAAACAGAATTCAGGCTTCTTACAACAGGATGTTTTCCGGTAAATGAACAATCACACCAAGACAACAGCTCTTGGTTTCTATTCACAATTATAGGTGGAGAAAAATTGACAAATATTTCAGCAGAGCTTTAATTTTATTTAATTAAAAAAAATTTTTAATGTTTATTTATTTTTGAGAGAGAGAGAGAGCATGAGCGAGGCCGGTGGGGGGCTGGTGCAGAGAGAAAGGGAGACACAGAATCTGAAGCAGGCTCCAGGCTCTGAGCTGTCGGCACAGAGCCCAATGCAGGGCTCGAACTCGTGAACTGTGAGATCATGACCTGAGCTGAAGTCGGATGCTTAACCGACTGAGCCACCCAGGCACCCCAAATTTTATTTAATTTTTAATTTCATCAGAGGAAAATAGCACTTCAGCCTTTTGATAAAAATAGCTTGCCTCTGCTCCATTGCCCCACCTCAAAAGCAGCACTAGATTTGTTCATAACGTGTATCGCCCCAATTTTTCAACTACCTGCTTACTCTATTGACTTGCCAATTGGAAATATCATTATTGACTGATTTCCCTTCATGCGTAGATCAAGTAGTCTGATGCACCCTTCTTATCACACACCACAAATACATATTCCTCTTTCCATCTTTCCACTATAGTTAGAGCATACTTTGGGGTTAAGTCAGTGCTTAATATTTATATTACTAACTGTGCATATCACTCACAGCTGAACCACATCATGTTTCGTAACTTACATTTTTTTTTCTTGTATTAATTTTTGTTTTACATGGACTTCAAAATGGCCCTGTGCTGTTTTGTCTCCTTAGCTTCCTATGTACCTATCATTCACACACCCTCAATATTCTGACACTGTTGTTAACCCCTTAGTGAAATCAGACGCAGTAGTGAACTATCAGTACTACCTTTTTCATGGACACAGTCTTCCTGGGGTTGTCTTTTGTGCTCACGGTTGCTGTGCTGATGCAGTCCCAGAAGTTCCCTCTGCCCTCATTCTGAATATCCCCTTCCTTTTTTATTTGCAGTGTACCCATTATAGTTTGGATTTTGTGCCTCACTCTTTTTAATTCACTCCCTTATTTTGAAGAAGTACATGGTTCAGTGGCCTATTGAGAATGAGGACATCAGAGGTATTTATTGTGTTGAACCACTACAAATCAGAAAATATCTTTATTGTGTCCTAAGGTTTGATTGTGGCATGGCACAGTACAGAATTCAAGGTTGTAAATTATTTTCCCTCACAATAGTGAAGGTAGAGCTCCAACTGGAACATGGCCTGTGTTGTTGTTGAGAAGTTCAACGGAATCTGATCTCAATTCTAACCCCTTGTCATGAGAACTGATTTTTCTCTCTCGAAAAGTTTTAAAGTTTTCTTTATGTTTGGCTTTCTGATGATGAGCCTTGATGTGGCTTTTTCTTCCTTCATTGTGCTAGACACTTGGTCCACCCCTTTGATCTGAAAATGTGTCCTTCACCTCTAAACATTTTTATTCTGTTACTTCTTTGATAATGTTGTGTCCTCTGTTTTATCTCTTCATTGATTGTGGAACTCTTATTTATGGGCTATGAAGACTCTTCTCTGATTTTCTTGTCTTTTCAATTCTATTTTCCATCTCTCTCTTTTTTTTTATTTGAGTTTCTGAAAGAATTCCTCAAAACAATTCCTCTGTTTTTATTTGTACTATTATATTCTTTTTAAGTTTGGGAACTCTTTTTTTTTAATGTTCCTTTTAAATAGTATTTTGTTCTTGTTTCAGGGGTACAATGTCTACTTTTGTCTCTGAAGATGTTTTATATAGATGTTTTCCTACTCCTCCATGGAATGTCTTGTAGCATAGGGAGCTTAGACTCTGCAGCAATTCAAATGCTAATAGTGTCATTGATTATGGCCAATGACCTTAGGCAAGTTACCTGACCTCTGATTATCAGTTTTCTTAGTAAAATATAGATAATAAGGGTACCAATTGGATAGGATTGTTGGGAAGTACAAATGACATTAATAGATACCATGTACTTAGAAGAATCCCTGGAAAATAGTAACCTTATATAATATGTTATTGTATGCATTTCCTCTGAGTTCCTTTTTTTTTTTTTTTTTCTTTTTCTCCTGTTTTGTTCAATTAAGTTTTCATGTTTTGTATGAGACACTTTCCTCCAATGCCTGATGATCCTTGGCTGTGTGTTCACATTTGAGGATGAGGAACTAGAAAGCTGATTGGAAGCTCTATGTGCCTTTGGATCCCCAAGTTTGCAGATTAGAAACCCAATCCCCTGAGGCTATGATGCTGGAGAGAGGGCATGATGGTACAGAGAGGGGCTTGAGGAATGCCAGATGTTGTAATCACTACCTGCAACCACCAAACACCCATTTCGCCAAATCCAGTCTACCCCAAAACCATGAGGAGTAATAATCATAATAAATGAGTGCTGTTGATTTATGTCACTAAGTTATTCAACAGCAAAGAAATAATAGGAGGGGAATAGGCTACAGAATGAGCACAGGTGCCACCTAGTATCAGATCTTGTGACTTGTAAGTTTCAATTAGTTGTCCAGAAACAGCCTCCTGATCTCTATTCCTAGTCTACTTAGAGAACATCCTTGTTTGATTCTCCATAGACATTAAAAACTTTTCTCTCTCTTTTCAGTTCAAGGTCAGTTGTAGAACCCTGGCTGGGAGGTGTAAGAAGAGATGTGCCTCTAAGGCATTGTAATCACTTGTTTTCTAAGTATTAAGATAGTGCATATAATAAACCACTTACGGGGCGCCTGGGTGGCTCCGTCGGTTGGGTTACCGACTTTGGCTCAGGTCATGATCTCACGGTTCGTGAGTTCGAGCCCTGTGTTGGGCTCTGTGCTGACAGCTCGGAGCCTGAAGCCTGCTTCAGATTCTGTGTCTCCCTCTCTCTCTCTGCACCTCCCCTGCTCACATCCTGTGTCTGTCTCTCAATAATGAATAAATGTTAAAAAAAATTAAAAAAAAATAATAAACCACTTACAAAAAACACAGCATCATTGTTACCTAGATTAATAACACTCTTTTTTCTCTTCGCATCTTATCAGTTCATTCTCTCATCTAAATTCACTCCTATGCCAGAAGCAGGATTTCAGGAAAGAGATTCCTTTGCAAACTCAAAAGAGTACTTCAAATTAAGGGAAAAGAAAATGTGGTGAGAGTGCCAGAGAAAGCTTCTCAGAATCTAAATCAATTCTTTGAAAAGAGATGACCACAAACATTAAGGCTTGACTTTTAGAAGCAGATAATTCAGCATTAAATGATGTGCAACATAATTGCTAGGAGTATATTTGTTTAAACACTGCTGCAGTTATTACCCTGTGAGAGGGAGTTTTGGACTTTGAACATCTTGAGAGAGACCTTGTGTCTGAAACATATTTATTCCAAGTCAATAGACTTTGCTTACATTTCATTCTTGATTTTATTTCCCCCACTGAGAATGATATTAGTCTTTCCCTAAAGAAGTCACTGCTACAAGGATGGGTAAAAGCAGAGAGTAGTCAAGGAGATCTCACAGGGGAGAAGGTAACTAAGCACCCAAATTCAAACACTTAAAACAGTTGCAAGCCATGAAATCAGCCACTCGGAAGGTAACGGTCAAATCCAACCACACTTACTGAAAAGTTTACGTCATGTTTATTTGACATATTTCAAAACTCTTGAGTTTAAGATGGCTAGCATATCAGGTTAGCAGAGGAAATTTTCTCTATTCTAATCTTATTCCATTATAGTGAACTATGGGGAGCTAAGTATAAGTTTCCTGGAAGATATTTACTAAAACTGTCACCATTCCCTGGTTGAACTTTAATCCTCACATTTAAGTGCTATGTGTAAGAATATGCAGAGAATGAATATCTATCCTATAAGTGATTTAGATTCAAAGAAAACCAGATTTATGCCTTTCAAAATCTTAACACTGCCCCAAAAATAATCCAGCCACTTACACTTCCTTTTGAAGAGGGTGTTGGCTATGGGTTGTCTAAGCAGTTGTAAACTATGGAATAGAGCAGTATTTTCTAACTTGTACATGCATTAATATCACGTGGAGAGCTGGATAAGACACAGATTTCTGGGTCTCACTTCCATGGCTTTTGATTCGGTAAATCGGGAGGGGAGTGTGAGAATTTACATTTCAGCGAGTTCCCAGGTGATGCCACTACTGTTGGTCCAGGGACCACACTTTGAAAACCACTGAAATAGACCAATCAAAATCGTTATAAGGACCCATAAATGGTGTGTGTGTGGGAAAGGGGATGTGGGGGCGTGTGGGTGTGGGTGTGGGTGTGGGTGTGGGTGTATTATCAAATTTTAGGGTATTTAGACCCTGGGCAAGGAATCCCTCTTAGCTGATTCTATGGAAATGGTCAATGTTAAGAAGAAAGCATAGACCAGACAAGTATTCACTGTAGAACTCAAAGGGCTTATAGACTGTTGAGGAAATAGGACAATGTGTAACCTTTGACCTGCTTACATTGAAAAGAGCTCAAAGGATGCATGAAGGTCACCAGTAATACTAGATCCAGATTGGGCCTTGGGAATATGTGTATAGACTTGAACTTACCAAATCAAATCAAAAGAAATTAATGTTCAGTTTATTACCATGACATCATCATATCTTTACTGTGGGTTCTAAGGGGTTTTGTTTAAACAATTTTTTTCAGTTTATTTATTTATTTTGTGAAAGACAGAGACAGTGTGAGTAGGGGAGGGGAAGAGAGAGAGAGAGAGAGAGAGAGAGAGAGAGAATCCCAAGCAGACTCTGTATTGTCAGAGCAGAGCCCGATGTGGGGCTTGAACCCACAAAACCGCGAGATCATGACCTGAGCCAAAACAGAGTCTGGCGCTTAACCAAGTGAGTAACCCAGGTGCCCCTAAGGGGTTTTGTCTTAACACAAATAGAGTAACCAAGAAGAGTATAATTTTGTCTAGTATTTCTCAAATAGAAAGGGTTATCACTGTAGTCATTATCATCACTATCTTTATTATTTAAATGAATTTGCTTCGGGCTAAGTAATTAACATACATTGTCTTACTAATCCATTTTTAAAAATGTTTATTTATTTATTTTTTTGAGAGAGATAGAGAGGTAAGCAGAAGAGGAGAGAGAGAGAGAGAGAGAGAGAGAGAGAGGAAGAGAGAGAGAGAGTCCCAAGCAGGTGCCTCGCTGTCAGGGCAGAGCCCAACATGGGGATCGACCTCAGATCCATGAGATCATGACCTGAACCAAAATCAAGAGTCAGACTCTTAACCGACTAAGCCACCCAAGTGCCCCTTAAATCCACTTTAACTGAAAACAAGGCTCTAAGAGTTGACATTTACACAGCTAACAAGTGGCGAAGTGTTTCTGACTGCTCACTTACTGTGAGATACATTCTGACAGTGGATACTTTAACAATTAAACTTTTGTTGACATAACTTCAAATTAGTAAAAAATTGAACTAAGTTTGATAGGACCAGGTGTTATTCCAAGAGCTTTCCGTGATTATACAATACTTGTATATTCCTCACTAGCCATATGCATTAGGCCAACACTGCCTGTAATGTTCAGTAGGCAAAGGTTTTCCTTGATACTCCAAGTTGCCCATCACAGCCTTATTTACCTCTGCTAGCACCAGGAAGATTCATTTAGCATCTTCACAGTCTTTGCGTTCTTCCCAATCCTATAAAAAGCTAAGATGACCAGGCCAAACCTGTAACTTCTCTCTATACGTCATCATGAGAGAACACATTGTATCAAAGGAATAAATGCTTCAAAAGGTGGTATTTTAATTGTTGACAAGTATCCCTAAAACAGCTTTTGTGTGTTTCTCCTTTTTAGAGCAGGGAAAAAGACAGGGATAGAATGGCAGGATGTGTTGTAGAGAGTGGTTTGGATGAAAGGAAATCCTCTGTAAGGCCGTCACATCACTTGTTAATGACTTCACCCCTGGATCAAGAGTACTGTGGAAAAATTATTAATAAGCATGGAATGTTATAAGTGAAAAAATAGAAAGTTATTAGTCTTTGTGTATCTACCAGCATATATGTACGTGTATGTGTTATAAGTTTACTGCTCTAAACATTGTGTGTATGTTATAAATTTGCTGCTAAAAACATTAAGCATGGGGACACCTGGGTGGCTTAGTCGGTTAAGTGTCCAACTCTCAATTTGGCTCAAGTCATGATCTCAGAGTCATGAGATCAAGCCCCATGTGTGGCTCTGTAATGGGGGTGAAGCCTGCTTAAAGATTCTCTCTCTCCCTCTCCCTCTGACCCCCCATCCCCCTGCTTACTCTCTCTCTCTCTCAAAAATAAATAAAAAGAATAAAACCCAGAAAAAATATTAAGTATCACTGGGGACAGTTATTTGTATCACCAGGTAAGATCTATCTGTCAGGCAAAGGGCGTAGAGTGGCAGGAAATGGAACAGGAGAGTCTCATAGCCTACCAGAAGGAGAGAACTCTCATGATTGATGACGGGTTCAAAGCTGAGTCACTTCCCATAACACAAGCACATTCAATTGAGTTGTAGAAGCACTTGCTATGGAGAAATGGTAATGAAACTTAATAAGGGCTTCAAGATAAAACCCCAAATTTGAAACCTTGTTAGTGCCCCTGTATCACCCTGGTTTGTTATTCTTTCTGAGATTGGTCTGCAATTAAACCCATCTTTGAAGACAGAACTCCATAGCAATCTCCAGAATGGGGAAGTCTAGGCTTATTCATTCATTTATTCTTTCTTTCTTTTTTTTTAAATTTTTTTAATGTTTATTTATATCTGAGAGAGACAGAGACAGAATGCGAGTGGGTTAGGGGTAGAGAGAGAGGGAGACACAGAATCCGAAGCAGGCTCCAGGCTCCGAGCTGTCAGCACAGAGCCAGACATGGGGCTTGAACTCACGAGCTGTGAGATCAGGACCTGAGCTGAAGTCAGCCGCTCAACCGACTGAGCCACCCAGGCACCCCTCGTTCATTTATTCTTTCAACAAATATTTACTGGCTGACTTGTAGGTGGCACAGCATTGCCATGTTTTCTTGTTGAACGTGAAAGCAGAAAAAGAGTATAGCAGCCTAACTCTCACAATCCAATGCCTGACAATGAAAAATTGGAACACTGAAGTGGAGATAGAGCTTGGTTTTGGTTTCCTCCTAAGTTTTTGAATTAAAAAAAAAAATTTTTTTTTTTTTTTAAATTTTAGAGAAAGGGAGAGGGTGAGTGGGGGAGGGGATCAGAGGGAGAAACAGAGAATCTTAAGCAGGCTCCAGTGTTCTCCATGTTCATTCCAGAGCCTGAAACTGGGCTTTATCCCAGGATCCTGGGATCATGACCTGAGCCAAAATCCAGAGTAGAAATCAAGAGGTGGATGCTCAACTGACTGAGCCACCCAGCGGCTCCTCCTCCTAATGTTTTTAGAACCCCCTGCCCTCCTGCCAACTGAACTCCCTGATGAAGGTATGAGATTTATTGTGCAATGACCAGGGAATTCCTGGATCCTTGCACATCTTGAAGAGGAGATCAGTATCATAGTTCACTGTGGCTTCCAAATGTTCTTGGTAAAGAGCTGGAAGGTTAGGGAGCCATTCAGTCTCTGGGCTTTAGTTTCCTAGGTTTTAAATAGGCATTAAAACAAAACAAAACTGGGGCACCCAGGTGGCTCAGTTAGTTGGTTAAGCATGGGACTCTTGGTTTCGGCTCAGGTTATGATCTCTCGGTTTCGAGATGTTTGAGCCCCTCATAGGGCTCTGCATTGACAGTGCAGAGACTGCTTGAGGTACTATCTCCCTCTCTCTCTGCCCCTCCCTTACTCACACTGTCTCTGTCTCTCTCAGGATAAATAAATAAACATAAAAAAAAAAATCTACTTCTCAAAGAATTAAAGACAGAACTTCCACAGGGAACCTGATCATAGAATGTGAAATAACACATCTAAAACCTCTAAAATAGGAACTTTAAATCAGGATGGTCTGGTTCAAACTGCAAGGGATCTAAAATGCCACTTAAGAATGTCAGACAAAATGCTTCACCAGTTCAAAGCAGGGGATGATTTGTTTCTCCCTGGAGCCCCCTGTTGGATGTGTTTGGAGAAATTGTGCCATGGCAGTAAAAATCAAAAGACAAACCTGGCCTTTTTCCTGGAGGCGTGCCCTAGAGAGACCCCTTCATGATTTTTTTCCTGGGAGGAAAGAGAAAAAGAAGTTCATGGAGAATTAAAACCTCACTCTTGTCTTTTGATAAAGACATTTAGCAAGAATCGTCAATAGTTCCACAAGCATTGGTCACTGAGGGATCTAAATCACTGAAGAACAGAAAAGCCTGCTGATACAAGTTTCCTGTCAGGAATAATTTCGACTGACCAATCTGGCTGTTCCACTCAATGTGGCCACCGGTTCTCAAAGATGTAAACTTCTAGACGGGTGTTTAGGTCACGCATTTGTCACGCATTTGTCTATTTCATGTAATAAGAAAGAGACAACAAGCTCCTAAAGAGCAAGAATTGTGTTTCCCTGGCATAGGTTCTAAATACGTAAGCAAGTAAATAAATGCCAGCAAAAACCTATGAAAAGATTGATAAAATTATATTTTTACAATTTTTAAGGACGAGGAATGTGGCAAGAATGAAATGGAATAAAAAGAAGAAATGAAGCCATTAATTTATTATGTTATTTGACATAATTTGAAGATAAAGCAAATATGCCTAGAAGGCAGAGCCTGAGAAATCTGTAGGGGAATGGAAACTTATCACCCAGATTCTGCCTTATCTCTGGCCTTAGTGTTAAAACCACGTGTTTCCTTATTGCTCACATCAGTTATCTATTATTTGTGGTTAAAAGCATCATAACTGGTTCAACATCAATGTATTTACTTCAGTCTTTTTATAACCAGAAATGCATTTGTCTCCTATTCCAGACACTCCTTGTTATGTTGGAAAATCTGCGAAGTCCATATTAGTCATCAGATGGTTCTCCCCCGCCACCCCCATCTCCACTTTTCTTTATTTTTTTTCTTCTTTTCCTCATCTCTGAGGGTAGAATCTTTTTTTATTTTTTTTAATGTTTATTTATTTATTTATTTATTATTTATTTATTTTTTGAGAGAGAGAGAGACAGAGTGTGAGTAGGGAGGGGCAGAGAGAGAGGGAGACACAGAATCCGAAGCAGGCTCCAGACTCCAAGATGTCAGCACAGAGCCCAAAGTGGGGCTTGAACTCCCAGACTACGAGATCATGACCTGAGCCGTAGTCGGACACTTGACTGACTGAGCCACTCAGGCGCCCCAAAAGGGAATGGGATAGTTCATAGTTATGGGATTGTTTTCCAGAGGATGTTAACTCAGTCTTTAGAAATCCTGTTGAAATATTGCTACTTAGACACAGAAAGCATCTCTCTAGTGGCTGGGAAATTGCATGCACTCCAGAGCAAGACTTTTATTTCCTCCTGGACAATGATAGAGACCCTCTATCCTTATCTTCTTCTTTACTGCTGTTTATGTAAACCATCAGGGTTGAAAAGAAATATAACACGAGCCTCAAATGCAAGCAGGGAATTTTCTAGTAGCCATATTTTAAAAAGTAAAGAGAAACAGGTGAAATTAAATTAAATGACATATTTTTAATCCAATATATCTAAAATATAATTTCAACATGTAGTCAGTATAAAATCATTTTTAATATAAAACTATTAATGTTATTTTCATTCTTATATTTGTACTAAGTCTTCAAAAATCTTTGTTATTCTATGTTTCTAGCACTGCTCAATTTGGGCTAGTCATGTTTCAAGTGCCCAGCCGTGCAGTTGTAGCTGGACACAAATCTCTACTTCTGTTACAGCCCAAGACCCATAGACACATAACATCTGATAGGTAACTGCTTTCCCTTGTTATTGCAATCATCATCAAACTAATGTCATTCTATCCTTTTATCTGATTGAATTCAATCTCATGTGCATCATAGTTTCTGATATTAACTTAACAAGACAGTCTTCCTGATAGGTCTAAGGGAGGCCATTTCTCTTTACCCAAGGATTTCCTTATTATATAATAGATAAGATTATATATATAATAGATTATATATTATCTATTATATATATTAATATAATAGATAATATATAATAGATTAATATATATAATATATATAGATTATATATAATAGATTATACATATATAATATATATAATAGATTATACATAATTATATATATAATATATGTGTGTAGAGAGAATATATTCTCTATTTTAAAAAGTGACTGAATGTTAGTTTACAGCTATTACATGGATGCATTGTAATTCATCCTAGGAACTCTACTTTTAAACTATGAATTGACCAAAAGTAAATATGTAGAAAGTATCTGTTTATTCATGGTAAACAGAGTAACTAATGCAGCAAACAGATACTCACACCAAAAGCAAAACTTTGCTCTGTTGGCCTTTTGATGAAAAAGTGTTTTTATCTGATTAGTTGCATTCTACCTTGGGCAATAGATTAACTGAGTGTCCAAGAGACAGTGTATCACAGTGAAAAGAGCATGCCCATCAGACATACCACTTGGGTCTATTGCTTCCTAGCTGTGCAACATTGGGCATATTTGTTAACTTCTCTTACCCTCAGTTTCTTCACTTACAGAAAGAGCATGCTATGCTCCATAGCACGCTATGACAGACACAGTTAATTTTGTATCAATATCCATTCTTTCTTTATCAGCCAAGACTCCTCGAACGTTAGCTAGACACCAGGATACCCAAAATGAAGTCCACATTTCCAGTCTCTCTTGCAGTTAGATATGTTTATGTGATAAATTTCTGCCCCAAGAGATAAAAATGGAGGTGGTATCTACAACTTCCAGGAAGTTTCCCTAAGAGAAGAGGGAGATCATCCTTTTGTTTTCTTTCTCCACCCCCCCCCCCCCCCCCTTCTGCAGGCTGGGATTCAGACACAGCAGGTGGAACTGAATCAGTTGTCTTGAAAAATGAGATGTAAGCGGCTTGTGAAGCAGAGCAGAGCAAGAGCAGGAACCTGGGTCACTTACGATTATGAAATCGCCACAAATGCCCTAGATCATTTGCCCAGGCTCTTTGAGAAGAAAAAAACACATATTTCTATTTTGTTTAAGGTATTGTTATTTATTTTCTGTAACGTGCTGCTGAACCGAAGACATGCTTGATTCCTAGGGCTGTTTTTAAAGATTAAATGGGATAGTATATGTCAAGAACTTTACAGAGTTCCTGACACAGGAGAGTTATTAGGATAAAATAGCTCCATAAGAGTCATTCTAAGGGTCAAATGAAAAATATAAGGACATATACTTTTTAATCTGTAAATCTAAAAATCACTGTATAAATGTTGGTCATAATTATCATCATTAAATTATGATAAGGAATTAGCTAACTGCCAGCACACTCTACTTGGATCAATCTATCTAGGCCAATAAAAACAAACAAACAGACACTGACTTCTTTCCTTTTGTTAGGTTTACTTAGTTTTAGCCAATTGTGAATGTTTAGAGGCTTGCATTTTATTGATGCTTTAAAACTTTGATGCAATACTCATTTGAGTAATATAAAGAAAATATATAGAACCCAACAAAACTAAAGTATCTTTTATTCACTTAATTTAACCTTTAGAAAGTTCTCCATTACAAGAATCAATTAATACTTGTAGTTAAAATCAATTACAATTACAAAGACTTGAGTAAAGTCCATCCTCTTCCTTCTCTTCCCCACCCCATTCTTTAGAATTAACTATATTAACAGCTTAATTCAAAATTCCTTGTGAATAAATTTTTTTTGTATGGTGATATACACATTTTCTCTTTACAAAATAAATGCAATCCTTCTTGCAGGAAGTTTAAAATTACAGAAAAGAAACTTTTGCAACAGCTTTTGGGTTTTGTGTCATTTTGTTTTCTGTTTTAAAATATCCCTTGAACATCTTTTCCTGTCAGTACATATCCATCTTTCTCATTTTTAAACACCTTCTAGGGAGTCATTTAAATTTCATTTTACTAACTAGTTATTGTAAAATTATTTATGAAACAAAGGAGAATGCCCTTGAAAGAAAATAATAGTAGGTAGCAATTCTGAACATTGTGAGGATTTCATTAGATAATTCAGTAGAGTGCTTAGTAAAAAGTCTGCACATAGTGAACGATTAATAGGTATAAATATTAGCCATTTTGATAATGATAGTAATAATAATTAAAGTTGACCATTTCTCTGAGCTCAATCTCAATAAATTGCTATGGTCAAAGTAGTGGTTTCTTATCCCCTATATCTATAAAACATTACTCAATATATATAATATTCCTCATACTTTCATTCTGGACCCTACTTGGGCTTTGTCATATGGTGGAAGTGGGTGTCATGTTCTGGAGGACTGTCAGACTCAGGTTGGTTCTCTCCAGGATCTGATCAGCCCTTGACTATCCAGATCAGTGCCAAATCTGAACAAAAAAATATGGTCCACCCAACAGCCATCTGTTGAGGCAGCAAAGAAGGCATTTAGTTTCTAGGGCATTGGGGAACCTAAATGATCCCTTGTCTGAACAAGAGATGCCTGCTGGGTTGAGCCTTTGGGACCAGGGGGATTAAATGGGCCTAATGACTCCTGAATAGCTACCAAGCAACCAACCTGCCATGAGGAGATGAATCACAGGGTGCAGTGGGTATAGCAAGTCCCTTGGAGGAGCCAGCTGGGGGTATCCGCTCCCAGGAAGGGGACTGGCTGATGTGGACTAATGGCTCTGGGGCAGAGGGAGAGGGCTATGACAGGAGCTATCACTCAGAAGGGGCAAATGGCAAATTCAACTTGATAGATGGTAGCCTTCACCTTGTAAATCTAATAATTTTGCCATTCCCCAAATGCCTGAAGTGTAATTATTCCAGAGGCTGAAAAAAAAAAAAAAAAAAAAAAAAAAAAAAAAGACTGAATAAGGGAGAAAATGAAATCAACTTATTTTATAAAAACACACTATTCTGCCTTTAATAATGTTATGTAGCCAGGTAAATAATATTAAAAATAAATCTAAGAGCACCTCAAAAACTGGAATGTTCAGGAGTTTTACATGTATCTGAGGTTGGTAGTATCCTTTTCCAGAACATTCTGATTTCTTGTGAAACTGGAGGCTTGAGTGGTTATAAGTGGATCAGAAGTGACACTGGATTCAGTACCATCATATACTTTTTTGCTCTGTACAAGAGCATTTGAGGCCCTGAAATCCATCCCTCACTGCTCTCGAAAAAACTCTGAGTCTTAAAGGAATGCCTTTCTATAGTGCATCCACCAGGAGTGGGAGCCTTATGATAATCCCCACAAAGTCTTGGCTGGTGGAGGTCTTGCCTTGACTGGCTGAGAGACCTAGGTTTGGATCTCAGCGGAAGTGCTTTCCAGAACCATCGTTCCTGTTTACATAAAGCCATTCTCAAACCTATAAGCTCATAGAATCATGGAATTTAGAACCTGTTAAATATCCTAGAAATGAAAAACTTGAACTCATTTTATAGATGAGATAACTGAACCATCAAGAAGTAAAGAGTTTTACCCAAGGTTAGATAGCTAATAATCTTATTCAACAACATAATATAATCTTTTATGAGTTCGTTCATAGTCCCATTTTTACTAGTGTATCACTAAAACTTTACTGCGAATTTTTTGAGGCTTAAGCTGTAATTTCAAGCAGACAGATTAAATTAAGGGCAATTCTGCTTGCTGTTTAGGTCATAAAAAATGTTGGTTCTCAGTATAGACTTCCATATTTGACTACTTTACTACTCTTCTAGGTTTTCAGTTAAAATGTGTGGTCATTTCCTCTGATAAATCTTTCCCTTCCTCTCCAGCATAGGTTGGGTATCCCTTCCATATGACTGCGCATCACTTTAATTTGTCTCTGATAACATTTGTGACATTATATTACAGTTGCAATTTATATTTTGATTCCCCCAAACCTGTAAGCTCTGTGAGATGTAGGATCTAAATAGGCATTAGAAGTACAAATAAATGTAAAGAATTAAATAGTTAAAAAGTTTATAAAATTTACAATTACAGTTTAGAATTTATAATTACAAAAATTAATTTACAAATTTTTAAGATCTCCAAGTAAGGAGGACAGAACATAACATGCCTTAGCAGAGTTCTCTGTCTTTGCCTTTATGTGTCTGTTTACAAGTGGGGCGTTGGAGGTTTGTGGCAGACACCATACAAGGGAACCCCCATGATTCCCGCCTCCTGTCTCCCTTCCTTTCTTTCTTCCTTCCCCCTAATGGAGGGCTAGTTATTTGTATAGCATTAGTAAAACTGGGCCTATGTGTGTATCATTAGTATGATACATTAGTAAAAATGGGACTATGAACAAATAACTACATAAAGGTTCACACCTTTCTGCAATTCTCTCCCCTTGCACGTGGCCAAGACCTTTGACCATCTTCTAACCAATGAATATGGTAGCAGTAATGAGGTGTCACTCTTGAGATTATCTTACCTTCTAGAAGACTGTCTTGCAGGCAGACTACTCTAGAGGCTGTCCTTGCTGGCCAGGAGAAGCAAGCCATGGGAAAGCCCACGTGGCGAGGAGCAGTAGGCAGCCTCTGGGAAAGGGGGTGGCGGCTAGGAATTGAAGGCAACCTCTAGCTGACACTCAACAAGAAGCTAGGGTCTTCAGTCCACTGCAAGGAAATGAGTTCTGCCAACGACCTGAACGAACTAGGAAGCAGATTCCTCCCTAGTTAAGCCTCCAGATTAGAATACGACCCAGCTGGTACCTTGCTTGCAGCTGTGTAAGACCTTAAGCAAAAGACCCAACTAGGTCAGGCACAGACTCCAGACAGAACTTGTGAGATAATAAATGGGTGCTGTCTTAAGCCACTAAATTTGTGGTAATTCATCACACAGCAAGAGAGAACTAATATAAGGTGTTAGGTTATAAAGATGCTACATAAGTAACTAGCCCTCCATTAGAAGGAAGAAAGGAAGGAAGGGAGAAAGGAACACAGCTTCAGTTAAAGTTTCCAGATTTTTTAAAGGACTTATTTGGTCATTTTAAAATCAGTTCGAAAACATTTAAAGGAATTATCTTAAAAGATTTTAAGAAGACAGCATACAAAAAATATTTATGTGACCTGCAAGGTTTAGATTTGGGTGAATTCTATGAACATATGGGACCAAAAAAGATCTTAAGAAGATAGGTGATCTGTTTTTACTTCAGGTAAAGTTTTCCCGAAACCTTCCCAAACGTACAATGACAATGATGATGACGATGTGAATATTACCATCTTCTACTCACCGAGTTCCTCATATACCTCACACAGAATAGGAAGCACTGACTTTATGGAGCACTTACAATTGCCCATGTACTGTATGATGAACTTTAGGTAAATAACCCTATATTAAATAACAATAATCCTTTCACAATAAGACACAAGTATTGCTTTCCCCCATTTTACACACATCTGTGCACTCACATGCTTGGTATGCACGCAAAAAGAGACACACAGAGAAAAAGTGCTTTGCTCCAAGTCAATCAGCAATTAACTTGTGAAACTGATTCAAATACATAATTAACAGTTCCCACTGCTGGAAATTTCCACAAACAATCAGATTTCCAATTTTCATGCCATATTTTAAGCCCAAGGATGTTACATAGGCAACCATCCTGATTTAGTCCTATCATCTGATATTCAAAAAACAATGAATCTGCTACAGAGTGAAACAAGTTTAAAAACTGGGAAAAGATGTGAAAAAGACAATTCACAGAAAAGAACTGCAAATGGCTCATAAGTACACAGTAAAATGGTCACCCTCACTAGCAGTCAGAGAAACAAATCAAAATGAGAAGTCCCTTTATATTCATCACGTTGGTAAAAACTAAAACCTTCAATAATACCAAGTGTTGGTAAGTCTTGGGAACCTTTGTACAAGGCTATTGGCTAACTAGAACTGACGAGATCAATTTGCAATATTTGGAGAGATTCACCATGTATATTTTGAAAACCTAACAACGTGTCAACTCCCTATTTTATGGAAGCTGGATGCAGGTGTCAACCTAGATCTGTTATTGAAGGACTGGATAATTAAAAGTGTTGGATGCCTCCTATGAAATAACATGTAGTGGTTAGAAGCTATGAATTAGTATGTATAACATCATCTTAAAGATAAGGCATTGAATGAATAAAAAGTACAGGAGAGAGTAAAGAATTAAATCTACTGTATAGGAACACTTCTGAATATTAAGATGTGCATACAGGGGTGCCTGGATGACACATTTGGTTAAGCATCTGATTCTTGATTTTGGCTCAAGTCATGATCTTACAGTTGTGAGATTGAGCTCTGTGTTGTGCTCTGCTCTGGGCATGGAGCCTGCTTAAGATTCTCTCCCCACCTCTCTCTCTGCCCTTACCCCTGCTCATTCTCTCTCTCTCTCTCTCTCTCTAAAAGAAAAAAAAAAACATCCATACATATAATCAGTTTATGTATTTTTAATTTTTTTTTAATGTTCGTATTTTGAGAGAGACAGACAGAGCATGAGCAGGGGAGGGGCAGAGAGAGGGGGAGACACAGAATCTGAAGCAGGCTCCAGGCTCTGAGCTGTCAGCACAGAGCCTGACACAGGGCTCAAACTCATAAACTGTGACATCATGAGCTGAGCTGAAGCTGGATGCCCAACCGACTGAGCCCAGTTTATGTATTTTTAAAGAACATTTACAATAACCTACATCAAACTCATTAAAAATGGCTGTGTGTAGGCGAGGGAAAGATAGATGACGTGGGGGCAGGGGGTAGATGGATAGGGAATAGATTAAAAGAAAAAACATATGAAAGAAAAAAAGGTGGGGTCTTGACCGGACTAATAATTGTTCATTATGGACTAAAGGGTATGATTAACACATCCTTCAGCATTTGAGGTCCCCCAAAAGACAACTAAAAATGCTGTGGAATGAAAGTTTATTCTTATAGGCTGAAGACCTTACACTGACCTGAGATATTTGAATTTAAAAATGGATACCCAACGTTTTACTGGGGAGAAGAGCCACATAAGGATAACACACTCTCAAATGCTGAAGAGAATAGAGAGATTTTTTTTTTTCTAAAAATAAAGTGGGTAATTTCTTAGATTTGTACCTGGAGAAAATACAATGACAAATGTTTTGGCAAGGTGTTAGAACTTGTGCATTAGTCTTGTCTTAATGGAAGAGAATCTGTTGAAATCATTACATTTGAGCAGAGCAATCTTGTAGTAGATAATGTTTTATCTATGTATAAACAGCCAAAAGAGACTTTAAGCCTGGGTTTCATGGTGCATTCCACTTATATACTCTCTAGTCAAGGACTGTGGGATCTCCATCCTCAGGTCCTTGTTAACACCCAGCTCAACAAGGCAGGGCATACCAATGGTGTGTGTGTATATATGTGTGTGTGTGTGTGGGGGGGGGTGCATACACATATTATTCCAGTCAATCTGATTTCACAAGGAAGAAATTACAAGGAATAGCTGCTGTGTGCCTTTTCTTTTTGTTGTTGTTGTTGTTTTTTTGTTTTAGTTTTTGTTTCTTTTTTTTTTTTTTTGATGTATGCCTTTTCCAAACCATTACACATATTTGACATTGTTTAGACATGTGGTTAAGAATACATTTACAAAAAAAAAAAAAAAAAAAAGAGAGGTTAGAGTGGGAGAGAGCCAAAACATAAGAGACTGTTAAAAACTGAGAACAAACTGAGGGTTGATGGGGGGTGGGAGGGAGGGGAGGGTGGGTGATGGGTATTGAGGAGGGCACCTTTTGGGATGAGCACTGGGTGTTGTATGGAAACCAATTTGACAATAAATTTCATATATTAAAAAGAAAGAATACATTTACCATCTAGTGTTTTAGAACTCACACAGGAAGTTAGAAATTATAAATGAACGAAGCAAGAAATAAACAAATGGAAGCAAGGCGAACAAAACAGAAAATACAAGGCACATACCTCTGCTGTAAATACAATTATCACTTGGCTACAAATTTGAGGGAGTATGTCCTACAGTAAATGTTATCACTTGGTTGAAAATGATTTTTGCCTATTTTGTTGTTTTTTTTTTAATTTTTTTTTCAACGTTTATTTATTTTTGAGACAGAGAGAGACAGAGCATGAACGGGGGAGGGGCAGAGAGAGAGGGAGACACAGAATCGGAAACAGGCTCCAGGCTCTGAGCCATCAGCCCAGAGCCCGACGCGGGGCTCGAACTCACGGACCGCGAGATCATGACCTGGCTGAAGTCGGACGCTTAACCGACTGCGCCACCCAGGCGCCCCAATTTTTGCCTATTTTGAAAGGTAGCAGATAGATGGAGGAAAAAGAAAAAACTAAGGTGAGTAAGAAATTATTCCATTTAATGATACAGAGAAGATTATCATGGCCCTTGTGCAAGGATGACATGCAAATTCGTGACATGTTCCATACTAAAAAAAGGGGGGGATTTACTCCATTTATCTATACCTTTGGGGAATTGTGTTTTATGTAAGTGATCCATCACTTAACCCTATGACTACTTCTTTTTAGTTCACCCACCTCTTTTTCTTAAATCTAAACACTTTCTGTAGAATTTTCTAGTTTGTACAGTGAATAGAAATCGATATACCTTTAAGCATAGGATCACTAGATCAACTATTTTATTATGACAAAACGCAGTAATGTGTACAGAGGCCGTTGGGGTGTAATGGCTTAGCATTATACAACTAGCCCTGAACTTCCACGTGTTTACAAATCCAGTCTGCCTTTTATTAGTGTCTTCCTTCTCAATTTCCTGTCATTTCTTTCCGCCATGATTGTTTCAGCTGTTCCACCCTTTGTTGGCTATCCCCATGCCTACCACATTCACATCCTCTCCCACTGGAAAAGGATCCCTGGACTTTGTGACAACCATGGGGAGTAGTTGTTTTCTCCTTATTGCCTGGTGTGTATATCCAACTCAAACACCTAAGAGACATTCTAAACGTGTAGTGGATCTAGATTAGAAAATCTTTTCTGATTGAAATTATTTTAAATGAAACAGTCATGATTTTTATTAGGATTTTCCTGTTTACTAATAGATAAATGTGTCCCATTTGGAGTTTATAGTTCATTTTTTTTCCACAAGGCGATCAACCAAGACACCAGATAAAATTTTATCAGTACCTATTTTATTGTGCTGCTCCTGCATTTTACTAGTGAAGTTCAAAGTAAGTTTTTTTTCTTTGCTCTCTTCTGCTTACTCCAAAAATTTCCAGAGGCTAATAAAATCTGAATCTTAATAAGGTCTTAGCTACAGTAACAGCAAAATTTAGCATAGCTGAAGAGATATGAATACAATTTCCCAGGCTTTTTTCTCATTAAAATGCTACTCTTCAGACACATAGAGTAAAACTCATGAATGAAACTACATCTATATACTTAGTAGTAGAACTGTAACAAAATTTCAGTTAGCAATTTTTCACTGGAGGTCCTTTGAGGCTGAGCTTTTAACACTGGCGGACAGTACATAAACTACGACCTACAAACGTAAGCCTTTCAGACACTAATACCATGCCCTGTTCATAGTAGGTACTTTAAAAATAGTAGAGCGCCATTTCTCTTTGTTTACTCCTTAAAGTAACCTTAACTAGGAAACACTTCAATCTCATTTCTCAGAATGCAAACAAAAAATAACAATAACCACTTGGCCCTACTGGGTCTTGACCACCCCGACTGGTTACAGAAGCTCAGCAGTAAAACAATTTCCGAGTTGGTCTACATTCTTCCAAACTAGAGGCTTCCTTAACCATGAGCCACCACTCCTCCCTGCAGGACTATCATGGCTAGAGTTGAAGAAGGGTTGGGTGATCTGGGCTGTGCATCATGTCATGCAATGGCCATCAGAACAGCATGAGGACAACTGAATGCCCACGTGAATAATTCTCAGTGTGCAAGCACAGTCAGAGTGCACACAGGACAGCAACACTTAAAAGGTCTAAAAGCATAAACTGCAATATGCTAGACTGCCACAGTCACACTCCAATTCAGTAATGTCTTCAATCAGTATTAACGAAAGGTGCTTTTTCAGGGGTTTACAGGTTATTTTCCTGAAGGGAATGAAACGTGCTAGAAGATCATCTTCTAATTCCCATCTTTGTTTCTGTAATACTATTAAATAATCACATACAGTCAACTCTAATGCCCTACTGAGACAATACTTCTGTGTAAATATAACATTTTCAGTACATCCTCAAGTCACAGATATGATACATCACAAATTTACAAGTAATGCATTGTCCCCAAAGAAAGAACTCCATTCCTTAAAAAGTGACAAAGCATTTAGGCATATTTCTGAGCAGTAACATTCAAATCAAGATTACCAACAAGTGATAGGTGACAATTTTCAATGAAGAAAGCTGTAGAAGATAATTGAATCAGTTTACTATTTGTAGCAGAAAAGATAATCCATATTAGATGTATTCTGTGATACTTTAAAAACTTCTCAATACTGACAAATGAAAAAAATAAATGTGTATGTATCTATTTTTTTCTTCTCATATACGTATACATATAAATTATAAGAACTATCACAGCAATCAAAAATTTTGTGTAATTTTTGGGGCCCCTGGGTGGCTCAGTCAGTTAAGTGGCCGACTTCAGCTCAGGTTATGATCTTGCAGTTGGTGGGTTCCAGCCCCGCATGGAGCTCTGTGCTGACAGCTCAGAGCCTGCTTCAGATTCTGTGTCTCCCTCTCTCTCTGTCCCTCCCTCCCTCATACTCTGTTTCTCTCTGTCTCTCAAAAAATGAATAAAAATGTTAAAAAAAATAAAAAAGTTTTATGCAATTTTTAAGTCTGATTTAAGAATGTCTAATGGAAAGCCCCTTTTAAAATAATATGACAATAATTAAAACATTTACAGTTCACTAAATTTAAGAATATTCTTTTACTTTCCACCTTAAAGGTCAACAATTAACCCATGTTATTATAATTTATTTTGTAATTTTCCTCAATTTAATACTTACAAGATTAAATTATCTGCAACTTGTCTTTAAAATTCTGGGATTCAAAATTCTTTCTAGGTTTCTGAAAGTATTAGTATTTTTTCCTCTGTGTAAGTGGAGCTACTATTATTTTTTGGTGTGGAGGAGTTGCTTTAAAAAAATACAGGTGAATGTGAATGGGCATTCAGTTACACACTATTTTAGTTTAAAATGGGAGGGGATGGCAGTGGAAAATACTCACGAAAAGATACCTGTCAAGCAGACTCTTCAATTCATTCATTTTATATTTTCTTTCTTTTTTCCTCCTTAATGAATGAGAGGAAAATGCATCTTTGGCATTCCAAGGAAGTGATTCTGAAGTGTAATCTCCATCAGATCATCTAGAAGAACAAATGTCCAATGACATGATATTAAAGGCAGTACATAAGGTTGTTCCAAAGACCAGCTGAAAGCCTGAGACCCCGTCAGTAGCCATGACTGAAGCTCATCATGTTTGAACACCGCAGCTGAAACCTCCAGACTTACTGAGCAACAATGAAGATATTGTACAATCAGCTAGGATTACAGTGAAGAAAAACAAAATGCTCTCAGATCATAACAGAAGTGATTATCACGAGGAAAGAGAAGTGACTGTTGGATTTAAAAGGCAACCAGAGCAAAATAAAAACAAAAGCAAATACAGAACATTAGCACCCTACCCCAGAGGATGTTAAAATCACAAAGAAAAATTTTCCAAAGGAATTATAATAAGCTCACACGTGAAAAAGCACTTACACAATCCATTGTAGGATGTACACTTTGCTAAATGATCTGCAAAATTAGAAAAAGAAACTGATTCATTGTAGAGGTGCATTATCTAAAAGTACACAGTGTCCAGAAATTCTATTGCTTCTTTCATCAGAATCAATGTGAGGCTTGCACTAGTAAAGACGGTGAAGTTATTTTATAAGAGGAGGAGGAGGAGGAAGGGGAGGAAGAGGAGGAGGAAGGGAAGGAGGGGAGGAAAGCTAGAGAACCAGTATCAAGTCAAGAAACAAAAGGGGTGGAGAGGGCTTATTGGAATATAATAAAGTGCCTTCTTTTTCTTTCAGCTAATGTATAAAAGTTAAAAATTTCCAGTACTCCTGAAAAGAGATTTCTATAAATAATGCACCCTTTAAATACCATTCAACAGCTGTTGTTGAAATTTGGCTCATGAAAAGGTTGCCAGAGGGGATGGACATGGGGGGCGGGGGATGGGCAAAGTGGGCGAAGGGGAGCAGGAGGGGCAGGCTTCCAATTATGGAATGAAGAACTCATGGTGATAAAAGTTACAGCGTAGGGAATACAGTCAATGACATTGTAACAGTGTTGTAGGGTGACAGATGGCAGCTACACTTGTGGTGAGCATAGTGTAGACTTGTCCAATCACTATGTTGCACACCTGAAGCTAATGTAACATGGCCAACTATTTTTCAGGTAAAAACAAAACCAAAAAGCTGCAGTTACATCTTTCATCAGGCAAATGACACTAGGCACATCAACTACTTATGCAATATTTTGCCACTGTTTTGTTTCATGTATACTTTTGTCAACGGTGTGTGACGGCAGTTCTTGTCCTTTTATGTCCCAATGCACCTGATGTAAATATTAGTCTCCTATCAGTAATAGGGATCACTCGACTAATCATGAATGCTTTCGTAGGAGATGATGCTAAGTAGTAGAATTTTTCTCCAGTGGGGAGATGAGAAGGGACTCCAGCTTTAAACACCTTGCTCAGGAGATTCTTATAGGATACCCACGGGTTGTAAAGTGCTTCCCTTTTTGAGAATCACTAATCTTCTCAAAGGATATAAACCTCTTCCCCCTTTGAGAATAACTGATCTTTGGAATGAAGATAAGGAATTTATATATTTTCTCCATGCCAGGTTAACAAGCTTCTAGAACATGGTCTGTATATGTTGGATTCAGCAAGGGCATTCACTAACCCACATTTGGTAGGGCTTGAACTTTTATTTTTTCTTGTAGCAATGAAAGATTTATGCCTATCCGTCACTTTGTTGTGATCGCCACCAGAAGAAAGTTGTCTGGGGTTAAGGGTATAGACAGGCCATGGGATAGATGAAGTTTCACTTTGGCTTATCTGCTCAGCCATTCAAACCAACACTAAGAAACCATAGATCAAAGTCACATGTTTACAGTAATATTAATGGCAACCTCACGTCTAAGTAAATTATCTGGTCCTTTCACTCAGATGTTTGGATCTTAGGAAGATGAAGGAAGAGGTCAGGCAAGTCTTGGCTGTGACAACATTCACTAGCACCTGAAACAATTAGCTTTCGTAGCCACATACGTCTTTAAGTGCTTTGTAACTATTTTTCTATCCCAATGATTGAAAACAACTGTATAAAAAAGTGATCTCCTTATAGATGGGCATTGCATCGCCAGTGGAACCATCTCCCTCTTCAAGATCAAAGCATTCCTTCCCCCAGCTGCCAGGTTGTGACTGCAGATGGTTTACAGCTAAGCCCCTTTTTTTAGGAATTATCCTTGGCCCAAGATTATATCCCCTACTGGAGTGGGGGAAGGACAGCCTGCACACAATGCAGGGCCAAGAGGTGGGTGGAGGAAGTGAGGAACTGGCCTTGGTGCTCAATTTTAAGGGGGGCCAAAAGCCAGGAACCAAGATAAATATTTCAATGCACTAGTTTTTTTAAAATAAAAAATGTAGGGACGCCTGGGTGGCTCAGTCGGTTGGGTGTCTGACTTTGGCTCAGGCTCACGGTTTGTGAGTTTGAGCCTCGCGTCGGGCTCTGTGCTGACAGCTCAGAGCCTGGAGCCTGCTTTGGATTCTGTGTCCCCCTCTCCCTCCGCCCCTCCCCCGCTTGTGCTCTGTCTCTGTCTCCCTCTCAAAAATAAATAAATGTAAAAAAAATAAAATAAAAAATGTAAAGAATCCATGATGATCAAATATCACAATTATAAATAAAGACAGCATCAATAATAACCAATTTTTCTTTTTTGCCTGAGGCTTCAATATGGCTCCACACAGCACTCTTACTGATCCTATCTTAATTTATTATGTTCAATATTTTGTTCATTGTGGATGTTGTATTAATTTAGATTTTATTAAAATAGTGCATCAAAATATTTATCATGGTAACTGAGGGTTTTGGCATCCCTAAATTTTGTCCTTGAGTGGAGTGCCTCCCTTACCTCACCCAAGTCCCAACTCTGGAAGGTGGTACTATTGCTTGGCTCATTTGCCCTCCAGAGGGACAATGTTGAAAGGCCATCCCAACAACAAAGTACCTGCAGGATTGGTTGTGACTTCCTTTCTTGTGACTTCATCACATCCCAGTCCTGCTTCCTACACTCCCTTTTAGTTTTACTCCCAAGAACACCAGCAGGCAAGTCTCTGTCTCTGTGTGTTTCCCCTAAGACATCCCCATAGAAGAGGTGAAAAATGAAACTCAGAGAAGCTGTGGGACTTGCCCAGGTTCTCAGCATTCCTAAGTGGTAGAGATGAGAACCCAGGTAGGTCTAACTTGAAGCCAGTGTTCTTCTTTGTAACACCGGAATTTGGGTTGATAGTCAAATAATCCAAAGGTTAAACCCAGATATCAATAATCCCCATGCATGTACCTAATAGTAGACTGGAAATCAGGTTCTCTGGTTTCCAGGAGGTAAGCCTCTGATTATGTTAGACCCTACAGCAGACAGAATAATGTCCACCCCGCCTCCCCAACAAAGATATCTACATCCTAATCCCCAGGACCTATGAATATGTTAACTGACATTAAAAAATGGATTTTTCAGATGTGATTAAGTTAAGGACCTTGAGATGGGAAAATTATATACACTGCTTTTCCAGGTGGGCACAATATAATCACAAGGGTCCTTTTTAGGGAAAGAGGGAGATGTGATGATGGAAGCAGAGGTCAGAGGGGTGTCACCATGAGCCAAAGAATGCAAGCATCCTCTAGAATCTGGAAAAGTCAAGGAATAGATTCTCCCCGAGAGCCTCCAAAAGAAACAGTCCTACTGCCACCTTGATTTTAGCTCCGTAAGCTCCATTTGAACTTCGGACCTCCAGAAGTATAAGAAAATAAGTTTGTGTTATTTGAAGCCACTCAGTTTGTGGTAATTTGTTACAGCAGCAACAGGAAAGCAATACAGAATCCAAAGGTAGCATCTTTGCCCTGATATCATGGCACCATTCACATCATTCAGAATTAGAATGAATCCCTAACAAAAATCAGACAGAATCAGCAGAGGAATTTAACGATGACTTCTCAGTTGTGTTATATTAAAAAAAAAATCTCTTTTAAATAACTTGGATATGTGGAAGGATTGATGATCTTGTTCTGGCTCCAGATGGTCATGTTCTCCTAATGACAGATGGAAGTCCAGAACAGGCAGGCTCATCTACGTGGAAGGAGGGGAGAAATGATTAAGAAGGCCAGCAAGATCCAAGAACTCTTTAAAGCATGTTTTTTACTTTCCAGATTCTTCATTAATTCTCTTTAAATTGTAAACATTGTATTACTAATATTTTATAATGGGACAAACTACTCTGTTTTTCTTCTCTTTCCTTGCTGCACTTGAAGAATTTAGAGTTTAAGCTTGGGAAGTGGTAGCTTTTATCCAAACAAGCATCTCCTACCTCTGCAGGCTCAGTTATCTGTACTTGCCTTCTGCTTCTCCTGAAGATGTCCCTTCATCAGCTAGCATCTTGTTTGAGGCCTCTCTGAAGAAATGATGCTTATCCATTTCCTTAAATTTTTCTTGGTTTCTGCCTGACTTACTCTTACCCCACACTGTCTCAAGCATAATATGAGCCCAAGAAAAGTGGGGTGGAGTCCTGGAAACTTAATGGAATGGCATAAACAAACAAACAAACAAACAAAAACTAAGCTAAATAGAACCAGTTTAATTTCTCCCCTACCGGTACCTGTCTTTCGCATGAGCTGGGATAATGTTTAATGGCTTCTTTTTACATGATAATAAAATTCCCTGTAAATACGCAGGCCATCCTGCGCAGAAGGAATATCCAGGTCAAAGGTCTTACTACAGATCAACATATTCTTTAAAATAGCTTAGTAACCAATATGGAGGGGCACTGGTCATTTCGGCTGATTTGGAAAAGCATAGGCCTGGGCAGTTATGAAGTCACTGAGACTCTCAGAAGTACAGGCCCCTCTGAACTCCTAGTTAACACTGAAGCGGTGTAGACCTCGGTACATCCTAGGTGGGGCTTTTTGGACATCTGGTGGAAAGAAAACAAATGGAGGAATTATGATTTGGAACAATTTACTGTGTTAAAAATTACTTCATCAATGAAGTTGAGTAATTTTTCCCATTATTTAACTGAAGTTTGTGCTTTTTTTATGTAGTTGGTCAGCTATGCTTGTGCCTCAGTGCCTTTAAAAAAAGTATATTGCATTAAATACTTTGGAGGGAGATGTGCAAAAAGATCAGAGGACATGCTTGTAGTGGAGCCTTTGGGCTGTCTGCTTAGAACTTTCTGAACCCTAGAGGAGACTTGGGTAGTCTGCTTCACTGGGTGGCCTCCCTTGTGGCCAGAGTGGGAGAGAAGTGGGACCAAGGGCTGCACATCAGTCTTTGCCTGTGGTTAAAACTGTGACATGGGAGCAGTGAAATGTCCATGAGAAGTGAAGAGTGTTTCTGCCCTGTTTGAGGATTCTCCTCTTGCTTGGAAGTTGTCTTCAGTGAGCATTTGTTGAATGACTTGAATTAGTGAATGGATGGATGGAAGAATGAATACAGCCATGCAGAAAACAACAGAGGAAAAGGGTAGAGTCCTGCCCACATTCCAGTCCCTGGTTCTAGTTCCTTCCTGCCTCTTAGCTCCAGTGCTGACTTTAGTAGCACAAGCCATTCTATGTTGGTTTCTGTTACTGGAGATTGTAATCACTAATAAGGGGAGTTTGGAGTCTACTTTGAGACTTATGTGAAAAAAAAAAAAAACATAGGACTTATCCTCTTTGTATATATGTATATTTATATGAGTGTATGTGTGTGCATGTGTATGTATATATAGTATCATGCACATATATATACTCCAAATCAATCAGTGTCCCTGAGCTCTCTTCCTTATATCTAAAATGAAAGGATTAGGGGCGCCTGGGTGGCTCAGTCGGTTGGGCGTCCGACTTCAACTCAGGTCACGATCTCGCGGTCCGTGAGTTCGAGCCCCGCGTCGGGCTCTGGGCTGATGGCTCAGAGCCTGGAGCCTGCTTCCAATTGTGTGTCTCCCTCTCTCTTTGCCCCTCCCCCGTTCATGCTCTGTCTCTCTCTGTCTCAAAAATAAATAAACGTTAAAAAAAATTAAAAAAAAATAAAATAAAATGAAAGGATTAAACTAAATGATCTGAATTTTTAAGAGGTTATGCTTTCCAGGAATTGTGTCAATGATTTGTATACAAGGTATAATGTTGCCCAAGTGCCCAAGATAGGCCCTCTGGAAATTCTTATACTTTCCATGTTGTGTCATTGCTGAAAACAATTGGGAAGCTCTTTTGGAAGTGCATTCAGAGGTGGTCACACATTATTTTAACTCCCTCCGTGGAGGCAGATCTCCAGTCTGATAAAATGGTGACTGAGAGTGCTGGTAACACCAGTTTGGGCAGAAGGCAAATTTTGGCTGTAAAATAGCAGTGACAATTTTCCCATGAACTGGCCCCGGAGGCAGACTCCAGGGAGTGCCATGGCCCTAAGGATGGGATATTGATACACCACGTTTGGTGAAAAAGACACACCAAATTGAAATGTCTGGATGGGAGATAACTTGTAGGAGTCACCCACACTTGGTTGCCCTCTTTTTGGATGGATAGTTCTTCAGTATCCCTCTCACATCAAGCATAAGGCTGGGGCTATACCAGGTATTCAATAAGCACTGGGTGATTGACTAAGCCAAATTCATAATGACAGCTATCGTTGTTGAACTTTTACTAGTGCCAGGTGCTTTACATATGCATATATTTTCTTTTCTTCTTCTTCTTCTTCTTCTTCTTCTTCTTCTTCTTCTTCTTCTTTTTTTTTAAGTAGGCTCCACGTCCAGTGTGGTGCTCAACTCAGGGCTTGAACTCACAACCCTGAGACTGGGACCTGAGCTGAGATCAAGAGTCGGACATTTAACTAAGGCACCCAAGTGCGCCTTCATGTATTTTCTCATTTCACACTGTCAACCATCTTCTTCTTAGTCGCATTTCAAATGTTAGGAAAGAGAGACTTCAAGAATTTAAGAAACGCGTCCCAAATTCCACTGCTAACAAGTGGCAGCACGAATGCGGTGAAGCCAGGTTGTCTGACCCCAGGCCCACTGTGCTCTCCTACCTCCCTCCTCTCGGCCATAATTGGAGGCAAGTGAGAATGGCACAGGCACAAAGACTGTCCATTACGTAATATAGATCAGAACCAGAATGTTCTCCTGAATAGCATTGTCTGCCTAGAAAATAAAGTTAGGGGTTGTAAATGGTTCAAAACGTTGTGTATAAGTATTTTGTTCAAAACATTGTGTATACGCATTTCTAGCTGTTACTTTTGCTTTGTGTTTTCAGAATGTCTGAAAGGGCAGCGTACCCTGTATAATACTCTTCTCTACATGTCTCAGCCGTCCATGTGGCTTTTACTGGCATGCATTATTGTTCTCTCCTTCTCCTATATGCCTTAAGGTAGGGCAATTCTGCCACCCACTGAAGTTCAGTGCTAAAAAGCTAATAGCTTTGGCAAAATAGCAGAGGGGTTAGTTATTTTTTTCAAGTTAGTGTGGAGAAAAGGGAATAGAACAGGTTCTTCCCAGATGTCTGATTTCTAGTCAGCATGCGGCATGAATCCCTGGTTGAGCACGTTTCAGCCATCCTGTGCCTCAGGAGAAAACCACCACTCCTGCCTGCGTCGCTATGGTAACTGATGCTCAGCAGGCAGTTGCAGTTTCATTTAACATAACTGGCTTTTAGAACTTGAGGGGAAGCATGCTTTCATGTAAGAGAAAGGGAAAGGCAAGTGGTTTAATTAATGTGTCTCAATTTAACATAGGGATACAGGTCACTTCCACTGTTTGACCATAGCGTGTGCAGCTCTGTTTTATATCTGTGTCAGATCTAAGGCATCAAAGGATGGAATATTTCTCTCATCATGTGTGAAGTGTACAAAGTGGGCAGAAAAGGAGAGACGGGTTGTGTTGGACCCTTTGCGAAAGGTTTTTCACTTTATAAAACCATCTCGGTTTGAGAGTGTATAGAATTGCTTCCTCTTCTCACATCCACAAAGGAGGCCTGAGAGATGGGTTGCTAGGCAACCTCACACCGAAGACTGGGGCGCTTTGAAATTAACATAGTTGACCTCCCCGTCATCTCTGCAGCTCTGCTATTCAAAACCATTTGGTGAGGTCCTAGGACTCAAGAAAATAGATACAAAACGTAAATACAAAAATAAAGAAAGGGTGAAACACATCTAACCTTTTCAAGCAAAGATCAGGATTCTCTCAGTGAAAAAAGGCAACAGTATGAAAAAAGCAGGTTGAGGGGAAAATGGTATTAGTCGCTATAAAACTAGAAACTTATATTTTGAATAATCCAGGAAGCAAATTTTCCTTGCTATGTTTTTAGAGATGTTTATAACTGCCATGTAAACTATCATAGCAAAGAGTCTGAAAACACTTAAAGGGCAAACAAAAAATAAATCAGTTTATGATAATAAGATCTACTACATATTTTTGATGAAAAGCTCAACTCTCAATCCTCAGCACGTGATGTTTTGCTTAAGCTCCAGAGTCTCCTATTCTCCTTCCTGCCACTACATCATTAATATGACACTAGTTGGTGTGGGAAGGGATGGCATTTATTTTGCAAGTAGATGAATATTTGGAAGGAAATTGCAAAGCTGGTTTGTGGAGCAAAGCATACACTCTTGTCAGCAATAAATTATTTAGTTTGATTTTTAAAATACTTCATACCACTGCAAAATGGTTATGGTAACATTTTAAGATAGGCTGTTAAATTTATCAACATTAAAATCAATCAAAATTGGTGGTGCTGTGGAAGGTGGGGGACAGTAAACACACCTTGAGGTCTTTTAGTAGATTTGTTTTTTTATCATGAGTGTTAAGTGAAGCAATTCTGAAGCTATTTTAGATGGATTACAGGATTGAAGAAATGAACAAATATGTTGAGGTTTTTGGGACTCAGGGTCTCCCTGTGGAAGAAGGGATGTACAAATGAAGACTGGGCAAAAGCAAGAATGAACTTTAAGATGATAAACTGGAATTTGAGAAATGGATGTAATTTTGTGATTCCTAAAATATGTGTCAGTATATGAGTATGTGTATTTATATGTGTGTATGCATGTGTATACATGTGTATGTACACATATATATACATGCAAATGTTTTTTATTTGCTCAATGTGTTTAGAAGCAACTCACCCTGGTAGCAATAAGCACTTAGCAGTAAGATCTTGATCTCTGATACCATTCCCCCACTAAAGAAAACCTGGGCTGCTAGTAGAAACTGCAGCTTGCAGGGCTGAGGCAGGGTAATTAGAAGTTCAACCTAACACATTGTTATGCTGAAAAGCAGGGAAGTGCTCAAAAAAAAAAAAAAAAAAGTGATGGGGGGATGTCACAAGCCCACAGGGGCCAGCTTAAAGCAGTTTCTGCTGGCCAAAACTGAAACAATTTGAGCACCAAAAAAAGAACATTAATGACTTATGAATCATTGGTGGGGGGAGGGGGAAGGGAATTCATGAACCCATATGATATTAAATTATAGATTAATACATAAAAAGTAAAAAAATAGAGGAAGGGGTCTTGCTTACAGTAAAATGCTGAGTACTGACTGGTTGGTACATGTGGAGAAAGTGCTGATGATAGATTGTGTTTAAAAATTTTTTTAGGGGCGCCTGGGTGGCGCAGTCGGTTAAGCGTCCGACTTCAGCCAGGTCACGATCTCGCGGTCCCTGGGTTCGAGCCCCACATCGGGCTCTGGGCTGATGGCTCAGAGCCTGGAGCCTGTTTCCGATTCTGTGTCTCCCTCTCTCTCTGCCCCTCCCCCGTTCATGCTCTGTCTCTCTCTGTCCCAAAAATAAATAAAAAAAAACGTTGAGAAAAAAAAAAAAAACAATTTAAAAAAAAAATTTTTTTAATGCTGATTTTTGAGAGCAAGAGCGCCTGCATGTGAGAGATTGTGCAGGGGAGGGGCAGGGAGGGAGAGGGAGACAGAGAATCCTAAGTAGGCTCTGCACTGTCAGCACAAAGCCCTATATGGGGCTGAACCCATGAATGTGAGCTCATGACCTGAGCCAAAGTCAGACACTCAACCAACTGGGCCATCGAGGTGCCCCTAGACCGTCATCTTTTATGACCATCGTGGTAAAGAAGCGATCAGGCAAGAATCATGCTAATCTAGGGGGTATTTTTGAAGAAGAGTAGACTATGTGTATGATCTAGAAGTGTCTCCTCACAGATTGGTTGCTCGTTACAAGGGAAAACAATAACAACTACATAGTGGAAAAATTTGATTGGGCAATCAAAATTAGTGTCACCAGTGAGGACAGATGGACATTGTGTGCTTCCAGAGGACACCGGGAGGACACAGCATTATCTGGTATGGCCAGGTATACTCAGTGTGGATCTAATCATTAAGAAATATCAGACAATCCCCAAACAAGGAACAACTCTACTCAAGAAAAGGAGGGGCTGAGTGGATGGATTCTTCAAACATGGCTGTGTTATAAAGGACAGAGAAAGGCTGTGGAATTGCTCCAGGTTAAACAAGACTAAAGAGACATGATCAGCAACACAGTTGTATCTGATCCCACAGTGGAATGGGTCTGGAGGAAAAGGATGCTATAAAGGACACTATGGGATCAACAGACAGAGAGTGGAAGATGAAAAGTACCGTGTCTATGTTCAATTTACTGAAGTTCACAGCTGTACTGTGATTATATTAGAGAATATCCCTATTCTTGGGAGATACACAAGAAAGTACGTAGGAGGACAGAGGCATGTATGCAACTTATTCTCAAAAATGCTTAGAAAAAAACATTTCATGGGGTGCCTGGGTGGCTCAGTCAGTTGAGCGTCCGACTTTGGCTCAGGTCATGATCTCACGGTCTGTGGGTTCGAGCCCCGTGTTGGGCTCTATGAGGACAGCTCAGAGCCTGGAGCCTGCTTACGATCCTGTGTCTCCCTCTCTTTCTGCCCCTCCCCCGCTCTCACTTTGTCTCACTCTGTCTCTCAAAAATAAATAAATGTAAAAAAAAAAAATTTCATGTATAGATAGGAGTATATATGTAGTGTATATAAATGTATAAACATACGTAAACACACAGAGAAGGCACAAATGACAGCGCAAATGAGGTAAAATAATGGCAATATTTTAATATGTATCTGAGTAAGTGGCATGTGGGCGCTCTCTGTACTTTTCTTATTCATGAAACTTCTGTAAGTTTAAAATGATTTACAAATAAAGTCAACCAAAAAAAATTTTTTTTTCTCTTTTTGTGAAAACAAAAACAATTTGTACTGGAACTAAAATAAGGACTCTTTGATACTTAATTTGTGAAAACAACAACACATACAAAAAAATGTTACACTGTAACCCAGGGTTGTGTGTTTAGCACAGAGAAGTGATAGCGGGATACAGACACACCCTGGTTGTACCATTTCTTTCTCTTGCCTCTTTGTGTGGCATATGTTTAATCACTTTAACTTTGCTCTTGGGTGTTCTCAGAATCCTGGACTTGCCCGACTCCTAAATTCCCCTCAAACTGTTCTCTGCAATTTGTGACTTAGGTCAATGTGAAAAATTGACCAGCTTTCAAGAAATTATATGTCAAGAAGTTTTTATTCATCAACTAGAGTAATTTCAAGCATTTCACGTAAACTGTTTGAAAAGAGCATTTATATGACTGTTTAGCATTTTAGCAAAAAAGTTTATTTTTTCCCTTCCAAGTTTTTAAACGTAGTGTGTTTTTCAAAGAAAGTTTAATCTATAACTGTGGGGCAGGACCTGTTACCCTGACCCATTACAAGTGAGGATACTACTGACTACTTCACAGCTGTTTGTGATTCAAAAAACTTTTTTTTTTTAAGCTTCTTACATCATTTACCCATTAAAAATAAAAGTAGCCTGCCTTTGGCAGAAACTGAAATAGTAATTACCTTCTTAAAATACCCTTGTTTTTTTTAAAAACAGAGTTTCTTTCACATTGCCAAAACAATTTGTTTGAAGAAAGATAAAAATAACATGCACACTATTTGAAAACAGCTTGGTTTAAAGATTGCCATAGATTCTAAGGTTATACCGCTCGGAAGGAAGACATTTAGAACCTGCTCATTACTCAGCTTTCCTCATTTATGGGATCAAATTGCTTTTACGGGCATTGTGCCAGATTCATTTATGTGCACGGTAAGGCAGATTGTAGAGTGAAGCATTTTTCTAGAAAACATCTGGCTCTTAAGAAGAGTATTAAAAGGTGTGTAGCACTTTTTTTTTTTGCTCATAACTATGATTTATTATGTTACGGTAACCCCCCTCTAATCTGGCAGGCAGACTTCCAGCAACCACAACCAGGAACCTGGAAGTAAGTGCAAAATATTTTAGAACCCAAGGAAAACAGAGGCCCCCAAATTCCATGCATATGAAGGAGAGGTACTGCATTTAGGTCAAAGTCCATTTTCTTGATTACAAAACTATTGGAGCAAATTAGTGTAAGGGCTCCTGAGGCCACCTTATATGTTACACCTCTTTCTACAGTTATTTTGTTCCTTTACTCTTATAAAAATCGTGCATGCCTCCAAACTCTTAACTTTTCTAAACACCCCTAGAAACCTACCCTTTTCCTACTCGTTTTTCCCTCTTCTCTTCTACCTTCAATATCTATTGGCTTTAAATATTCCAAGATGTTCAAGCAACTCCTCCCTTGGGGGAAAAAAAAAAAAAAAAAGCAAGACACTTGTCATATCCCTCTGCAGCCAGCACTCTGTCACCCTTACCTTCAGTCCTGTATCTGAACATTCTCTTGCACTGTATTTCCTTACCTTCCATTCACAGGGCTGTCACTAACCCACCAGGACCTTTTGTTCAAATTAGAAGAGGGGATCCTCTTCCTCCAAGTGGGGGGCAGTTGCAGGACCTAAGACCTGGATGCTGGATTTCAGCCTCCACCCACCACCCCCGTAGCGGGGTCCTTCCATTCAGGACACGAGCTACACAACCACACTTTGTGACCTTGTGTGATTTCAGTTATTTCCACTGGCAAAACTCTGCTGCTAGAATATGGGCTAAAAGTGCAGAGGACTGGTTTTGCTCTCCATTTTCCCGCAGTTGTGGGACTGTGCTCTTCACCCATTTTGACAAAAGCAGCTCCTACCCTCCTTAGTAATTCCATGTTCTATTACCGGCTATTACCCCTCGGGTTAACATTTTCCAGCAGCGTCTTGTTCTAACTTCTACATCCTGAATCTTTTTCTCTGACAACTGAAATAAACCAGATTACATTTTGCATAAACAATTAGTAGTAGAGTGTGGGTGTTAAGAGTTGAAAGAATGCTAGCTTTTGTGTAGTTTTTTCTACTCATCTTTGTTCAGCTAAACAGCTTTAAACAGGCAGCAAGAAGCAAGCTTGAGAACGTTATTCTCTAAAAAACAAGACAAAGCAAAACCAAACCCGAACTTTTTTAGTGTAGATGTTCACTGCAGTGAACTTGAATAATAGCAAAGAAATAAATTGCTGATTATTTCAGCACTCAGATATAACTAGCTATAAATTGGGTTAACTTCATCTAGTTTTGTATTCATATCTATGCATCTATTTTTTGCAAGTTAATATATGATGTTTCTTTTTTACTATTTTGTGAGAATTTAGTAGTTAAAAATCTGAAAAAAGTTTCAAAGAACACATAAAAACATCTTCAAAAATAGTTTTTGATGACTACATAGTAGTACTCCATTATTGGGTACACTTTTCATGTATTTGACCACTTCATTTATGTTGAGTGTTTTTGGTAACAACAACAACAAAAAAACTCAAGCTGTTTGCTATCACATTTTTTTAACCGGAATTTCTGAATATTTCCGATAAATTTTCTCCAAGTGGGATTAGTCAAAGGACAAACTCTTAATCCACGTTGCCAAAATGCGCTTGAGTAAGGCAGCACTGCGCTCTGCCAGCAGAGTGTGAATGTGGGTTTCTTTGCACCTTTGCCAATCTTTCATTTCAAACAAGGCATTTGTTACTTTATCAGCACTAGTGCTGCTTTAGGATCCTGTTATAAGGCTATTCACTTGTCGTCTCTAGTCCCAAACTCAAATCGTTTGTCAGTCTTAACTGGTCGTTTGGTTTCCATGATGGTTAGTTACTCGTACCCTAATGCAAAGTTCAACCTAGCTTCCTCAGCTGTGGGTGCATAAAGCCCTTCCAGAATGGCTCTAGGTTCTTGACTTTTGGAAAGAAAGCGATTTCTTCTTGGGACCCAGTTCGTCATACTAGCTGATTTAAGCTCAAAGTGCATTAAACTTTGACGGGATGGTATTCTGATCCCAGGTAGACAGAAAATTCTTCCATGCTGTGCTCCTCTCCTCTGTCCTGAGTGCAGCCCCCAAACCCTCATCTAACTTGATTCCTTCAAGCAGCAGTTCAGAGCAGTCTGAGCTCCCGCTTTCCCGGATGTGTGATCCTGGGTACGGCACATAAGCCGTGGGCAGAAATCATGCCATAGTGAACAAGAAAACATCAGAGATTGGTTAAATGCTAAGTGGAGTTTAAAAAGGGTGATATGGTAGAGTATGACAGGACGGCTACTTTAGATCATGGGCCTGGCCGTGGACATGGCCTCTGAGGAAGAACAGGAAATGGATACCTGAAAGAAAGAAAGAATAAGCCTAGTGCAGGAAGCTTGGAGACAGTAAGCAGGGTAAGGGAGAGGAGTAGGGAATAGAGAGAGAATCCTGGGTACAGGAGGTGAGGGCAAAAGCAGAGCTGGATGAAATGAGATTATGCATGTAGAGAATACAGCACAGTGTTCCTGGGGGGAGGGGAGAGGGACAGAGGGAAAAAAGAAGAGACAGGGTGGGGAGGAGGGAGAACGTGAATGAGAACCCTGAATCCTGTCTGATTAGGCTGTCTTGGGGAGCTTACTTGTCCTCTTTATCATACCTTGGACTGCATTTTTCTCTTCGGTGAAGGTTTTTCTCAGTTGCAATTACTACTTGGCCCTGTTCCACTTATAATAAGTACAGCCACTATTTATTAAGAGCCTAAGTGAGTCAGATTCATTATAGGTTTTATATATGTTCTCTCATTAAATCTTACAACAACCTGAGACAGATTTATTCTTATATGCTTCTTTATGGATGGGAAACTCAAGGCTCAGAGAGCCCACGTAACTTGAGAAAGACAAAACATCTAGTCAGGGGTAGAGCCAAATGTAAACCTAGGCTGGTCTGACTTCAAATCCATGTTCTTAACTGCTACACCACACTGCTCCTCAATTAGACTTCTCTTTGGTAGTTCCCACGTTTGTAAGAACTGTGCATTCCACTCAGTTCATCTTGTTCCTCATTACTTGACTATCTCTGTGACAGAACATCTAGTTTCGCCTGCTAGCCAGATGTAGACAAGATAATTTGCTCTTATAGACAATCTCTCTAGCTCTATAAGATGTCTCACTATGGCAAATAGGGTATGAACTTCGAAGTTGTCTGGGTCAGTATGGAATCCAGATTCTGATGCTTTGTCTGTGACCTTTTGCACAAATCATTTACCTGCACCTCCATCTTCCTCGCCTGAAAAATGAGTATTTTTCCTCTGGAGAGTTGAATGAAAATTAAAAGACATAATGTAAGTAAAGTTCCTAGAATAGTACCTAGCAAATGGCAGGTGCAAAATATTCAGCGGCTGCTGAGGAAACAAAAACAAACTCCTGATTTTACAGAAAGGAAGACTGATTTGGAAATGTCTTGCTGGGAGAAGAGAGGTTCTGCTGTCTCTATCCAATTTCCAGGACTCTAGCATCCCATGATGCAAATTCACTAGAACTCCTAAAGGTATTCTGTTATATAATGTCCTTAACAGTATCCGTTCAGGCTGAAATACAAAGAAAGACATAATCTGCCACAGTTTCAGAGTTGTAAACAGGGATAATGAAGCCTATGTCCTAGGGTTGTGGGGTGATATTAACTGTACTAAGACACGTGAAAGTGTTTCAAGAGATACGAAAGGCTTCATAAATGCTCTTATTATTAAATAGTTTCATGAAACACAATAAAGTAGGTGAAAAAGAAGAATGATTAGGGACGCCTGGGTGGCTCAGTTGGTTAAGCGTCCAACTCTTGACCTCAGCTCAGGTGGTGATCTTGTGGTTCGTGGGTTCGAGCCCCATGTCAGGCTCTGCGCTGATGGTGTGGAGCCTGCTTGGGATTCTCTTTCTCTCTCCCTCTCTCTGGCCCTCCCATGCTCATGCGCTCTCTCTCTCTCAAAAAAAAAAAGAAGAATGATTAGAATTTTATAACATATAATTGGAATTAAAAGGACTCTGGAAAATTGCAGAAGTGATCGAAAAGAGATATAAAAAGAAATAAACATAGGACATTTAAAAGATAATAAAAGATACTCTATTTATTGAAAATGCAAATGACATAGAAGACTATGATATTTTTAAAGACAAGTGAGAAAGAGGTAGACAACAAATCAGAAATAATGCTAAAAATTGAGTTTATTAAGATTAGGTTAAACTTAACCTAAAAGACTGAGAACTGCTGGGCCAGAGGGTGTTAGGCACAGTAAGGTAAGCAGTTGCTTTCACAGGGTGTGCTTGATGAGTCCCTGTTGACCAGAAATATTGTCACCCTTCTCTGCCAGATGTTACAGTGTCTGAAGTCATCTCAAAAGACCGAGTCTTTGGGCTAAGGTTAATTATTGCTGTAAGAGCTTACCTATGTAAATGGATTTCAGGTATAGATTATTTCTTAAGATCACATTAGCATCAAAAGCAGAAAGAAGGAGTTCAACGAAGGGAAGGGAAACTCACATTCTTTGTATTTTTCTAAAAAGATTCTTCTAGGCAAGTCACATATTCTGTGCTACTACTCACTAAACATCGTGAATTGTACAGGGAGCTTACCCTGATTTTGCAAAACTTACCATGTCTCTTGAGTTCCAAGAGCAATACAAACCATAAATTTGTAAAGTCTTTATTAAAATAGACTTTTTATTTTTCATACATTATTAACAAGAAAATTTTTTCAAACCTTTGAAACAGCAAAGAATGTTAACAAAGAACAAGAGCGTTTTAAATATATTTCCTGAAATAAACAACTAATGTTCCTAAGAAAAGGTATAGGATACTTAATGACCTAGTATTTAATAAAATGTTCTTTATAGAAATGGGTTATAATCTTTACCACAGAGACACCAAATCTATTCCTAATCAAGACAGGCAATCAAATAAACCAGCTCTAAGTCACCTGCTCCATTAGAAACCATCCATGTGACACAGCATTTCTCTTTATATACAATAGCAGCCTCTGCTGGAGAAAGAAAAGGATGCTTCTGTTATAGAGCTTTAGCTCAAACCTATTTTGACCCAGAAGAACTGATTCCTTCCATTTCCTGCTGCATCAACAAACTAAATATTAACAGTCTTCAAGGTCTCAAAGACATGCGGGCCTTATCAAGTATATCCTTTCTGATTTTTGGATAAGTTGGATGTCCTTCAAGAACCTGCAAAAACAAAAAACAAAAGCACAAGAACTTGTAATTGATTACTGAGAACTAGAGCTATAAAACTTACTGGAAATATGCATTACAGTTGAGATTTCATTGTATTAATATTACAAATATAACAACACTTCTTAAAGGTGACATTTGAAATGTGACATAACTCCTAGTAATAGTACTTAGAAGACAACAATAGAATACATGTGAGAAATACAACAAATATAATTACTTCCTTAATGGATCAGTTGCAAAAAACAAGTATATATCAATGATTTTAAATATTTAGAAAGTTTAGCTAAATTGGGGCGCCTGGGTGGCTCAGTCGGTTAAGCGTCCGACTCTTGATTTTGACTCAGGTCATGATCTCGTGGTTCCCAAGATTGAGCTCTGCATCAGGCTCTGCACTGAAAGTGCAGAGCCTGCTTAGGATTCTCTCTCTTCTCTCTCTGCTGCTTCCCCGGCTCAAGCACATGCTCTCTCTTGAAATGAATAAATAAAAACTTAAGATATTTTAGCTATTAATATGATATTAATAAACCCTCACAAAGTTAATTTTGACCAGTAGCACATATCAGATATACTTGGAGTTATTTTGAAACATACAAATTCTTAGGCCTACTGAGTCTAGTAGTGGGGAGATACTCATTTTTTAAAAAAGAATTCCACAAATGGTTCTAATGCATAACCTTACATTAATGCACAACCTTAACCTTAATGTGAAACACTGCCTTACAGAGAGGCTCAGCAATCAATAGCAATCACTGAAGCCAAGTATTTGATATAATGATGCTGATACAGCTATTTAGGATAGAAGACATTACATAATTCCTTTCGAAAGGAACTGCTTTTCTTGGAGCTCCTAACAATATAATGCCTTATCTGGAACAATGGTGCAGTGCCTTATATATCAATGGGACAATGTACGTATAAGGAAACTGCAAATTCTAAACCTACAACTTAAATATTTGTCACTTGCTAAAGGATCATTTAGTTAGGGATAGGTTACAGAAATGTAATTGAATGACTTCTAAGTAACAGAAATACCTCTTATCTCTAATTTATAAATCTGGATTCTGCACTAACCAGACTTAGACACATTCACAAGAACTTCTATTCAGAAGAATGGCTTGAAGAATCAATAGTTTTAGGTCACATGCTTCTCCCCTTGTCTCTGTCTTTAACGTGACACAAACATTTTATTATTTGAGCCTCAATTAAAACCATGTTTGATTCAAGTAAATTTATTATTATCTAAACTTTGAAAAGCAGAAATCTCTCCCAGATGTATTTGATGAAGCCATTTAATCCAAATACAACATCGTCTACCTCTACCATTGCAGTAAGATGAATTCATGTACATCTTGAGATTAACTAAAAGTAGGAAATTGTGTATCTGAAACATTTTAAGAAATCTATATTGAAGTATTACCTGGTGACATACGTCAATTGCATCCACATATCTTTTTGCTTTTAAGTAATTGAATGCCAATTTGTATCCTGTTAAGACAAAAACAACAACAACAACAACAACAACAACAACATAATCATGTAGCACTATTTATAGAGCACACTGCTAGCATTACCTTTTTTGCCCCCTCCTTTGTTTGCTTACTCATTTGAGAAGTCTTAACGAAGGCTGGTGACTATACTGTAAAGAGAGAAGGGATGGGATAATGGAAGGTGGAGTGGCTCAAAGGGAGAACAGGTAGCGAAAAAAATGGAGTTAGAAAAAGGACTGCAGTGAATATCCTGTTGGGTTAGAAGACTGCCATCCTACAGGAGTGGCTTTTGTAACTTACTAAAAAAATCCCATTTATTTCAGATTATAGTAATAACTCATCACAGGGCAGTAAATGATAACACAGCTATTCATTTATACCACATAGGTTTATTTAGCACTTAACATGTCAGGTGCAGTCAGGAGGTTTACATTTTATTAGGGAAGGAATGTATATTATTTAAGTAATTATGTAAGTATGTCACCAATTTCCAAAGTGAGATAAATGCTATGAAAGAAAGGTACAGGCCAAGAGAGCTTTCATAAGCAACCTGGGTGGGGAGGGGGTGGGTATCAGGCAATGCCTGGAATCTGAAGGATGAGGGGACAGGCCAAGGGAATCGGAAGCAAGATGGCAGAAGGAGCTGACCAGGCAGCAGCAGTCATGGGACCCACAGGAACCAAATGGATTTGGAGTATGACAGGGCAGAGCAGTCGGGAGGGTGGCCCAGAAGACGACAGAGCAGTCACCAGATATGCCACATCAATGATTAGTAACAATTATCACAATTACTGATACCAAAATGTCATGTTTCAAATACTGACAATTTAAAACAAAGTTTTAAGACATTCTTAAATGATTGCTGCTTTTCTGTAAGAACACTGTAAGAGTTAGCAAACAGGAGATAAGACAAATAAGATATGATGTATATACCATGATGTAAAATAATATGTAATTAATACATTCAATATTTCACTTTACCTCTTGCAAATATAAATCAGGGAAATTTAAATGCTGCTCTTGGGGTCTAATAAAAGTACCAAATTTTTTTTTTTTTTTATTTCAAACAAATATTTGAAAGGAATTACTGGCTAATGTAATCATAAGGTAGTAAAAAGTAAGAAACAGGACTTATCTGAAATTCATAGTGTTTGCTAAAAACACACATGAACACACATGCCTATAAAACCATCAAAGATGAAAACAGTAAGTTTAGGAGAGTTAAACTTGATATCATTACAAAGGAATTATAAAATTGGCTAATAAAGTTGGTGACATTTAAAAAGGAAAACAATTTAAGATGTCATGCCATGTCAAACATACTTTACATGAAAACTAGAGCCAAAAAAGTTGGACTTCAGTTTTGGGGTCTGGCTTCCTGACTGGCTTTGAGACCTCAGGTGAACTGCCAACTTCAAGTTTCCTCATCAACCCCTTCTCCCCCCAACTCTTAGTGTACTTTTAAGATCAAAGGAAATACTTGCCGTGAAAGGATTTTAAAAGTTTTAAAGCACCATACAAATAAGACTAATAGTAAAATAGAAGAACAAAGTTTTAATGTTGGAAGAAACTTGATAGATCATCTTATTCAAAATATTTTAGGGAGGAAATAAAGGGCCAGAGAAATGTCAAAGGATATGTACACTGAGGCTGCATTATACCTGTCAAGCTTACAAAAATTCAACTCTGTGTAATGAGGGGAAAAAAGGTAGCATGGCAGGGGAGGGGGGGGGAGGAGGAACATGAACAATGTACACAGTCTAGTGAGTGTCATATAACCAGAGAATGGATGTAAAGGGGGAAACAGAAGTGTGTTTTCTTTTTGGATCTCAGTTCCTGGTGCCTTTCATAGTGACAGTACTCAAGCCTCAATCCTTTGGAAAGAACACGACCGTGATTTTAAGGATTTCCTGACAACTCTAAAAGTGAAAGGCAATTGCAGGTGTTGGATACAATGACAATCTGAAGGAAGAAACTAAAGAATGAACTGGGAGCCTCAGAGAAAACTCACTAATGAGAAGTCAGGGAAATTGACAAAATCATCTATAAAATACATAGATGACACAATGAAAGAATGAATGAGTTGGAATATTTGCTGACGTCTTCCAAAGAACAGAATGTTTAAACAATTTAACTTGTAAATGTATTCCTTCTGTGGAATAAAATATATTTAAGGAATTTTTATTTTACAAGCTGACTTTATTGTGTAGGATACATGATCTTAAGAAGGAAAAATACTATCAACAAATGGTATGGTATTAGTTCCTGTGCCGTATACCAGTCTAGTAAAATAACAAACTCAAGAAAAATACAAGGTGGGGGAAGTCCTGAACTGACAGCAGTTAATGTAAAGATGACCTATCTGATTGCAAATGAAATCTGAGTCCATACCATGACATAGCTGCTCAAAAGACTGATGCCACTTTAAGGCTAAGTTAACAACTGCTAAAATGCTTAATAAAAAAATAGCTTGATTATGCATATAATTAGATTCTTAAATTATACTTAAGAACATGTTAATTTCTGGTACAACATTTTGGGAGGGACATGGACAAACAAAAGAGCCTTTTCCAAAGTTATCTGGCCATGAAATCTAATCTCTTTATACTCAATTCTCTTCATTTTTTTTCTTTTTTTAAAGAAGTAACTATTAATACCTCACCAACTATTCCAAAGGACAGAGTAGGAAGCATTATTTTGGAGTTTACAGGAGACAGGAACAAGAAGGCTGAAAGATTTGGAAGCAAGTCTCAGGAAGAATGGACAAGTAATTGAGATAGTTTGAAGAGATGTCTTGGGAGAGACAGGACAGAGGTTGAATTAGAATGCCACCATCGGTAAGAGGGAAGAGACTCTGTGGGCTGCTCCAGAGAAGAGACCTGACCAGTTTCAATGCAGCATATTTCAGCTCAGTACAAAGAAAGGGAAGAGCACAGGTATGAGCTCCTCGCAATGTGGAGGGAGGCTAGTCACTAAGTATATTCTAGATGCTGTCCATCTGGTAGGGATGTTGGAGACTGCATTCCTTGAGTCTATCACTGGAACAAATTGATGTTTCTGGATGCTCAGTAAAAATAAAAAAAAAGTTCTAGGGTCATATTATTGTGGGAAACACGTCCCTCTGTGATATCCATCACAATGTACATTAGTGTTTAAAGGCATAAGAAGTTCTGCAGTAGAGACCTGCAGGGGCGTCTGGGTGGCTCAGTTGGTTACGCATCTGACTCTTGAATTCAGCTCAGGTTATGATCCTACAGTCGTGGGATTGAGCCCCACACCCCTGAAATTTATTTTTCAGAAGGACTGATAAAGGCTCCATGCCCTGCATTCTCTCTCTCTGCTTCTCCCACATCCCTTGCCACTGAACTTGATCTTGATTTAATGAAATGTTTTCCTAACTGATGTGACATTGGAATACTTTTTCCCACAGCATTATCATTTTAGAAATAGCAGAGGGTTAAAGGGAGAGAAAGGGGCAGAGTTAGATTAGATGCAGGGGCGCCTGGGTGGCTCAGTTGGTTAAACGTCTGACTTTGGCTCAGGTCACAATCTTGCGGTTCGTGGGTTTGAGCCCCGTGTCGAGTTCTGTGCTGACAGCTAGGAGCCTGGAGCCTGCTTCAGAGTCTGTGTCTCTCTCTCTTTCTGCCCCTCCCCTTTTCATGCTTTGTCTCTCCCTCTCTCAAAAATAAACATTAAAAAAAAATTGAAAAAAAAAAAAAAAAAAAGATGTAACTGAGGACCCGTCTGAATCTCAGGACATTATACTTAGTAACTATTAAGCTAATAATCTATTATGAACATAAAATTTATTTTTCAGAAGGACTGATAAAGGAAGTTGGCTTTTTATTTAGGAAGCTGTTTATTTTGTTCTTAAAAAATATTAAATGCATTTAAATGGAGATTTACAAATAAAATCCAAGTTTCCAGAAAAACCTAGTATCTAATTTGTTAAACTCACCTACTGTTGGATTTGTCTGATTGCCATGTTTCCATGCCATCTCATAGTTTAAGGCAGCGTCTGTATATGCTTGCTCTTTTTCCATAATGTATCCCATGTATTCATAAGCTTTGCAGCAAGACTGAAAAAAAAAAAAATGGAAGAGGTTATCAACAGATATCACTTGATTTTATGGGGGTGCTTATGACTCTAGAGGTTGACCATATTAACTCATTTAATTGGCATATAAAACAATGTTTTTCAACCTTGGCTATGCAATTAAGTCATCTATGGGACTTAATGAAAGATTCTGATCAAGTCCCACTTCTATTCCCCCCAGAGTCAGGAGTTTTACATGCTAGGCAATGGACTGTGTATTTTACACATATACACATACAGTTTTTATTACAAATAGTTTTAAGTTAAAATTAACAGTGTAATGAACCCCATGAACCTCTATCTTCAACAATTAAATCAGGACTAATACTGTTTTAACCTCTACCCCCCACCCTTGTCCTTCTGTATTATGAAAGAAAAAAAAATCCTCAGATATTGTATCATCTCATTCATAAATATTTTACTTTAGTATGCCTCTTTAAATACAAGGACTTTTGGGGCGCCTGGGTGGCGCAGTCGGTTAAGCGTCCGACTTCAGCCAGGTCACGATCTCACGGTCCGTGAGTTTGAGCCCCGCGTCAGGCTCTGGGCTGATGGCTCAGAGCCTGGAGCCTGTTTCCGATTCTGTGTTTCCCTCTCTCTCTGCCCCTCCCCCGCTCAGGCTCTGTCTCTCTCTGTCCCAAAAATAAATAAACGTTGAAAAAAAAAAAATTAATCTAAATACAAGGACTTTCTTTAAACATAACCACAATTTATCATACCTAAACGTAACAACTCACTGATATTACCAAATATCCATTCATTATTCAAATTTCAAATGGTCTCAATATCATTTTGTTTTGTCTTGTTTTTAGTTTGTTAGGAAGATGATCCAAACAAGGCCCACACATTGTAACTGGTGGAAATGTCTCTCAACTTTCTTTTGATCTAGAGGTTTCCTCTCCATCTCTCTCTGTGTCTCTTTTTTTGCAATTAAACGTAGCAAAAAAGAATTTTTATCCTAGAGTTCCTCACAGCCCAGATTTAGTTGAATGCATCCTTGCAGTGCTTATGTAATATATTCCTATATCACCAATATTTCCTGGAAATTGTAATTAGATCTAGAGGTTTGAATTTGATTTCAATCTTTGAGGACAGAGGTAAAAGTACTTCTAGGTCAGTGCCCTGGTGAGCCACATTGGAGCCTGAGGCAAAAGGAAAAATGCACAGCTCTGTATACATGTTTTTGTGATTTAATTGATAATTTCCCACCCAGATGTTAACATTTTACAAATCAAATTGACAAGTTGAGATATTAAAACTCACAACATTTAAAATTTAAATATTTCTTTCTACCCAAACTAAATTTATTATAATTTTATTTTCCTGACTTTAATGGGAGTAAATATATTAACATTTTCATTAAAATCATTACCCACTGAAAAATATATAGGGGCACATGAGTGGTACAGTCGGTTAAGCGTCTGACTCTTGATTTTGGCTCAGGTCACGATCTCATGGTTCATGAGTTTGAGCCCTGTGTGGGGCTCTGTGTGGAAGTGTGAAGCCTGCCTGGGATTCTCTCTCTCCCTCTCTCTGCTCCTCCCCTGCTCGTGCTTTCTTTCTCAAAATAAATAAGTAAACATTTTAAAAAGGAAAAATACGTAAAAACATGGATATGGAGGCATAAATTTTCCCCTTTTGTTTCAGGCTTCAATACCACTCAGCACAGCTCTGTCAGATGCTATTTAACATTTTGGCATTTTGGTTAAAAAATACTGCATTAAATTATTCATTAAAAAAATTTTCCCCCAATGTTTATGTATTTATTTTGAGAGTGAGACAGACAGAATGTGAACAGGGGAAGGGCAGACAGAAAGGGAGACACAGAATCCGAAGCAGGCTCCAGGCTCTGAGCTGTCAGCACAGAGCCCAATGTGGGGCCTGAACTCACAAACTGTGAGATCATGACCCGAGCCGAAGTCAGATGCTCAACCGGCTGAGCCACCCAGATGCCCCTGCATTATTTATTGTAATAATATTTTATTATAATTTATAATAGGTCTCTTGATTAAATGATAATTTATCTACAATGGACTGTTTCTATTCCCCCCAAATCCGTACATGGAAAGCCTAACCTCTAGTGTGATGCTACTAGGAGATGGGATCTTTCAGAGCTAATTAGGTCATGAGGGTGGAGCTCTCATGAGTGGGATTGGTGTCCTTATAAAAGAGACCCCAGACAGTTCTCTTATCCTCTCCTCCCACCATGTGAGGTCACAACAAAAAGTCAGTGGTCTGCAACCCAGAAAGGTGCCCTCACCAGAACCCAGCCATGCTGGCACCCTTACTCCAGACGTCCAGCCTCCAGAACTGTGACAAATCAACTTCTACCATTTATATGCCACCCGGTCTATAGCACTTTGTTATAGTAGCACCAGCTGTCTAAGATCATCACTGAGACGTAAAGTGCCCTTGGAAATTCTGGGCCCCAAGTGAGGGTTTCACTCGCCTCACCCCAGTTCAGCCCTGTCATAGATGGCGTGATCTTCCCTGAGGAGGCACATAACATCAGATTCTCTTTTTATGATGTTATATCCGTTCATCAATTTATGAGGGCTGGAAAATGATGATAGTCTATCACTCTTGATTTATTATCTGGAAAACATCTATAATAAGAGATGTCTTTTATACTATATTGTTTCCCAGTAGTGTAGTTCATACAGAAAAGGTAGGCTAAGTGCTTAATGCCTTCCCTTTATTTCCCAGCTTCAGAAATAATAGTTCATCAGTATATGCCAATGGTGACTAATTAGGTTTTTCTTTTTTTTTTTCTTTTTTGGATCTTTGTAAACCCATGGATTTAAACTTTTTTGGTGTGTTTCAATCCACTGCAGTTACTATTCTTACTGAGAGTTAATGTGTTCCAACTCTGGCTACTGTGAGTGTCTTCAAGTTGGCTCCTGAGTCCTTGACATGACTCTAATCATCTTCGATAGCTTCCTTGCCATCTGGTATGACAAGATGGTCTAGTGTCATCCTGTACATTTCTGTCCCAGATCTGGATGATCTCCATCTTTTAATTATACAATTCAAGGTTTCTAAGCTCTAGTTCCTGAATCTCATGCTTCCAATATTGACATGCCTAATCAGCCAAATGGCGCCTCTAAAGTAGCCATTGTGTTCAGCCATGCAATATATTGCTGTCAGTGTTCCAGGAAACTGAAATTCTATCTGCACTGAAACCTTAATTTCCATGTAATCTCACTTAATCCTAGACGAGGCGTGTAAGGGTCAGCCATTTGGCTGTTTACATTTTTCTTTTTCTTTTTAATTGAAGTATAATTGACACACAATGTTACATTAGTTTTGGGTGTACAACATAGTGACTTACCAAGTCTATACCTTATTCCATGCTCACTACAAGCATAGTTCCCATGTGTCACCATACAACGTTATTACAATATCACTAACTATATTCCCTATGCTGTACCTCTTTTCTTTTTTTAAATGTTTATTTATTTATTTTGAGGGGGAGGCGCAGAGAGAGACAGAAAGAGAGAATCCTAAGCAGACTGTGCCCTGTCAGCATAGAGCCCAACCGGGGGCTCAAACTCATGAACCGTAAGATCATGACCTGAGCCAAAATCAAGAGCTGGACACTTAACCGACTAAGCCTCCCAGGGACCCGCCCACTCCATGCTGTACCTCTCATCCCCACGACTTTTTCACTCCATAACTGGAAGTCTGTATCTCCCATTCCTCTTAACCCACTTTGCCCATACCCCTACGACCCACCCTCTGGCAGCTATTAGTTTGTTCTTTGAGTCTGTTTCTGCCCTTTGTTTGTTTAGATTCCACATATAAGTGAAATCATATGGTAGTTATCTTTCTCTGACTTATTTCACTTAGCGTAATACCCTCTAGGTCTATCCATGTTGCACAAATGGCAAGGACTCATTCTCTTTTTATGGCTGAGTCATAGTCCACTGAATATATCTGCCACATCATCTTTATCCATTCTATCAATGTACACTTGGGTTGCTTCTTATCTCAGCTATTGTAAATGATGCTGCTTTTTAAACATGGGAGCGTATGTAACTTTTTGAATTAGTGTTTTCATTTCATTTGGGTATATACTGAGCAGTGAAGTTTTTGGATCATATAGTCTATTTCTAATTTTTTGGGGAACGTCCATACTGTTTTCCATAGTGGCTGTACAAATTTACATTCCCACCAATAGTGCACAAGAGTTTCCTTTTCTCTACATCCTTGCCAACACTTGTTATTTTTTGTCTTTTTGATCCTAGTCATTGTGACAGGTGTAAAGTGATATTTCACTGTGGGTTTGATTTGCATTTCCCAGATGGTTAGTGATATTGAGCAACTTTTCATGTCTATTGGCCATTTGTACATCTTCTTTGGAAAAATGTCTATTCAGGTCCTCTGCCCATTTTTAAATTGGATTTTTGTTTGTTTTTGGTATTGAATTCTACAAATTTTTCATATACTTTGGATATTTTTTCACTTTTTTAAAAAAATTTTTAATGTTTATTTATTTTTGAGAGAGAGAGAGAGATAGAGAGAGAGCGTACATGCTAGTTGGGGAGGGGCAGAGAGAGAGGGAGACACAGAACCCGAAGAAGGCTCCAGACTCCAAGCTGTCAGCACAGACCCAATGCTAGGTTCCAACCAACGAACTGTGAGATCATGACCTGAGCCGAAGTCAGAGGTTTAACTGACTAAGCCACCCAGGCACCCCTATATACTTTGGATATTAACCTCTTATCAAATATATCATTGCAAATATCTTCTCCCACTTCTGCCCTTTTGCTTTGTTGATGGTTTCCTTCTCTGTGTATAAGCTTTTTATTTTGGTGTAGTCCCAGTGTTTATTTTTGTCTTATTTCCTTTGCCTGAGGGGTCTGGAGGCAGATTTTTCAAAACCTATTAATTAGTATTACCTGTTTTTCAAGTCCAACTTAACTTCAAATTAGATGTACAGACTATAAATTGATAAATGGCTTGATATTTTGGGTTTTTAAAGTTATTAAAGTAACTTAATAGCATTAGATGATCTGTTTTATAACTTAATTTGCTCAAAGAGAATAAGACAGATTTACTATGATTACGATTTTGAGGTAATTGACATGAATCTGTGAAGATAAATATCCTTAAGTTTCTAAGTTGATTGCAATTATTTCTCAACAAATAGTAACAAATTCTTTAAAAATGTTATAAGACATTCTTTTTTGTGTGCCTAAAAACCAAAATGCGCTAGTACTGAAATATGGTGGAATTGTATAGACTTAAAGATTTTCAGCTTTATACCTAAAGGTAAGAACTTTTTAATAAGCAAATTAAATGCTGGAAAGACTTTTCCCCACAAAATATATTATGCATAGTGGATTTTAATAATGTGAAAACAACATGCAGCTGCAGTAAATTTATCTAGAGTATTTCTTAATAGGAGGGACAGACGTCCGCAATTAACGTTCTTCTGCAATTTTCATTAGTTCTGGGATGAGCTGGATAATCACAAATGCTTGACATTCCATAAACACTTTCTGTAAGTGGGGCGTAAACCACAGCTGAACCCTGAAACTGCATAAATCTCTATTTTTCTTTATTTTCAAAAGCAAATGGCTTCTTTCTTCTCATGACTGTTTATTTCCTGATTGTGTTAAGAATAAACATTTAATTTTCAAAAAATACACAAGAATCCTTAGAAATGGACCAACATTCTATAATAACCTATTACGGGAAGCTTGTAAGTGAAAGGTTAACAATGATGTTTTATTCTTCAATCACCTACCCTATTATGACGCAGGCACCGTTTTAATAGCTCTTCTGCCATGTCGTATTTTGCTGATTGAATATAAATATCAGCAAGCAGCAGCCAACTCTTCTCAAAGTCCTCAGCATCAATAGGATTCCAGTTCATTTTCGCAATCCGCTTCAGCTGGTTTCTGGCCCTTGGAGTCTGTTTCAAGATCATATAAGCTGTTGCCATTCCCAAAAGTGCTGGAATATGATCCCTCTGTAAGAAAGCAAAACTTCAGATGCCCATATACACAAATATACATGTTGTATGTTTAAAAGGAAACAGGGAAAGTAGCAAGTGCTACACAATGTGAGAACTGGCCTGTGAATTCTGTAACTGGCTCCACAGATATAACTGTGACATAGTCATTATTTAATACATAGAGTAAACTCAAGCTATCATGGAGAAACCTGGTCAGGCACCATGCGGTCAAAATAATTCAATAAATACACAGATGCCAGAACCACATGATTCAGACCATTAAGGCGACTTGATCTTTTGGGGGCTAATTAGTTTTTATGGTTTTATACAGAAACAGGAAAAAACAAAATTCTATTTCAGTATAATACTCATTAAACATTTGCTTTTTTCAGCAATGTTTCAGATTCTGCATTCAGATTCCTTAGTTCTTTCACTTGTAAAACAAGAATGAGAATGATTTACCTGCAAATGATATTCCTTCTCTATGTGAACTTCTACTGACTTATCTATATTGACTTTTTATCGATATGGACTTTTATTGCTTGTTTTCCCTTCCTTCTTGTTTTATTTGAAAGCCTCTTTATCCAATTAAGTTTGACCAATGACATCTTATAAACAAGGCATGCGATTAATCACTTAGAAATTATATGAAATAAACTCATGCCTTAAAACACTCTTTTAGACTTACAGTCTGCTGCTTGATAGTGTCTATAAAACGCAATGTTCTTTTAGAGAAGAGTTCAGAGTCAGAAAATGCCATTCTGTGAAACCTACAGACTAAAAAGAATTGGTATGAAATGGAAGCCATTAGTGATCTACCCAGAAAACCAACTTACCTAAGCAATATGTGTATATCCTTGATAAAGCTAGGGGGGCTTCTTACATTTCAGCAGTGGGATCATGATGTTTTAATAAAGAGAAGGCTTCAGGTTAAAATACAAATAAAAGATGAGAGACTGTGCTTTAGAAATTACAATATCATGACTATAATAAAAGTACACTGGAAGATAGCAAGTTTGGGTAACCAATAAGGAATACTGCCAAAAGGAGACTAGAGGGGCATGTTCAATGTCCAACCCTGATCATGGTTGGAAGTCAGAAATAACCCTGGAATATGGGGTGCCTGGGTGGCTCAGTCGGTTGAGCGTCCAACTTCGGCTTAGGTCATGATCTCGCGGTCTGTGAGTTTGAGCCCTGCGTTGGGCTCTGTGCTGACAGCTCAGAGCCTGGAGCCTGCTTTGGATTCTGTGCCTCCCTCTCTCTCTGCCCCTCCCCTGCTCATGCTCTGTCTGTCTCTCTGTCAAAAATAAATAAAACATTAAAAAAAAATTAAAAAAAAAAAAGAAAGAAATAACCCTGGAATAGAGAAGGACAGTTCCTTAGAGCTTGATGAAAACAATTTTTTGGAAGATAAAATTTCTTTGGTTGTAATTCTATGCCTAGCAACAAACTTCCAATATGTAATTTGCTGTTGTAATTAAGGCATGGCAAAAAGGTTTGAGTGCCAAATTCAGCCAATTGGTGGTAGATTTTGGAGACATAAGGGGCATATTATCAATTATTGAGCCCCTCCCCTCTTCTGTAGAAAGGAAAGAAAATAGACGTCTGCTCTGAATTTGTCAGCCTGGTCCTAGGACAGCCCAAGACAAGAAAGGTTCTATAAAAATGTCCAGATCTAGGGGTGCCTGGGTGGCTCAGTCGGTTAAACATCCAATTTCAGCTCAGGTCATGATCTCAGTTTGTGAGTTTGAGCCCTGCATCGGGCTCTGTGCTGACACCTCAGAGCCTGTAGCCTGCTTTGCATTCTGTGTCTCCCTCTATCTCTGCCCCTCCCCTGCTCATGCTCTATCTCTCTTTCAAAATAAAAAAAATTTAAAAAAAGTCCAGATCTAGTCACATGCTAAAAATATCCCACACTATACATTTAAAAATAAGCTCTCTGAATCACACACCTTGAGTTTGATTGGAATTAATCAACTTCTCACCGCTTGATCACTCCTGAATGAACTCAAGAATGGTTTCTAAAAGTGCAAACCTGAGTTACAACCCCTGCATTAGACCCATATGTCTTTTCTGGTGCAGACATCCTAAGGTGTTCAGCTGGCTTGTCAATGTCTCTCTCAGTCACTCTGAGCTGCAGCAACTTTAGATCACAGAAGACAATATAGCCATGTTGTAACCAATGCACCCTTATGCTTCAAGACGACAGGATGAAAGCAGGTGGAAACAGTTTGCTTGGGTTTAATGTGTCTCCTACCTTTTCCTCAGGTGACTTCCTGTTACCTACCTCTTTTTCAATCAATCTGAATGCTACAGAGTGCCATAAATATACCCTATGCTTGTCTGCCTCCTTGCCTTTGTTCATACTTTCCCCTTCCCCTAGAATGTATGTATTGTCTGTCTCTGCCTGTGAAAATGCAATTTATCATGGTTCTTCTTAAATCACACCTCTCCACAAAAGGGCCTCCCCACTTTCCTTATACTGTTTCCTACACCACTTTTACCTGTAACTCTAGGACAGAATGTAATAGATTTTGGTTTGTACACAGGCAGTATGCTTTGCCTTATCATCCCTAGATTATGACAAACTCGATAAAAGAGACTATACACTTTTGTGATTCCCATTTTGCCTAGCACCCACTGGCTGCTTAGTGAATATTCATTTTATTAATACATGCAGCTTATGAGTTAAAAGAAAAAAATGCCAGATAACTGCTGAAACTTCAGTTCATGCATCAGTCTTAGGCTGGAATGGTCAGTGAACAGATTTGAGGGTAGTATATTACTAATCACACATATATGAATGGTAAAAACAATGCAGTCTCACCAACACAAAAAACTGGCACAGCACTGCTAAGAAACAGCCGTGATGTCGCTCACTGATTTTGGTGTTCTCTCAAACCTCATGACTTAAACTCTCTCCCCTACTTCTGCTCTCCATTCATCAGCCGCTGCCGTCCATCTGCTGCCACATGGCCCACCCCTGAGAGGGTCACTTCATGGTCAGCAGAAGGGTGCTGCTCTAGAATGTCACTGCTGCTGATACTACCTTGCTGTTAAGTTCCAAGGGTGGCTTACAGGGGTGATAAAGTGCCATCTAGGATGCTTGTGCACAAATGGCAACAGGAGCTATAGGTTCCCCAAAGCTCTCTTGGGTCATGGGAGGCAAGAGGAAGGGGCCACTGCAGGAGGGTTTTGGTGGCTTACTGCTACCACTGTGATCTCTGAACCGCAAGAAAACACAGCAAAGTTCTGTATGTCCTCTGAGAGACATAAATTATGAATTTTTGGTGGCCTACAACACTGTTGAATGGAAGAACATGAAATCCAATGAGTATGCTTAGAACTAGCGATCACCCACTGCTGATGAGTGGGGTCCCTAGAATTCCTTCCTTAGTATCAAGCAATTGAAGAAATACAGCACTGTGTGAGAGAAGGCAAAACCAAGCACCCAGAGTGAGAAGGTGGATCTGAGTGAGGTGAAAAGAGAAGAAAATCTCTGATCTAATTATTATTTGCTCTAATTATTATTATTGTTGTTACTATTATTATTTTTGCAGGGGGAAACAACACCATTATTCTCACGACTGAATTATAAGTGGTCAGTACTGACCTCATTTAGCCTTAGATTTGGAAACATTTCAAGTTTGCATAAGTGAAAAGGTGAGCTATCAAGGCAGACAGGTATTTATTTTCACTTAGCAAGTTAAGTGAAACAACACAGCAACTTTCCAGAAGATAAAGCCATTCCTTTGAGTTAATTTATGCCCTTTTGAAGAAGAATTTCCTTTTCTTAGAATTTACCATTCTAATAGAAATAAATATAAATACATATATAAAGAAATACAAATAAATACAAATATGAATAAATAAATATAAACAACATATCAAAATAGTAACAAAACTGTTTCTTCTGGAAACAGAGGTATATATATATTACGTAGAATTATGCCGAACTACAGAGGCAATTTGTACTTGTCATTAAGTCAATCTTCAGAAAGTAAACAACTATTTCTATACCACCAAGGAAAGATAATATAAAGCTGAAAAAGAAAATCTAACCTCAGATGTTGCTATTTCGGTGAAGGTATTCAATGCTTGTTCAACATTAGACTTCTGTTTGGTAGCGACTAGGCAATAGTTTTCCATTATGCGAAGCTGTACATGACCCTGAATGGTCTGAGGTTTTAGTTCTTTAAGGAGTTTTTCTGCTGTTCTCACTGCTAATTGCACAGACTCTTGCTTCTCAGTTGAATTCCTATATACAATTAAAAATAAATCTGTCTGTTACTCATGAAGTAAAATTCACTGATTTTGGAATGAGCCCTAGGGTACACTGGCTTCTTTGCTGTCACTTATTTAATGTAACCCTTTTGTAGAATGTCACTCATTCTCTTCTAATACAAGGTGAACCACGGTTACAATGCATTAGATTTAAACAATTAATACAGCTTTAATGAAACACCATTAAACATTTATTCACTTTAGACTGAAGACAAAAATTGGACAATATCTGTATGTGGTGAGTGTGTTCATTTCCACTAATATAAAACTAGAATTCAGGAGAAGTAGAATCATACAATTATCAAGTGGTACATACACTCAGAAAATGAAAGGAAAGAAAGGAGGGAGTAAAAAGTAACTAACTTTGCTGAAGCACCTACTATGTGCCAAGTACTGCAATATTTTTACCTATCAGTCTCTCAGAAAAGAAACTATGTATCTGTCAAAGGCTGTAAATGTCAAGTGTAAAAACAATGTGGATAT